>NW_023416350.1:1200000-1569096 GCF_014108235.1 Myotis myotis | reverse complement strand
TCTATTCACATTTCGCCGAGAGTTGTTATAATGAATAGGTGTTGTGTTTTGGTGAATGCTCTTTCTGTATCTATTTTTATAACCAGGTGATTTTTATCCTTTATTTTGTTTACGATGTATCATGTTTTTTATGTGTAGATACTGAATAAATCCAACTTCATCATGGTGTGTAATCTTTTTAACGTATTACTGGATCCAGTTTTCCAATATTTTGTTGAGGATTTTAAGCATCTACATTCATCAGGAATATTGGCCTATACTTTTTTTCTTTGTAAAGTCTTATTCTGGTTTGGGAATAGGAGAATGCTGGACTCATAAAATGAGCTTGGGAGTCTTCCCTTGTCTTGAGTGTTTTGGATGAGTTTGAGGAGAACAGGTGCGAGTTCTCCTCTGACTGTTTGATGAAATGCACTGTGAAGCCATCCAGTCCAGCACCTGCGTTTTTTGAGAAGTTATTTTTTCTTTTAATTCTCACCTAGTGTATATTGTACAATGAATTTTTTTTTAGAGATGTAGGAGGGAGGGAGGAAGGGAAGGAGGGAGGGAGGGAGGGTAAGGAGAGAGAGAGAGAGAGAGAGAGAGAGAGAGAGAGAGAGAGAGACATCAATGTGAGACACACACATCAAATGGTTGTCTCACATACACATACACCTCAACAGGGCGCAGGGGTGAATCTGCAGCCCAGGTACATGCCTTTGACTGGGAATCGAACCCATGGTCCTTTGTTCTGTGGACCACATCTCTAACCACTGACACACAATGGCCTGAGCTTCATTGATCTCATGTTTGTTTTTTACTGCTTTGTTTATTTCTGCTCTGATCTTTATTATTTTCATTCTTCTTCTCACTTCATGGTGTCTTTGTTTTTCTTTTGCACTAGTTCCTCTAAGTGTCAAGTTAGATGATGTATTTCAGATTTTTCTTGTTTCTTGAGGTAGGCCTGTCATGTTAGGAATTTCCCTCTTAGGACTGCTTATGCTGTGCTCCATAGCGTTAGGATTGTTGTGCTCTCATTTCCATGTGTTTCAAGGTATTATTTCATTATTTCCTTGATCTCATTGTTATCTATTCATTGTTTAGTAACATGTTAATTAGCCTCCAAGACTTTCTGTGTTTTACAGTTTTTTCTTTTTATTTTTCTGTTTTCTTTTTAATCCTATAATTACTAATTTTTATTGTGGCCAAATAAAGATAAGATTTAGAGTTTTAAACACAATTAAGTATACATCAAGTATATTGACATGCAATTCTCACCACCATGTATCCCCAAATTTTAATTTATTTATTTATTTTTGCTTTTCATTGCTTTTATTTCTCTGTTAATAAATTTATTGTGGCAGGGTGGTTTTAGGTGTGTACAATTCAGTAATAGATCACTTGTATATCAGTTTTTTCTAACTGACTTCTAGTTTTATACAGTTATGATCAGAAAAGATTCTGATCATATGATTTCAATCTTCTTAAATTTACTGAGACTGTTTTTGTGCCCTAACATGTGGTCTATCTAGATAATGTTGCACGTCCACTTAAAAAGAATGTATATTCTACTGCTTCAGGGTGAAATGCTCTGAAGATACCAATTAAGTCCATTTGATTTAGTGTGTTATTTCAGGCCACTCTTTCCTTCTTGATTTTCTGTGTGGACGATCCAGCCATTGATGCCAATCTGGTGTTAAAATCCCCTACTACGTCTGTATTATTGTTGAACTCTCCATTTATGTACATCAGGATTTGATTTACACATTTACTTGCTCTTATGTTGAGGAAATACATGTTTGCAAGGGTTATATCCTCTTGTTGGATTGCTCTCTTTATCACTCTGTGGTGTCCATTCTTATTGCTCAATACAGCCTTTGTTTTAAAGTCTATTTTGTCAGCTATAGGTTTATCTCCCTGGCTTATTTCTCATTTGTGTATGCATGAAATACCTTTTGCCATCCCCTTGCTTTTTGTCTGTATATCTTTCATTCTGAGGTAGGTGTCTTGTTGACTGCATATATATGGTTCTTGATTTCTTATCGATTCAGCTACCGTGTCTTTTAATTGCAGCAGTTAAGCCACTTACATTTAAAGTGATTATTCGTAGATATGTTTTATTCTTTTAACTCTGTTTCCCCTTTATTCCTTCTTGATAGTTCTTATACCACTGGTTTGGTGGTAACACACTTGTTTTGCTGTTTCTTGTCTGGGAAGCTCTTTATTTCTCCATCAATTTTAAATGACAGCCTTGCTGGGTAAAGTAGTCTTGGTTGAAGGTCCTAGCGTTTCATTATTTTGAATATTTTGTGCCAATCCCTACTGGCATGGTATGTTTCTGTAGAGACATAAGCTGACAATCTTATGGGAGCTCCCTTGTAGGTAACTGACCGTCTTTCTTTTCTTGCTTTTAAGATGTCCTGTCTTTAATCTTTGTCATTTTAATTATGATGTGTCCTGGTGTCGAGGCTTTTTGGGTTCATCTTGTTTGGGACTCTGTGCTTCCTGGACTTGTGTGTCTCTTCCTTCACCAGGTTAGGGAAGTGTTCGGTCATCATTTCTTTTAATAGACTGTAGTCCCTTAATCTTTCTTTTTTCCTTGTGCTCCTATAATGTGGATGTTGTTAATGTTTCATGTTGTCCCAAAAGTCCCCTAAACAGTCCTCATTTTTAAAAATTCTTTTTTCTTTTTGCTGCTTTTGTCTTCTGTGACCTTGTCTTCCAAATCACTAATTTGATTCTCTGCTTAATCAAATTATTTATTTTCTCTAGTGTATTCTTCATTTCAGAGATTTTACTCTTTATTTCTGACTGGATCTTTTATATGGCTTAAATGTTCTTTTTCATGCCTACTATCAGTTTTCAAGTTCCCACTGCTTTCATCCATTCTTTGCCTAACTTCAATTAACATCCTTACAATCATTTTTTCTTTTTATATACACATGCATTATCTGGAATATTGCTTTCCTCACTTTGTTTAGCATTTTTTTCTGGATGTGTCTCCTGTTCTTAAATTTGGGGCATGTTTCTTTGCATTTTGGCTGCCTCTGTGTGTTTGCTTCTTTGTGTTAGAATCCAGGTCTTGGTAGTGTGGCTTTGTGTAGTAGGAGTCCTGTGGAACCCAGTGGCAATTTCTTCTTCATCATCTGAGTTGAGTGCTCCAGGGATGTCCTGTGTGTGTTATGTGAACCTGCCTGTGGCAGTTGATTCTTGGTGGCTGTTGGCCCATGCATGTACTGAGTCGATGCTCAGGCTAGTTGGCTGAGACCACAGTGCACCCTGCCTACAGTGTAGTAGGGTATGAGCTGCTGACAGGTGTTGACCATGTGGAGTGCAATTCACCTCAGCGGGGTCTGGTGCCTGCCTAGCTCTCTCTTTGGATCTGCCGCTTCTGAGGCTAATTGTATCCTTCTCTGATGTACTCTGAAGCTGGCCACTGGGTGTGTTGGTCCTAGGGCTTCCTGGGAGGGACTCTGGTGCTGAACAATGTCAGATGCTTGATGTGACTGGCCCAGGGCAATCTATTTGCATCTACAAAGCAATTCACAATTTGTGACAGGCTCTGCTGATGCCCAGTGAGCACAGGAAGGTCCAAGCAGGGCACCAAAGCTGGCTTTGACTAGCATTGAGCCTGGGGACTGGTAAGCAAAGTCTCAGAGCACACCATGTTCTGCCTCCCTGTCTGCCTCCATCTGCTGGGTGCCTGTTAGTCTCAGTTAATGAAAGAGCCTCTGGAAGCACTCAAGTTGCATGAGGTAGGTTCTCAGGGAGTCCCCAGGTAGAGGTGAGTGGTGTTCACCAGATGAATGCAGGTTCAAGCTCAGTGTCAGTGTTGGGTCTGAGGCCACTCAGCAAATGTCCCAGGGTATACCACGTCCAGCTGTCACCCATTGGGTCCTCACACATCTTTGAGCAGTGTACAGAAGACACAGACCTGGCATTGTTTGTAGGAGGAGAATAAAAAAGTCAAAAGAGGCTGCTTCCCAGGATTGAAGATGTCTTTAATCTGTAGTCTGAGATCAGCCCTGTGAGCTTAAGGGCTTTGCAGAAGGTCTGTGGATTCTCAAAGGCCAGAGAGCTGCTTCCTGTTGTAGATGATTCATGGGTCCCCTGGGATGCCACAGTGGAGCAAGAGCATGGCGGGATCATGCAGGTGTAATCCAGTCATCATGTAGTGAAAAGTAGAGTTCCCTTATGGGTGGCTTATTTCAGCAGATTCATCCCTCCATTTCTGTCCTAACAGGACTGGAGCTCTCTCCAGACCTCTGACCACATGCATGCTCACTGGCTTCCCGGGCAGCACTGTCCCTGCCTTCTTTCCTCAAGGCTGGGTGAGCCAGGCTGGCTGGAGTGTAGGGAAGGGAGGATAGAGGTCCGTTTGGTGGGTTGAAATGCTGTGAGAACCTTTAAGGCTTAAATTTATTTTTTCTGTGTCGGCTCCCACACTACAACTAAGCAGCCAAAGTGATGCTTAGCTCACTCTCAAGGAAGCACAGTTCTGCCCTGCACCAGTGCCACACGTCACCAGAGCAGTGAAGGGAGCTACTGGAGGAAGAAGACAGGGCATTCCTCTCCCAGAAGTGTAAACCCTCACAGGCATGATGCTGTCTGGAGAGCTGACCACTGCTGGAGCGCTTAAGGCTTTTAGGCACAGAGTGTAATGATCTGATTTATATTTTTTAAAGATCACTCTGATTTGCATTTGCATTTTTATTAAAAATTACTTCTTTAATTTTTTTTCAATTAGGGATGACATTCAATATTAGTTTCAAGTGTACAAAATAGTGGTTAGACATTTATATAACATATAAAAGCATCTCCTGATAAGTCTAGCATGGGATATCTTTGAAAAGGGTATTAATCCTATTCACGAGGGCTCCACCCTCATAACCTAATCAACCTCAAAAGACCAACCTTTTATTTATTTTTAATCAACCTTATTTGGGTGACATTCATTAATAAAATTGCATAGGTCAGGTGTGCAATTCTATAATGCATCATTTGTATATCGCATTGTGTGCTCACTGGCTTTAGGTCAAGTCTCCTTCCATCACCATTTATCCCCCCTATGCCCTCTTCTCCCTCCCCTACCTGTCACCCACCAACCTTAGCCCCTCCTCCCCACACGCCACCCCCACCTGCCACCCCGAACCCCACACCCCCAGCCCCCACCTGCCTCACCACATCCCCAACGCACAGCCCCCATCTGCCACCCCCAACTCCCCTCCCGCCAGCTCTCATCCCCCAACACTACCCCTCACCCCCACCTCCCACTCTTACCCCCAACCCTACCCCCCACCGGCCCCCTCATCACGCACCCCACACCCCACACCTCCCATCCTCCACGCCCAACTTCCCAGCCCCCACCCCCCACCCTCCACCCCCCTTCCCCTGCTTGTGATTTGACATTTGAAATGATATTTGAGATGTGTCTTGAGAGCACAGGTAGGATTTAGACAGATGAAGAAGGTGAGAATGTACTTCAGGTACAGAGAGTGGACACTCAGCCTAAAGGCAGGAGAGATGAACACTGGAGAGGCCAGAGCATATGCCCCTCAGATGCCTGTGAGTGAGGGGTCAGGGCAGGGAAACAGAAGACCCTGGCATGGAAGGAAAAGGCAGAGGGATAAGGTGACCAACCACAGAGTGGTCAGAGCAGGGGAGATAGCAGCCCCTCCATGGGAAGGCAGGGCAGTGGGGGCAGGGGACCAGGGGAGGGACCAGTGGACAGGGAGGACAGGGAATGCTGTGAAGGGGCAGGGCTGGGGAACAAGGGCCCCACCGTGGGGGAACAGGGGACTCTCCATGGAGGGGTGTGTTTCCTTGTTACCTATCTCTACTCCCCTGTCCCCCCTTCCCTGGCCCCTCCATGGATGGTGCCCTAACCTCACTATCCTGCTCAGACTATGTGGGGTCCTTTGTCCTCCCTGCCCTGCTACCTCCCTGGAGGATGCCCTCTCCCCGCTGCCCTGCCATCTATTTAAGGACCTGTGCTGAAATCCTTGCTGTCTCAAAGTAGGGTTCCCTATCACCCCAGCCTCTCTCCTCCATGGAGAGTTCCCTGTTCCCTCTCCTGCATGACCTGTTCCTCTATGTAGGATTCTGTCTCCTCCCTGCCCTTCTCCCTCAAACTGGGGTTCCCTTTCCCCACTGCTTGCCCCCTCAAAGTGAGGTTCTCTGTCACCCTGCCCTGCCCCTTCCATGAAGGAAACCTTCTCCTCCCTGCCCCTCCTCCTCAAAGTGGGGTTCTCTACACCCCTGCCATGCCCCATCCATGGAGGGTACCTTCTTCTCCCTGCCCCTCCCCCTAAAGTTGGGATCCCTGTCCCCCTGCCCTGCTCCCTCAATGGATAGTTCTGTCTCCTCTGTGCCCTGCTCTCTCAAAGTGAGGTTCCCTTTCCTCCTGCCCTACCCTCTGCATGGGGATTACCTGTCCAACTGCCCTGCCCCCTCCCCATAGAGGGTTCCTGGTCTCCCCTCTCCTCCCTGCCCTGCTCCCTTTAATTGGGGTTCCCTTTCCTCCTGCGCTCCCCACTGCATGGAGGGTTTCCTGTACCCACTAATCCGTCCCTGCAAGTGCAGGTCCTTGTCTCCCATCTCTAACTCCTTTCTGAAGGGTTCCCTGTCTCCCCTGTCCTGTCCCCTCCATGGAGGATTCCCTGTCCCGCTGCCCTGCCTCCCCCCCCCCAATGAAGGTTTCCCTGTCCCCCTGCCCTGCCCCCTCCATGAAGGTTTCCCTGTCTCCTGCCCTCCACCCTCTATGGAGAGTTCCTTCTCCTCCCTGCCCTCTCCCCTCCATGGAGTGTCCTCTCTCATCCCTGCCCTCACATCATGGAGGGTTCCCTGTTACTCTGCTCTGCCCCCTTCAAGGAGGGTACCCTGTCCTCCATGGATGGTTCCCTGCCTCACCTGTCCTGTAGCCTCCATAGAGGTTTCCCTGTCCCCACTGCCCTGCCCTCTCCCTGGAGTGTCCCCTCTCCTCCCTGCCCAGTCAACTCCATGGGGGGGTCCCCACTTTCCCTGCCCTCCCTCCTCCATGGAGAATCCCCTCTACTCTCTGACCAGCCAATCAGAGAGGGTCCCGTGTTCCCAGTCCCCACTGCGCTGCCCCATCAATGGAGAGTTCCCTGTTCCCTATACCCCCTTCACTTCCCCCTCCACATAGAGTTCCCATTCCCACTATCCTTCCCTTCCATGGAGGGTCCTCTCCTGCCTGCCCTGTTACCTCCATGGAGGGTCTCCTCTCCTCTTTACCTGAAAGCTCCATGCATTGTCCCCTCTACTCTTTCTTCTCTCCCCCCATGAAGGCTCCCTTCTCTTCCCTGCCCTACCCCTCCATGGAGGGTCCCCTGCCCCACCTGTCCTGTAGCCTCAATGGAGGATCCCTGCCCACTGCCCTATCTCCTCCATGGAGGGTCCCCACTTCCTCTGCCCTCCTTTCTTCATGCAGTGTCCCCTCTCCTCCCTGCCCAGCCCATTGTTGGGGGGTTCCCTGTTTTTCTTCACCACTGCCCTGCCCCCTCCATGGAGGGTCCCCTCTCCTCCTCTCCCTTCCCACTCCATGGAGGGTCCCTTGTCCTTCCCGCAGAGACACTTCTATTGAGGGTCCCCTCTTCTCCCTTCCCTGTCCCCTACACTCCCCCCTCCATGGAGGATACCTTCTCCTTTTTGACCCATCGCCTCCATGGAGGTTCCCATCTCCTCCCTGCCCTACCTCTCCCTGGAAATATCCTTCTCCTCCCTGATCTGTCCCCTTTATTGAGGGTCCCCTCTCCTCCCTGTCCGGCCCAACCCTGTAGGGTACCCTGTCCCCGTCCCTGCCCTCTCCTCCCTGGCCTGTACCCTCCATGGAGGGATCCTTCTCCTCCCTGAACTGTGGCCTCCGTGGAGGGTCCTGACTCCTCCTTACCTGTCCCCTCCATGGAGGGTTCCAATAACCCTACACTCCCCCCTCCATGGAGGGTCCCTTCTCCTCCGTGACCCGTCTCCTCCATGGATGTTCCCGTCTCCTCCCTGTCTTGTCCCCTCCAGGAAAGGTCCCATCTCCTCCCTGCCCTTCCCCTCCATGAAGGGTCCCCCCCTCCTCCCTGCCCTTCCCATGCATGGAGGGTCTCCTCTGCTCCCTACCCTGCTCCCTCCTGGAGGGTCCCATCTCCTCCTGGCCCTTCCCCTCCATGGAGGGTCCCCTCTCCTCCCTGCCCTTCCCCTCCACGGAGGGTCCCCTCTGCTCCCTACCCTGCCCTCCCATGAAGGGTCCCTCCTCCCTGCCCTTCCCCTCCATGGAGGGTCCCATCTCTTCCCTGCCCTTGCCCTCCATGAAGGGTACACCTCCTCCCAGCCCTTCCCCTCCATGCAGGGTCCCATCTGCTCCCTACCCTGCCCCCTCCATGGAGGGTATAATCTCCTCCCTGTTTTGCCCCTCCATGGAGGGTCCCCTCTCTCCTCTGCCCTTCCCTTCCATGGAGGGTCCCATCTCCTCCCTGCACTTCTCCTCCATGGAGTGTCCACTCTCCTCCCTGCCCTTCCCCTCCACGGAGGGTCCCCTCTGCTCCCTGCTCTTCCCCTCCATAGAGGGTCTGCTCCCTTCCCTGCCCCCTCCATGGAGGGTACAATCTCCTCCCTGTCCTGCCCCTCCATGGAGGGTCCCCCCTCCTCCCTGCCCTTCCCCTCCATGGAGGGTCTGGTCTGCTCCCTTCCCTGCCTCCTCCATGGAGGGTCCCATCTCCTCCCTGCCCTTCCCCTCCATGAAGGGTCCCATCTCCTCCATAACTGTCACTTCCACGGAGTGTTCCCTATCACCACTGCCCTGCACCCTCCATGGAGAGTGCCCTTTTGTTCCTGCCCTCTACCCTCCATGGAGGGTCCCCTCTCCTCCCGGCCCAGCCCTCCATGGAGGGTCTCCACTCCTCCCTGACTGTCCCCTCCATTGAGGGTCCCTTTCCTCCCTGCCTGTCCCCTCAATGGAGGGTCCCTTTGCTCCCTGCCTGTTCCCTCAAAGGAGGGTGCCCTGTCCCCACTGCCCTGCACCCTCCATGGAGAGTCCCCTCTCCTCCCTGCCCAACCCCCCATGGAGGGTCCCTACTCCTTCCTATCTGTCCCCTCCATGGAGGGTCCCTCCTCCTCCCTGCCCTCTCCCCTCCATGGAGGTTCCCATCTCCTCCCTGCCCTCTCCCCTCCATGGAGGGTCCCTCCTCCTCCCTGCCCTTCCCCTCCATGGAGGGTCCCCTCTCCTCCCTGCCCACCCCTCCATGGAGGGTCCCTACGCCTTCCTATCTGTCCCCTCAATGGAGGGTCCCTTTCCTCCCGGCCTGTTCCCTCAAAGGAGGGTGCCCCGTCCCCACTGCCCTGCACCCTCCATGGAGGGTCACATTTCGTCCCTGCCCTGTACCCTCCATGGAGAGTCCCCTCTCCTCCCTGCCCACCCCTCCATGGAGGGTCCCCACTCCTTCCTATCTGTCCCCTCCATGGAGGGTCCCCTCTCCTCCATGCCCTCTCCCCTCTATGGAGGTTCCCCTCTCCTCCCTGCCCTCTCCCCTCCATGGAGGGTCCCCTGTCCTCCCTGCCCTGCCCCCTCCATGGAGGGTTTACTGCCTCCCCTACCCTGTCCTCTCCATGGAAGGACCTCTTCCCCCTGCCCTGCCCCCTCCATGCAGGTTCTTCTGTTTCCCTGCCTGGTCCCATCACTCACAGGCTCTGCGAGGCATGTGCTCTGGTCCCCAGTGTTCATCTGTCCTGCCTCAAGGCCGTGTCCACTTTCTGTACCTGAAGCACATCTCACCGTCTTCATCTGCCCAAATCCTCCCGGGCTCTCAGGACACATGTCAAATATCATTTCAAATGTCAAATCACCGAGTGATCTTTAAAAAATATAAATCAGATCCCCCTATTCTGGTGCCTAAAAGCCTTCCTGCTGTGACAGCAATTTCAACCCACACTAGGGCCCTCTATGTGTGCCCCCGCCCCCGCCCCATGCTGTTCCCATCCAGCCTGGCTGTCTTTGCCCTGGGGCACTGCCTCTCCTTTTGGGGTGGCTTCCCCAGGTCTCCATGGGGCCAGCTCTGTCTCAACAGCCATGTCTCAGTTTAAATATGTTGGGGAGCCCTTTCCTGAGCCTGCTAGGGAGTCACTCTGCTCGGAAGCCCCCATGTATCCCTATGGTATATCACCTGGCAGTAGGTCACAATACTAACAGAGGTCAGAATGGTAAGACAGGTCATAGAGGTAACCTAGCTACCGTGCCAGTTCAGCCATGTGGGCCAGCCTCTCAAGTTTTCTGGTGGTGTTGTTGTTAAAAATCAGTGAATAAACATTTATTGACACCAACACACCCCAGGCCCTCTACAGAAAACACAGGAGGTGTGGCTCTCCTGGGTCCTGGCCCTCAGTAACCAGGTGTTCTTCAAAGTGAAAACTGGGTGGGAAGGTGGGGCAGAGAAGCCAGGGAGGGACTCCACTTGAGTTGCTGGCTTTGAGGCTGGAGGAAGGGATCAAAGGCCAAGATTTTTCGGAGCCCCGGGAAGCTAGGAGTGGCTTTGGCAGGGACACAGAAGGGAACTGTGCCATAAGGAATGGATTCTGTCACCTCCCCATGTGCAGGCCCCCGAGGCCTCCTGGGAGGAGGGCAACCCAATGAACCACCTCAGGTTTCTGACCCACAGCACCTGGGATCCCACACTTTGTCCTGTGAACCACTGCGTTTAAGGTCATTGGTCAGGGCACCAGTAGAAATCCTTTGTGTCCCTGTGGCTCCCTAGTCATATAAGCTAAGTCTGTTTTCTTCGTGGCTCTTCCTATCTTCTGAAATAAAGTGTTGCCTTGGTTCTTGTTCACCTGTCTGTCTCTCAGGCCCAATCAGCACCTGAAAGGTGACCTGTGAAGGCTCCGCCCCCAAGACCCAGGTAGACAGCACACACGTACTGAATGAATTCCTGAGCAAAGAGCTCTTTTCGGATTTCATATATTTTTTATTTGTAATAAACCTGATTCATTAACATGTACATCCATATGATATCTTCATCCTCTTTAGGACATCTCACATAGATTCATGAATTTTTAAAATATCTTAATTTTTTGGTCAAAACCCGTGTCTCAATTTCTTGTTCAGAAATGCAGTAGCTGCTTTGTGACCTGCCTTGGGGAGGAGAGGGTTCTGACTGCAGACCAGGTTCACGCCAGGATGTTGCTCCTGTTCCTGGTCCTTCACAGGCCAGTCCTTTGGCCTCTGGTGGCCAGTTGACCCATGATGCGCCCTTACACCTCATCTCCTGTTCACCAGTCTGGTGTGGCTTCCTGCGTTGGTCACAAGGTGCAATATACAGATCCTGTAACATAGAACCCACACCTGAAACCTATATGTTTTTGTTGACCAATGTCACCCCAATGGATTTAATAAATAAAAATATTTTTTTAAAAAACACACATTAGTTATTTTGCAGATTGAAACTGGTTCAGGGAGATGAAGTGACTGGTCTGAGGTTCCCCAATATTCCCACTGCCCATGATTCTGAATGCCCAGCACTTTCTTGTCTTTCTCCCATTAGACTTCAAAGGTCCTGCATTTTAAAAATCCAAAGAAGCTGAAAAAACAGTAGGAAGCTTCAAAACTCCTTTGGAAAGCAAACTTTAAGTCAGCAGAGTGGAACATCTTCTCAATCAGTGTTTCTTTGCTTCTTTGTTCATTCATTTGCCAAATGTATGTTTTACAGACATTTCTAGAACCGACCTTTTCAGTACTGGATCTCGCTCTCAGAAGGTGCCGAGGCCTGTGCTAGGACCAAAGAGTCGCCAGTGCTCAGTGGGAATTCAGCAATGACTTTTGAAGGTTTCTTTTTAAGAAATATATACAAATTCTGAGTTACTTTTACCACTAGATACTAGGAAGGGTTCTCCCCTCACAAGAGCCTTTATGCTATTTTCACAAGACCCCTGCTCAGTATCTGGTGAAAGAAGCTCAGCTTACTTCACAGAAACACAACAGCTGAAACCACAGCACGATTTTTATAATAAGAAATTTCCTGCCAAAACCGGTTTGGCTCAGTAGATAGAGCGTTGGCCTGCGGACTGAAAGGTACCAGGTTCAATTCCGGTCAAGGGCATGTACCTGGGTTGCGGGCACATCCCCAGTAGGAGATGTGCTGGAGGCAGCTGATCGGTGTTTCTCTCTCATCGATGTTTCTAACTATCTCTCTCCCTTCCTCTCTGTAAAAAATCAATAAAATATATTTAAAAAAAAAATTTCCTTCGCACATTGTACCGAGGAAGAAAAACCTTTAAGAAGAAATGTCAGATAGAGTTACAGTTTTGTATGAATAAAGATAAGTACGGATCAAAGTTGCAAATATATTCAGTATGTTTAATGTGCAGAAAAAATATAGCTTATTTATTTATTTCTAAATGGATTTTCTCTTGAGTCCCCCACCAGGGGATAGAGGGGATAAGAGCAAAAGAAAATATTTAGCTCAATTTAATATCTGAGTTCAGCCTCATGAACTGAATCCTGTCTTTAAATGAACCCAGTGCCTTTCCCATTGGTGTTATATGGGATGGGAGGCGGAGCTATTTTGTTTTTCTGGCAACAGGGGCAGAGTCTTTGTATCTCCTATTGTCGCTCAGGGAGTAGCTAGTCTGGGTCCATGTGTGGGGTCCTACTCCAAGTTTCCCTCTGGAGTTCTACTCACCCAGAGAGTGAGGACATGCAGCATCCCTGCTGGGGGCTCCCAGTCTGCCCAGATAATCCCAGGGGAGCAGTCCTCAGCCCTCCAATTCTAACCCCAGTGTCTGTGTGTCCCCCTCTCCCCTCTGAGAGGCCTGGCTGCAGAGGAGGGGACAGGAGGCATCTGCAGTTCCCTGTCCTCAGTCTCTTCATTTGTTCCCACAGTTACCAGAGCTCAGAAGGCTTTGCCTCTCCTTCCTATCCACACAGACCTTCCCTGATGGAAAATTTGGGAACATTGGAAAACAGGGCACATGAAGACTTTTCAAGAGTATGTAAGTGTTTACAAAGTATTTGAGAAAATTAATTTCTAAATTCTGTTCCTTCTAGGTGCTCTTTTCAAATTTGATCTGCCTGGGGAGTCATCTGTGATTATTTTTTTTTTCCATCTCACCTTTCACAGTTTCTCCTCTCATTTTAGTAAAGAAAACTATGCCTTCCCCACCTCCTCCCAGAAATCTCACCATTGCCCCTGGGTGTGACACTCTCGAGCCCTCTGAACTATGAGTGCATGCCAACTAATCGCACTGCATGAAGCAAACTCTATCTGAGAAGGAATTCTTAGGGTAATCTGAAGGCAGCAGGAAAAACAAAAGCAGAGACTTCAGAGGTAGTTGGAGCCTTTGTCACCTCCAGCTACACAAATGTTAAACACAGCCTGACACCTGGCCAGACAGTGTAAAATCTCACAGTGCTCAAAATGGTTGATAAAAGGGAAAAATGGATAATTTTTTGTTAAATAAACATCTGCATAATAAGAACTAAAAAAAAACCTGGTTGTCTTCCATAATTCAGGCACTTTACATGTATTGTTCTAATCCCACAATGGTCCCCATGTGCCTCCCATTTTAGAAAGCAGAGAACTGAAGTCAGAGAACTGAAGACAGGAGGCCAGAATTGGTGGGGCTCCAAATCCAGCCAAGTCGGCTCCCCCAGAGCAAGCTGCCTCCTGTGTCCAGGGTTTCCTTGTCCTCCCTGATGGAAAGTCTGACCTTCCGTTCCTAAGACACATGCTGGTGTCTTCATGAATTTCAACCAATTTCCAAAAGCACCAGTGGGAAAAGAATTTTTACGGTTAAGGACAGCAATAGGGACACAGAAGAGACTCTCATTCAGAACAATTCGAGTATAGAAAATGTTTACAGATCCGCTTCCGAATAAATGAATGAATGTCACACTGGGCTCAACGTTTAGACAGGTGCAGCTACAGAGAGAATCCAGAGACCACTCAGCTGCTCTGTAGACATGGGAGCATCCTACGAATGACACTTGCCTTGACACCTGCCTTGTTGACAAGAATTATGCAGACGGCTTCAGCGGATATACAAAACTTTATATAAATCAAAAAAATCTTTAGCCAGTACCAGTTTGGCTCAGTGGATAGAGCGTCAGCCTGCAGACTCAAGGGTCCCAGGTTCGATTCCGGTCAAGGGCATGTGCCTTGGTTCTGGGCACATCCCCAGTGGGGGGCGTGCAGGAGGCGGCTGGTCGATGTTTCTCTCTCATGGATGTTTCTAACTCTCTATCCCTCTCCCTTCCTCTCTGTAGAAAATCAATAAAACTTATTAAAAAAAAATTCTTTAGAAAAAAATCTTTAGTTGTTGTTTTTTTAAAGTGAATTACTGAATCTTCTGAAACTTATTTTGGCTTTTGCAAAAGTTCAAAAAATTCCACATTCTTTTTATAGTTTCTTCCTTCGTTGATTTTTTTTTCTCCGATACTGGAAAAAGATAAAAAATAAAGGCATGTTGAAAGAAGAACATAAAATTCTCCGTAATTTCACATCCCACAGTTAGATAATAGTATGATCTTTTCCCTTTGTTTCTTTGTGTTTTTTTCTTTTTATATAGGTATGTATATGTATGCACAGTATAAAGTTGCCAAATTTGGAATTATATATTCAAATGTGTATGCACATATATTTATAAAAATATATGTACACATACTTTTTGCTTCCTCTTGTTCTTAAAATTATACCATAAACCTTCCCGCACATTCTAAGAAAAGACTATTTTAATGGCTTTGTAATATTCCAGCATATGTTTAAATCACAATTCAGATAACCAAAATTCTATCACTGGACATTTAAGTTTTTCCCACTTGTTCAGTGTTATGAATAATAAAAAGAATCAGCACTTTCTAAAACTTTTTCTGTTTTTTGAATTAAAGAAAACTAATTTTAAAATCACTAGAAAATCCTTTGAGAATAGAAATGTTTTATTTTGCACTTTTCAGTAGAGTAGCCAGTAGCCTCATATGGCTATTGAGCTCTTGAGAGGTGGTTAGTGCAACTTAGGAGCGTGATTTCACCTTTTACTTCATTTTAAATTAGCCACATGCGGGTAATGACTACCTTATTGGTCAAAGCAGAACTTGAGAGCGCTGAATCCTAACCACTAGACCTCCAGGGACTGTGGTACAGATAATGAACACCATAAACTGATGAACAAAAGCAGATCCAGAGACAGAGAAACATCTATCAGACCATCAAACCCCAAAGGGAAGGTAGGGGAGGGTGGGGGTAAGAGGGAGAGATCAACCAAAGGACTTATTTGCATGCATATAGGCCTAACCACTGGACACAGACAACAGGGGGGTGAGGGCATGAGTGAGGAGGGTAATGTGGGGATAAGGACACATATGCAATAACTTAATCAATAAAGAAATTTTAGAAAAACAAACAAACAAACAGCAAAGCAGAACTTGAAACTTGGGAGCTCAGTGCACTGCTTTGAGAATTTGCTTGTATGCAGGAATACCCCCATCTTGTGGTCTTTTAGAATATTGCTTCTGAAATATTGGGAACTAAGGTGTATTAGCAAGTATGAGCAAGTATTTTTTCTTGTAACTTCAGAATGTTCATAAACCATAAGAGTCATCTGGTAGATTATATAAATTATCTGGAAGTTTAAAGACTGGCATGGCTAAAAGACAGTCGCACACAGGGCAAATGAATTGCAGGGGACAGTAAATATTTAGAAAAACACTAAGAATAGAGTCACTCTTTTGATTGGGACACAGGGAGGATTTTAAACAGAGGGACCTTGTTATCTCCCAAGTCCAACAATATTACTATGTGCAGATAAGGCTTCGTATGGTTATTCCTAGAATTAGTACAATTGGGAAATGATCAGTTTTAGGCATCAAGGATATCTTTTTCCAAGAATGGCAAAATGTGAAGAGTTCCTGGAAGTTATTGCATCCTTGAAATAGCCTTGAAACATATTGTATTGGAGATTTATCCCTAAAGCACACCCCTTTGGGGTATGTTAACCAAATATCCAGGATGCTACTTTAGTCTTTTTTTTTTTTTTTGGAACTTTGAAAGATCAGATTTAATGCTAGGGTCCAACCCCAGCAGGTCCAGGGGTCCCCAAAGGTGTGGACGGAGTTGGCGAAGAAGGAATGACACATAGGCAGCGTTCAGGTCATCATCATAGCCAGGTTCTGTAGCTAGGTTCTCTTGCCATGTTCTCTCGCTAGGTTCTCCAGCCAGGTTCTCCAGGTTCTCCAGCCAGGCTCAGTCGCCAGGTTCTGTCCAGGTTCTCTAGCCATGTTGTCTTGCTAGGTTCTTCAGCCAGGTTCTGTCGCCAGCATGTGCAGCCAAGTTCTGTCTAGGATCTCCAGCCAATTCCTGTAGCCAGGTTCTGTCCAGGATCTTTTGCCATGTTCTCTCACTAGGTTCTGTCTCTAGGTTCTGTCTACTTTAGTCTTTAGGGCTCATTCTAAGCTTAGCAGAAGAAATGGGAAAAGGGCAATAAAATGAGGTCCAATGTACTTTGTGAAACAAGGCAGAATGGCCAAACCTCAAATTCCCTGCAACAAATGAGGTAAATTATCAAGCATTGGAAAGCTAATCCCATAGCTAGTTACTGGAATTTATTTAGCCATATGTAAGTAATGAGCAGCAACTATCTTGTGATCTGTAATTATTGGGAACAATCAAGTTTTTATAAGGAAGCTCAGTTTTTGTTTGGTTTCAACGTCTCACATTGGCCTTGGAACAGTTCCCTGTTGCATTAGAAGAACTAATACATCTATTGTGTTTCAATAAAAGCTATTGGCTGTTATTTATTTTTCTTTTAGGATAAGTTAGTCATAAATGACTATGGTGGGCGCGCTGGGGCTGTGGTCTCTTCTCCACATCCCGCAGGGAGGGGGAGACTTGAACCGGTTCGAGCAAGTTAGGAGGCTCTTTCGGGTTTAAAGAATAATGAAAGACAGACATAAAATAGATCAAAAGCTTGGGCTGGGTGTGGTGTCTGACCTCTGACTCCAGGGACAGACAGAGAGAGTCTGCCCTCTGGAGGGACAGGCACAGAGAGAGCCAGCTCTGAAAGCTGTTTATTATATACTCCAATTACAGGAAGTTACATCACATCTGGGTGGGCCTGAGACATCATGAGATCCATCCCCTTAACACTGGGCAGGAGAGTCAGACTGAGTGACATCCAATCTTTTGACTGGTCCCGCCCTCAGGGCATGGCTCTGACCTTGCCCTGAGTCCCAGCTGATGTCTATTAAGCCAAGTGTATTCTAAGGGCCCTTAACAAATAAGTGATTCTCTGATAAGTCATCAGAACCCAATGATTAACATCAATTTTATTTATTTTTTGGTGGTATGTGCAGATTTGATCTGCATTTACACCATTCACATTTCTCTTGTCAACAAATAAAAATAAATACTTCCATAGCCATGTTGCCTTCCTTTTTTATGAAAAGTTATATTTATGGTACAGAAAACATTTAATAGATGTAGAATAAACAGTGTAGAATAAACAGTGATCATATCTTGCCCCCTTTCTTTATATTTTCATTTTTTAAGAAATAAGGAAACACTAGGGCTGGGTAGCTCAGTTGGTTGGAGCATCGTCCCATACACCAAAAGTTTCAGGTTCGATTCCCAGTCAGGGCACATACCTAGGTTGCTGGTTCAATCCCCAGTCATGGTACATACAGAAGGCAGCATTCAATGATTCTCTCTCACATAGATGTTTCTCTCTCTCCCTCTGACCCTCTTTCTCTTTCTCTCACTCTTAAATCAATAAAATTATCATCAGGTGAGGATTAAAAGAAAAATAAAAAACATAATACAATAATGAAGAAATAATACAATACAGTAATAGTCTATATCATTTTCAGCCCAATTTCTCTCTTTATATTTACATTATAAATTTTCTAATCGTATTTCTAATTTAGGTCTTTAATCATTTGTTACATATACTAGAGGTCTGATACATGAAATTCATGCATGAGTAGCATTTGTTACATATACTAGAGGCCCGATACATGAAATTCATGCATGAGTAGGCCTTCCTTCCCCCAGCTGCCAGCACCAGCTTCCCTCTGGGACCCGGGACAGGGCTCCCCCGGAACCCCCATACCCCCTCACCCCCGGCCACCATCAGGAGCCCTGGACCCAGGCATCCCTTGCAGCCCTGGCTTTGTCTGGAAGGTCTTCCGGAAGGATGTTTGCTCTAATTAGCTCTTATTATTATAAATATATATCAATCAACCATATGTAGTATTAGTTCATCTTTCTGGATTTATATACAGGTGGTGCCTGCAAGACCTCTGTAGAGAAGCACACGGCTCGACGGAGGGTCTGCGGAAGAACCAGTGGGGCGCCCGACATTCCTGGGGAGACACCATCGGCGATGCAGACACTGAGTGTGCGCATGTGATCAGCCACCACGCGATATGCCGTATCTACTGCAGCCCTCCTTTGCTGCTCCTACCTGGCCCAAGTAAGGGGGTGCCCCGCAACCCGGGTGTATAGCGTTGAGCCGCGGGGAAAAGAGGTCAGTATCATAGGTGGAGCGTCTGCCTTGCAGCACAGCTACCAGCCTTTCCAGGCTCATTCCCGTGTCCACATGCCGCTGGGGCAGGGGTGGCAGACTTCCATCTGCCTCTCTGTTGTGCTGCATGAAGACCAGATTCCAAAGCTCCACCAACTCGGGGGGCACCCATCCCTCCAGCCAGGTCATAGTGGATCTCAGTACAGGGTCCACAAGGGCCAGTGTCCCCCATCTCCCAGAAGTCCTCTTGTGGCCCAAAGGAAAGCACACGGCTGGCAGGGACCCCTAAGCTGAGCCAGATGTCCCTGCTGTCCAGATCTGGGTCCAGCCCTGCCTTGGGGTCACCACCAAAGTAGGAGACCCATAGCCTGTCCTCAGGGATCCCATAGACCTGAGTGAGCAGTGCCCAGGCCATGCTGCAAGCCTCCTCCTTAAAATATTCACCCCCAAATGCCCGATTGCCAAGCATCTCAAAGGTGTGATGGGAAAGGTCTCGGCCCAAGTCCTCCAGGTTGTTGTGGCTTCCTCCGGCCCTCACACATTTCTGGCTGTGGACCACACGTCGGAAGTCTGCCATCTCACTTCGTGGATCCATGGTGCCCAGGAAGATTGGCTTGGACTGGTTCACGCCGGTGTTGACAAAGAGTAAGCTGGGGTGGCCGTGGGGCCACATGGAAGTGGACAGCACGAGTCGTTGGCCATGGCGGGCCCAAAAGAAGCTCAGGAAGGCATCACGGAGGGCTGACGCCTGGGCTGGAGGGGGCTCGGAGGAGAGCGGCCGGCGGCTGGGGCCCCGCCACAAGGGCGATCTTCCAATGGCCCGGCAGCCCTCCTCTGACTGCAGCTGCCACCGACGCCGCCATCTTAACTCCTTAACTCCTCTTTTTTTAAAATATATTTTTATTGATTTCAGAGAGGAAGAGAGATGGATAGAAAGATAGAAACAGCAATGATAAATGATGAGAGAGAATCATCCATCGGCTGCCTCCTGCATGCCTCCCCCACCCCCCACGCCCTCCACTGGGGATTGAGCCCACAGCCCAGGCATGTGCCCTTGGCAGGAATCGAACCTAGGACCCTTCAGTCCGCAGGCCCACGCTCTATCCACTGAGCCAAACCAGCTAGGGCGTCCTCTGCTACCTCTTAAAGCAATCTTTCTCAACTTGGGAATTAGCACTTCGAGAGCTTTTACCTTTTGGGATAATCTGAAAACAAAAACAAACTAACAAACAGTGAACACAAGCCTGTTTGGGGGACCACATGACACCTGGCTGTGGGCCTGTGTTGAATTTCCATTTGCCTGTGTGAATTCCTGCCTTCTATGGAGCCATAGCCTTGCAGAGACAGGGATTTGGTTATTGTTATTTGCTTCTGAGAGTCTCATGCCCTGATTCTCCATGGACTGAAGACAATCTCTGAATCTAGCTTGTACCCCTTGTTTACATCTCTCCTGAGCCTTTTGCCTTTGTTTTCGTTGGCTGTCAATTCTCATCAGCTGTTTTAATTCCTCAGTTCTTTATGAATTTAAAGTGTAGGGAAAGTGGAGACACAGGGTTCCCTGCCTTCCAAACATTAATTATCTGTGTTCCTACCGTCTTGAGGTTGTACAAGTCATTTTATAAAAAACTGACCACGTATAAAATCAATCTCCTCTCAAATATCCCTCCCTTCTTAACTCTAGGTTCTCGCACCTTCCCATTTACCATCACACCAAAAAAATTAAGATACCTAGGAATAAACTTAACTAAAGAGATAAAAGACCTCTATTCAGAAGACTATAGGACGTTAAAATCAATAGAAAAAATACCCTTGGGTGAGGATTAACAACAACAAATGTTCATATTAATCTAAGCAATCTTTAGTTCAATGCAACCACTATAAAAATGCCAATGGCATTTTTCATGTAAATAAAGTCCCAGCCCAGCCTGCATGGCTCAGTGGTTGAGCATCAACCTATGAACCTGAGGGTCATGTTTAGATTCACAGTCAGGGCACATGCCTGGTTGTGGGCTCAATCCCATGTGGGGCCTGCAGGAGGCAGCTGATTGAGGATTCTCTCTCATCATCAATGTTTCTATCTCCTTCCTCTCTGAAATCAATAAAATATATTTTTAAAAAAATTTAAAAAGTCATACAATTTTTAGGAACCACATAAGATCCTGAATAGTCGAAGCAATCCTGAGCAAAGCTGCATCACACTTCCTGAGTTTAAGCTACATTACAAAGTTGTACTGAAAAGTGTGACATAAAACCAGACACCTAGACCAACTAAACAAAATTAAGTGCCCAGAAATAACCCCTGCATATAAGTTCAACTACTATTTGACAAGGAAGCCAAGAATACTCAATAGAAGGGAACGCTCTTCAATAACAGTGTTAGGGAAAGTGCATATTCACTTGAAATAGATGGAAACCTGGACCTCTTTCTTATAACATTTACAAAAGTAAACATGAGGTTTAAATATAAGACCTGAAACTGTGACACAGGGAAAAGCTCCTTGACATGGGTTTGTTAATAAATTTTTGGATGACAGCAAAACCACAAGCGACAAAAGCAAACATCAACCAGAAAAACCTTCTGCAGAGCAAAAGAAACAATCTATAATATGAAAGGGAACCTACACACACACACACACACACACACACACACGCAAAACAAAACAGGAAAGACAAGAAATAAGCATTTCCATAGTGATGGTTACTTGAAACTTTAAAATTTAGGAAACTTCCTTATTTTTCAATTGAGGATGGCATTTTATGACACAAAATAAAAAAAAAAGTTAATTTAAAACTTTATGAATCAGAGTATAACACAAAAATTTTAAAAATTTCATGGCAACAGAAATTTTAAATCAAAAACAGACAATAAACTGGAACAAATATTTGCATCTCATACATCAAAGGCTCTGACAAATTAACCTGAAAAAGAACAATCCAAATAAAATGTGCACAAAAGATCCGAGTTCACAGAAATACACAGCTCTTGAATATATTAATATATTTGGTGTAATTCCTGAGAATGCAAATGAAGACCACAGGAAATCCCATGTTTCATGTGTCACAGCAGTAAAGGTCACAGAACTGTGATGTTAGTGGAGGTGTAGAGAACAAAAGCTTCCATGCGGGCTGGCACAGACGCCATGGGGGCAGTTTGCAAATATCGACACAAAATGTTAAATGCACTCACCTTTAACCCAGCAATTTCACTTCTAGGAATTTACAGATGTTACCAGATAACTGAGTATTACACAGCCATTAACATTCAATGTGACCATGCCATATGTAGCTACTCTCTACTATACATTAAGTGAAAAAAAAAATTCTGCTAATTGTCTCAGAAATACATAGAAATATGCATAAAATCATTTTTGGAAAGGCTCACAAAAAAGTGGGTTGTGCCCTGACCAGTGTTGCTCAGTGGTTAGTGTCAGCCTGCACATAGAAGGGTCTCAGGTTTGATTCCTGGCCCAGGGCACGTACCTGTACCTGTACCTGTACCTGTGTTTCAGTTCAGCTCAGTGCCTCCAGTTAGGGTGAGGGAGCTAACCCTCACCGATGTTTCTCTCTTCCTGTCCCTCCCTTCCACTCTCTCTGAAAAAGCAATGAAAAAAATATCCTCAAAACAACAAAAAAACCAACAACAAAAAGTTGGTGGAGGTGGCCTTTGGAACGGGAAAAGGATGGGAGTCAGTGTAGGAGGAAGCAGTTGTCTGGATTCTGAACTGGTGCTGCCTCAGATTGGCTTTCTTTCATTATGCTAATGAAGGAGGGAGGAAGTTCAGTTCAGGTTGTAGGAAGCTTCCAGCTTTAAAATTAATAAATGATAAGTTGGCTACTATAATTTTAGGGCTAACTTAATGATTTACCACAGCTTATAAGGCTATTTTTAAGATGTGAGATTTTCCTTTGAATGGTATTTTTAAATAATGAAGAGGCCTAAGATTTATCACTTTAGTATTTCCCATAGATAGCAATGAAGAACAGGCAATAAGACAGGGAAACTATTCATAACAACTTGAGTCCCTTGGCTATGTTTGGAGAATTTTTGCTTATTTTACATAAATACAAACCCTCAAATTTGGAAAAAGGCTGTTTTGGCCCTTTTTTGGTTTAGAGTGAACAGGTGAGTGTTTAAAAACTGATTTTAGAGAATGTCCACAGACCAATTCTTCTCATGAATGTTTATGTCCAAAGAGCAGCCATGCTACACAGGGATCTTATTAAGCTGTGTGTTTTGTTGAACTATTGACAATAACCAAGCACTCACATGAATATATTTTATAGACTTTTAAGAAAGAAACATTTACAAAAAGAAAAAACAACAAAGAAACATTTACACAAACAATAAACATGAAGGCTCAAAGTGAGCAGGCCAGCATTTACAACGTGATTTTTCAGTAGTGCTCATGTCTTATTTTCGAGAACGTTTATGTTCTAAGAGCAGTACAATTAGCCTGTTACGGAGGGTTTTAATCTTGTTTGTATAGTGTTGTTGAAATATCTTCTTTAGCTTTTGCCTTAACAAATCCAAAGACGGAAGATGATGACAATCTGGTATATTCAACATGATGTGGAAAAACTCATTCCACATATCCAAATGTGGAAGCCTGAGAAAACAAAGCACAAATAAAGGATAAAATGTAGCATTCCATATGCAAGGCCCACTCTTGCCTTTGACTCCCAGTCATGGAGAACTGAACATTAACAACCTTCACCTACACACAACTCAGTGCATCAAGAAAAGGAATGTTTAATCTATCCTATATAATAAGAGGTGATATGCAAATTAACCCTCACATCATCACACCATCACAAGATGGCTGCGCCCACAGCAGAGGCGGGGTTCCCATAACACAAGATGGCTGCGTCCACAGTGGAGGCGGGGGTCCTGTAACACAAAATGGCTGCGCCCACAGCAGAGGCAGGGTTCCCATAACAAGCCATAATGAGCGATAAGAAGGGACCTGAGGCTGTGTGGCGCCAAGCTGGGGCACCTGAGGCTGCACCCCCCGCCTGGCGGGGCTTGATAGGGGACCTGAGGTCGTGCCGCCTGCCCCGGCACCAGGCCAGGGGACCTCAAGCTGGGCCAGGGGACCTGAGGGTACACTGGGGTACCTGAGGCTGTGCTCCCCACCCAGCAGGGCTTGATGGGGCCCCTGAGGCTGAGCTTCACCACCCAGCGGGGCTTGACGGGGGACCTGAGGCTGCGCCCCCCTCCCAGCACTGCCCGGCACCAGGCCAGGGGACTTGAGGGTGCACCCCCCACCTGGTGGGGCTTGATGGGGGTGGGGCTGGCCAGGTCTGGGTCTCACACGATTTCAAGGTGCACGTGGGTGGGTGGGGACTTGACTCTGGGTTCTGCGGCATGCCCCAGACCCTGACAGGAGGAAGATTTTCATATACATTTTACTAATTTTCTTTCATCTCCGACACTTCTATTATAAAGAGCAAATAGCAATATTAAAATATTTCCTCTAATTAATTTCCTTTTAATGTGCACAAATTTCGTGCACCAGGCCACTAGTTTATAAATAAGAGATATAATTAAACATCTATAAATATCTTATTTCCAAAATGTGATTCAAGAAAAGTAGTCTTAGTAATAATAGCTCTTAAGTGGAAAACCTTTCTCTCTTAATTTTTTTTTTTAAGAATATTGATCTGTTTATCGCTACCGGTATTTCCAATATTGTCAGATCTGATAATCTGGTCAATGGCTCTGACAAGCCTCATTGCATCCATGCCAGGAACAGGCAGAAAGGCTGGGATGCCCAGAACAGAGCACAGATTTAAAGTTCTAACCACTGTAATGGCTAAAGCTATCCGCAAAAATTCCAGAATGGAGATAATGCACTGGGGGAAATTTGTGTTCCAGGCAGGAAATCCAGCCCATTATTATCAGGCCTGCTTAGAGTTAATTTATGGCTACTCTAGTCAGAGATTGAAGCCTCTGAATAATGCTCTGGTCCTTCCATGATGAGCAAGAGAAAGCATAAAGTAGTTGCTAAATTTGATGATTCATGCAGAATAAAGCATACTTAAGTTTTCCTCTGGAGCCTCTTATTTATGTACAGACCCTGCATTTTATAAAATTACTATTGACAGGTCTTTTTCTTGTAAGGTCTGTAAAATTCCATTCTGGCTGTACACTTAAGGTGAATGTCTTTTTCAATGTATGTTTTCATATTTCAAAAACATTTAAGAAAAAGTATCCTATATAATAAAAGCTCAGCGACCCTTACAGCAGAACAACCAGAATGACCAGTCACTATGACATGTACTGACCTCCAGAGGGCAGACATTCAATGCAGGAGCTGCCCCCTGGTGGTCAGTGCACTCCCACAGTGGTAGTGCTGCTCAGCCAGAAGCCACGCTGGCAAGCATAGCAGCAGGTGTGGGAGCCTTTCCTGCCTTTGTGGCAGCGGTAAGGAGTGGTGAGACAAGTGGTAAGGAGCAAGCAGGCAGGCGGTTAGGAGCAAGGGGTCCCGGATTGCGAGAGGAATGCCCGACTTCCAGTTTAGGCCCAATCTAAACTGGCAGTTGGACATCCCCCAGGGGGTCCCAGAATGTGAGAGGGCGCAGTCCGGGCTGAGGCCCTCCCCCTCCCCCGCACAAATTTCGTGCATTGGGCCTCTAATAAATGATATAATGAGTATACATGTACCAAATGCTCAGCTTAAACATTACCAATAGTTCATTCACACATTATATGAAGAGAGCCATCTATGTTGAAAGGAAGAATCCTAGTCAATCATTAATTGCCACTGTGATTTTACAGATGAGAAAACAGTCTCAGAAATACTACAGTCATGCAGGGGTGGGACTTAAAACCCTACCCTGTGATGGATAGTTGCCTCATCATATTACTCTACAATTTACACAGCACTTTCGCATGCATTATTTCTCTTGCTTCTTATAATAAACATCTAGGGTACACAGGAGGATTATAATTTCCATTTCCATAGGCAAGAGGACAAACATGCAAAAACTGGAGGCTTGGTAACACCAGGTGATTGGTACATACAGGAGGCAACCATTCAGCCAGGGTTTTCATTGCTTCTAGGAGGGCCCTGGCTGCCACACTGTCTCAGATGAGAACAGAGTAATGAAGCTGTGGAATTTGCTCACTGTACCCAGCACCCAGGACTGTGCCATGTCACCATACTTGCCAAGGCATGGGTTTTCCACACAGGCAGAGATCCATTTCCCCTTGAGATGGAACTCAATACACCACCATATTTATTCTCTCCTCACGGTAGTACTAGTGCTAATACCCACCTTCTAAAAAGACCTTCAGGCTTCCAGACTCCTCCTTCATTTTTCACTTTCATGTAAGAGCCAAAAAGCATGCAGTACACGGTTGCAGCAACTCCAAAGTAATCAATCTACAAAGAAAATATAGGTCTATATATCTACAATACAAATTCACACACCAGTATATTAAAATGTCTAACTTACTCAGCAAGCTACACAGTCACAAGAAGTTACTTTTGAAGAGTGTGGACATCATATGTTCTGTATCCCACTGATGTGCCCTACTGAATGCCTATCTAGGCTTTGGTGGAAGCTTCCATGGACAGATCACACACTGTCCCCTGAAAGCTCTGTTCTCCTTGAGCTGTTGTGTCCTAAGTCCTTCCTTTCTTTTGTCACCCAGAGGCAAACATAACATTTGAATCCCCTCCCCCAGGGACAGTTTGGAAGGCCTCCGAACTCCTGGCCCTGGGACCCCAGCCTCCGCTCTCTCTGCGCTCCAAAGCCTCGTGGAATGTGCTCATAACTGAACATAACACTCAAGCATGGCCTAAATCCCAGGATAGGAGACTAGAGCAGCTCATACTAACTAGATGCTCAAATTCATTCTGAAAATATAATTAAGTTATAATATAATAAAGAAAAATGTTTCCAAATCTCTCAGGTTAACTCTTATACCTGGTAGTTCCACGGTTTGTTACTGAGCATCTCAGTACATTGAAAACCGGACGTTTCACACTTTGCTGTAAATGTAGTTCCTTTTGGAAAAAGTTTCATATCTATACTCTGACCCAGGTCAATAAGTGCCAAGCCATCAGATAAATTATCATCTTCTCTGTCCTGTTCCAAAAATCTGTATTAAACACAAACAAGGCCAGGCCGCATGAGCACAATAAAAAAAGTCTGCTAGGCAAATGGTAAGAGGAGAGCCTTGTAAAAAACACAACACTTGCCTGCTTCCAAGTATAAAGTTGTCTGGTTTAATGTCTCCATGGATGATCTCGCAGCTGTGGACTTGTTCAATCATGTGCAGCATTCTTATAGCAAAGGAAAGCACTAGAGCTTGAGGCATCACTTTCTCAGGGGTGTTTTTATAGAGATTGATAGCATTCTAGAAACAATGGAAAGTGGAATCATGAGTTGGGTACACAGGACCAATGAAATTTCAAGTCAAGAGCTTTGCCCCAGCCTACCACTCCAATGAAAGCTCCAAGTATACAAGGTATGTGCAAGGCATAAGATAAAGAACTTCAGATTCATATCCACATCATCAATGTGAATACACTTACCAGTAATGTTCCATAGCTGTAGAGATCTCCCACTAATACACTGCCATCCTGGAAGAAGTGGGCAGAATAGAACTTGATAAACATGTGTCGCTCACTGGGTGATAGTCTCTCCATCAGCTGGGTCCCAATGTAGAATTCCCAGGCATTGGCAGGCTTCTGGACCTGCAAACCAGGTGTGTCACATTCAAATCCAGTCTCACATTCTAGAAAGGATGGCAGGAAAGCAATTTCTATCCCAATGAAGGACATGGGTGGGAAGTGATGACAAGCTGTGCGGTGTTGCTGCATTATGGAACCTGCTGCATGCAACATAATTTTACTGAGTCCACGTAGGGTAATTTTGGTTCTTAAGTGGGGGCTATAAACCTAAATGAAAGAAACTACCAGTCAAAGAAAAGAAAAGAAAAAAAGGGAAAGGAAAGGAAAGGAGAGGAGAGGAGAGGAGGAGAGGGGAGGGGAGGGGAGGGGAGGGGAGGGGAGGGGAGGGGAGGGGAGGGGAGGGGAGGGGAGGGGAGGGGAGGGGAGGGGAGGGGAGGGGAGGGGAGGGGAGGGGAGGGGAGGAGAGGGGAGGAGAGGAGAGGAAAGGAAAGGAAAAGGAAAGAAAGGAAAGGAAAGGAAAGGAAAGCTCTAAAAGGCAGTTCTCTGTTAAACAAAAGGCTGCCCAGAACACTTACCTTCAAAACAAATTTCTGTTTACTTTTGGTATCCTTCACATCTCCATGGGTAACTTCATAGACTTGAGCAAAAGCCCCTTCTCCAAGAAGGTGATCAATATAGACCAGCAAAGAACCTGAGGACACAGACATGTCAAAGTGTGTGTGTGTGTGGGGGGGGGGGGGGGGCATGGGGGAGACTTTATCACAATGCTTAACTAAATCCAAAGAAAGCAGAAGGAAAAAAAGAACTAGAGAAAAAAACAATCAAAGAAATTGAAAACAGAAAATCAATAGAGAATATAAAAAAAACCCAAAAGCTAATTATTTTAATTTTTTAAAAAGATCAATAAAGACAATAAGCCCATACCCAGGTTACCTGAGAAAAAGAGAGGACACACAATATTAATATCAAAAGTGAACATGTTACTATTATCAAGCCTTTCTAAACAGAAAGCACCAAGCCCAGATCGTTTCACTGGTGAATTTTACCAAACAAAGGAAGAAGTTATACCAATTCTCTACAATAGCTTTCAAAGGACAGAAGCAGAGGAAAACTTATTAACCCATTCTATGAGGTCAGCATTACCCTAATACCAAACCAGGCAAACACATTACAAGAAAAGAAAACTAGCCCTAACCGGTTTGGCTCAGTGGACAGAGCGTCAGCCTGCGGACTGAAGGGTTCCAGGTTCGATTCCGGTCAAGGGCATGTACCTTGGTTGCCAGCACATCCCCAGTAGGGGGTGTGATCAATGTTTCTAACTCTATCCCTCTTCCTTACTCTCTGTAAAAAATCAATAAAATATATTTTAAAAAATTATAAAAAAGAAAACTAAAAATCAATATCTCTCAAGAACACAGATGCAAAAATTCTCAACAAAATATTGGCAAATCAAATCCAAAAAAATGTAGAAAAAAATTATACACCACAACCATGTGGGATTTAATTCAGGTATGCAAGGCTAAGTATACATTAAAAAATCAGTTAAAGTAATTGATCACATAAACAGGCTAAAAATAAAAATCATATGGTCGTATCAATAGCTGCAGAAAAAGTATTTAATAAAATTCAACATTCAATCATGATAACAATTCCCTGCAAAGTAGGAATAGAGGGGCACTTCCTCAACTTGATAAAGAAAATCTACAAAAAACCTACTGCTAGCATCATACTTATTGGTGAGAAACAATATATATGTTTCCCCACTAAGATCAGGAATAGGTGAGGATATCTCTTCTCATTATTCCTATTCAACACTGTACTCAATAAGTGAAAAAAAGGAAATAAGAGGCATACAAACTGGGGTAAAAGAAATAAAATAGTCTTTGTACACAGATGACAGCAGTATTGCCTATCCAGAAAAATCTCAAAGTATCAACAAAAATTTGTAGCTAATAAGTGATTATAGCTAGGTTGCAGGATACAAGGTTAATGTACAAAAGTCAGTTGCTTTCCTATGTACCAAGATGAATAAATACAATTTGAAATTAAAAACACAATACCATTAACATTTCACTCCAGGTATGCAAAGCTCGTTAAAATCTAACAAAATATGTACAAGATCTGCCCTGGCCAGCGTTGCTCTGCAGTTAGAGCATTGGCCCACATACCAAAGGATTGAGGGTTCGAGCCCCAGTTAAGGGCATGTGCCTTGGTTGCAATTCAAGCCTATGCCCCAACTGGGGGACAGGTGGGAGGCAATCAATCGAGGCAAACAACACTGTTTTTTCTCTCTCCTCCCTTCCACTCTAAAAAAGGAATGAAAAACAAAAAAAAATTTCCTCAAGTGAGGATTAACAAAAAAACCCCACAAACATAAAAAAAGCACAAAATCTATATGAGAAAAATGACAAAACCCTGATGAAAAAAATCAAAGATTTAAATAGAGATATTTCATGTACATGAACAGGAAGACATAAAACTGTCAAGTTGTTATTCTTCCCATCTTGATAATATAGATTCAATGTAAGATTTCATGGATATTGACAAACTGATTCTAAACTTTATATGGAGAGGAAAAAGACCCAGAATAGCCAGCACAATATTGAAGGATAACAAACCAAAGAACTGACACTACCCAACACCAACATCAAGACTTACAATAAAAGCTACCATAATTGCCCTGACCGGTTTGGCTCAATGGATAGAGCTTCAGCCTGTGGACTGAAGGGTCCCAGGTTCGATTCCGGTCAAGGGCATGTACCTTGGTTTCCGGCACATCCCCAGTAGGGGGTGTGCAGGAGGCAGCTGATCGATGTTTCTCTCTCATCGATGTTTCTAACTCTCTATCCCTCTCCCTTCCTCTCTGTAAAAAATCAATAAAATATATTTTTTTTTAAAAAAAAAAAGCTACCATAATCAGGACACTGTGGTATTGGTGAAAGGGTAGACAAATAGGTCAGTGAACAGACAGAAATAGACCCAGAAACAGACCCAAACAAATCTAGTCAGCTGCTCACTGACAAAGAAGCAAAGGCAATTAAGAAAGGAGAGTCTTTTCAACAAATGGTGATAGAATAACTGAACATCAACTTGCAAAAATAAATCTAGATACAGAACTTTTCACAAAAGTTCAGTCAAAATGGATCATACACCTAAATGTAAAACACAGAACTACCAAATAAAAGGCCCAGAAGACAACAGAGAGAAAATCTAGGTGACCTTGGATTTGTCAATGACTTCTTAGATACAACAAAAGCATAATCTGTGTGCCATGGTTGGTGTGGCTCAGTTGATTGGCCTTTGTCCCGTGCACCAGGAGGTTGCCAGTTTGATTCCTGGTCAGGGCACATGCGTGGGTTAGAGCCTTGATCCCCAGTAGAGGGCATGCAGGAGGCAGCTGACTGACATTTCTATCTCCCTCCCCGTCTCCCTCTCTCTCTAAAATCAATAAAAGGAAAAGAAAAAAACATATTTGAAAAAAATATGGTCTGTGAAAGAAATGAATGAAAAATAGAAAACAAAGTCAGAGACTGAAAGAAAATTTTTGCAAAACACTTATCTGATAAAGCACTATTATCTAAAAAATACAACAAACTCTTTTACTCAACACTAAGAAAATGAACAACCCGATTTAAAAAGGGGCCAAAGATTTATAACTCATCAAAGAAAATATACAGATGGCAAGTGAACATATAAAAATGTTCAATATCATGTCATTAGGCAAATTAAAAATAATAATGCACATCTATTAATATAGCTAAAACTGAAAACATTGATACCATCAAATGCTGTGAGGATGGGAGCAACAGAACTCTCATTTTTGCTGGTGGGAATGCAAAATGGTAAAACCCTTCTGGAAGACAATGTAAAAATATTCTTATGATATAATCCAGCAATCAAACTCCTTGATATTTACCCAAATGAACTGAAAAGTTATGTCCACACAAAACCTGCACTGGGATGTTTACTGCAGCTTTACTCATAATTGCCCAAAACTCAGAAACAGACAAGATAGCCTACAATAGGTAAATGAATAAATAAGTGAATTATTACTCAGCAACTGAAAAGAGCCATTATGCCATTAAAAGACATGGAGGGATCTTAAAAATGCATATTGCTTAGTGAAAGAAGCCAATCTAAAATGTCTACATACTATATGATTTAACTATATAACATTCTGGAAAAGGCAAAACTATGAAGACAGTAGTAAAAAGATGGGTCGTTGACAGGGTTTTAGGTGAGCACAGGGCAGGTTTAGGGCAGTGAAACTACACTGTATGATACTGTAATGATGGATACACATCATTTCACATTTCTCAAAACAATACTAAGGAAGAGAACCCTAATATAAACTTTAGTTAATAATAATGTAACAATATTGGCTCATCAACTTCAACAAATGTTCTGCACTAAAACAAAATGTTAACAAAGGAGTCTGTGTATTACGTATGGAAAGTATGTTGTTAGAATGTTATTCCCATTGTTATCCACATCCACTGTTTCCCCACTTCCATTTTTTTTAAATATATTTTATTGATTTTTTTACAGAGAGGAGGGGAGAGGGATAGAGAGTCAGAAACATCAATGAGAGAGAAACATCGACCAGCTGCCTCCTGCACGCCCCCCACTGGGGATGTGCCCGCAGCCAAGGCACATGCCCCTGACTGGAATCGAACCTGGGACCCTTGAGTCCGCAGGAGGATGCCCTATCCACTGAGCCAAACTGGCCAGAGCCCCACGCCCATTTTTATTAGTTTTGAGTACCTTTCAAAAGTTCTCTGGAAATACTATCAAATATGAATATATATAGACATGATCTTTTTAAGAAACAAAAAGCAGCCAGCCAGCGTGGCTCAGTGGGTTGAGCGGCAACCTATGAACCACAGGTCACAGTTTGATTCCTATTCAGGGCACATGTCTGGGTTGCAGGCTCTATCCGCAGTGTGGGGCATGGAGGAGGTAGCCAATCAATGATTCTCTCTCATCATTGAGGTTTCTATCTCTCTCCCTCTCCTGTCCTCTCTGAAATTAATAAAAATATTTTTAAGAAAGAGCAGTACATAAAACTAGTCTGCTCTTTTCTTAACAGCATGTTTTGGAGGCCAACCCCTATAAGTATAGAGAGCTGCATTTCACTGCAGAGATATCCAGTTATTTATTGAAGCAGTCCCCACTGGCACCTATGTAGCTTCCAACCTGCTGCTTTTACATGCACGTATTATTTGGAATATATGCAGTATATCTTTGAGAAATCCTTAGAAGTGATGTCTGCATCTAAAAGTATGTGCATTTTTAATTTTAATAGGTATTGTCAACTGGCCTTCTAGACGTTAGAGCCCCAATAGCAATAAAAATGTTACCTACTTTTATGGCTTAATACCCTTCCCAAGGTGATGGTGGTGCCAGAAGCAAAATAACACACACACGGGTCACCACAAACTTCCCACAGAGAAATAAGAGTTTCAAGTTACTACCACATAGTTCTTACCCAGCTGAAACTCAGTCTTGGGCTTGATGGCAGGAAGTTTACACTGCCACTCGAAAGCATTTGGACTGGAGCGCACTGGTTGAGAAAGCCCGGACAGAAGTTTGAAAATCAATCGATCATCCCATGGATTCTCAACAGTGAAGTCTTAAAGAAATGGGAACAAAAAATAAATAAATAAATAAAGTTAGTACCTAAGATATTACAAATACAGCAAGTGGAGACATACATTAAATAAGCTTTCAGAAGCCTCACCTGTAAAGAGCACTGATTCAAATAATAAAAACCATTTTCAAAAGTCAAAATGAATGGTTCTGTATAGTTCATTGTCATTTTAGATCTATAATTAGACCAATATTCAGTTGAGACAAAGGAAATCAACACCAAAGGCACCTGTTTCACTCATCTAGAACTGCTAGATACTGCCTTTAGCACAATTATGGGTACATGTCTTAAAGGGAGACCTGCATATTAGTTAGGTACTTTTAATATGCTCCGATATATATTCTCTAAATTGCTTTTTCACTTATGTCTACAAATGATGTTGCCTTTAAAAAAAAATCTCACCTGAGGATACATTTATTGATTTTAGAGAGAGAAACATCAATGTGAGAGAAAAATCAATCAGTTCCTTCTTGTACACGCCCCAACGGGGGATCGAACTCCCAGCCTATTTGGTATATGGGACGACCCTCCAACCAACTGAGCAACCCGGACAGGGCAAAAGATGCTGCCTTTTAATACGCACACTACCTATGTGCAATTTGTATGTATGAGATATTTTGGGTTCACAAAAGAGAAATCATTTCTAAAGAGAAGAAAAAAGTTAGTGGCAGTGATCAAGCCTAATCTAGCATCATTAACATTTACTTAGTGCTAAGTCTACGTAGGATACCGTTCTGGGTACTTTACAGTTAGTAACTTACTTGGTCCTTACTATAAGACTAAGTAGGTACTAGCATCATTGCCACTTTACAGAAAGGCCACAGAGGGCTGAAATAATCTCAGCTAAGATCACATGACCTCATAGGAGGGGGAGCCAGGATTAGAACCTAGCCAGTCTATCTCCAGAGGCTGGGCTTCTAACCATTATGCAAAATGTTTTTGTGCAGCCTGGGTTTGGGGATCTCTTAAACACTGAACCTGGTTACTTTTCTGTAAAATGGAGACAACAGTATTACATTAAACGCTTGACACATAGTATGCCCTCCAAGTCCAATTTCCTCTTCCAACAGGTATTTTTGACACTTTCTAAAATTAAAATGGATGGCCCTAGCCAATCTTGTTCAGTGGATAGAACATCGACCCTTGGACAGTAGGGTCGCAGGTATGATTCTGGTCAAGGGCATGTACCTCAATTGCAGGCTTGATCCCTGGCCCGTGCGGGAGGCAACCAAATGATGGGTCTCTCTCACATCAATGTTTCACTCTTTGTGTCTCTCCCTCTATTTCGCTCTAAAAAAAAATCAATGGAAAATATCCTTGGGGTGGGATTAAGAAAAAAATAAAATTAAATTAAAATGGATGAACTTGCCCTCTAGCATCAGCAAATGTGATAAAGTATGCAAATTCTTTCTGAATGACATTTGAGTCCCTGCTCTTTGAGCTTTTCATGAAGCAGCTTTTACTAGGCGACTGTCCTTATTTGGGGGCACAATGAAGACTGAGAATCTGTTCATACTTGAGGTATCCACATTCCCAAGTGACCGAGGCTGCACCCATTCTGTCTGGAGTCCAGCACTGGTGTCAGATGGTTCCCGCACAACAGGAAGGTTGGTATCTGTGAGTGTACAAGCTTTCAGGTTCCGCTCTGCCTCGCTGGTCAGCATGCCACCTGCCGCTGGCTGGCTCGGATGCAGTAAGGATGCTGAAGATGCACTGATGGGGAATGCTGCTTCTGGGTTTTTCTCTTGAATTGGACTGGATGTGTGAAAAAAAAGAGAGAGGAGGAAACTAAATACCACGTGATTACAAGACTACTAGATTTGACCACATAAAAGCCTCACAAAGCAGTTTCCTTTTCATTCTAGAAATGATATTCCAAAATTGCTTCACAAAGCTGATTAAAGCATTTTCTTCAGACAAAACAAAAATATACAAATACAGAGCTAGTACCATATGATTAGAAATAAATCAAAGATGTGGTAATATATTTGATAAATTGGTAGGTAATACAGGGAATATTCTTTAGTAGGGAACATTGAGAGGAACCAGTTTATACCCCCCAAGCTATTATAGGAGCATCAGTACTGTCACCAAGATTGAACACTTATCTTTATCCAAAATACCTTCTTTTATAACAATGAAATAAACCGAAAGTGTGAACTGCAATTCAACAACCCAACACTGGCACATTTTTACACACATATTAGTCTGTACATTCAACCTCAGTACTCATGGATTCCATATTGATGAATTCACTAGCGGCCGGTGCATGACATTCGTGCACTGGGAAGGGGGGTCGGGGGGAGGGGGGGGTGGGCGGTGTCCCTCAGGCTGGCCTGTGTCCTCTCACAGTCCAGGATTCCTCAGGGGATGTCCACCTGCTTGGCCTGCTCCCAGCAGTCGGACATCCCCCGAGGGGCCTTTAGTGCTGCTTTGGAGGCAGGAGAGGCTCTGGCCACTGCTGCTGCGCTCACCAGCTGTGAGCTGGGCTTCTGGAGGAGCGGCACTCCCTCTGTGGGAGTGCACTGACCACCAGGGAACAGCTCTTGTGTTGAGCGTCTACCCCCTGGTGGTCAGTGCATGTCATAGTGCCCGGTAGTTCCCCGTTAGGTTGATTTGCATATTAGGTTTATATTATATAGGATGTCCAGGCTAAAATTTATTTATAAACCCCAAATCAATACTCAACCTGTAGAGTGGCATATAGATCAATGAAAAAGAACAGAGAACCCAGAAATGAATCCATACCTATATGGTCAATTAGTATTTGAAAAAGGAGGCAAGAACATACAATGGAGTAAACACAGTCTCTTCAATTAATCGTGTTGAGAAAATCGGGTGGGTAAAAAAAAAAAAAAAATGAAACTAGGCCACCAACTTACACAATACACAAGAATAAACTCAAAATGGATTAAAGACTTGAATGTAAATTACAAAACCATAAAAATCCTAGAAGAAAACATGGGTAGTAAAATCTCAGACATTTCTCATAGTAATAGTTTTACTGATATGTCTCCTAGGACAAGAGAAACAAAGAAAAAAAAATAAACAAATGGGACTACAGCAAACTAAAAAGGTTCTACACGGCAAAAAAAAAAAAATAACAATAAAATCAGAAGGGAACTCATTGCATGGGAGAACATATTTGCCAAGGATACTGCCGGGAGCCAGTCCATCCTTGCTGTTTCAAAGGACCTGGCATATATGGCATACTGTTCTTAAAATGTTTGCTCACCTACTTGGCACTATGTGTTTTAACCAAGGTCTCCTCTCTGAGAAAGGTTGTTTCCCCAGGTAGGGATTTTCCCCTGAAGTTAGGGAGGGAATAAAACCCCTCAACTAAGTGCCAGGCGGGTAATTAATCACTTTAACTACGAACAATCATGCTTAAGCTACATAATCTTTACTCCCTGGAATGGAGATAAGAAACGCCCTAACCTTTGTAATAGAGATTGATAGGATTGAATCAACTGGTATAAATACAGATGTAACAAGACAGAAAGAGACAGAACTTAGAAGACAGAACCTACACAGAACCTAGAGACAGAAGAATTTAGCTGGAGAGAACATGGCAAAAGATCCTGGACAGAAACTGGCAACAGAACCTAGAGACAAAACCTAGCGAGAGAACATGGCAAAAGATCCTGGACTGAACCTGACTATAGAACATGGCAAGAGAACCTGACTAGAACCTGGTGACTGAACCTGGCTGGAGAACCTAGCGAGGGAACATGGCTACAGAACCTGGCTGGAGAACCTAGCAAGAGAACATGGACACAGAACCTGGCTGGAGATCCGAACCAGAACTTTGCTGGAGATCCTGAACAGAACTTGGCTAGAGATCCTGGCTAGGCTGCTGATCAACTGAACGCTGTCTCCGTGTCATTCCTTCTTCACCGACTCCGTCCACACCTTTGGGGACCCATGGACCCGCTGGGGTTGGACCCCGGCAGGATACATCTGATAAGGGGTTAATTTCCAATTATATAAAGACTAGAGGCCCGGGGGGAAAAAATTTGTGCACTCGGGGGGAAGAGGGGGTCCCTCAGCCTGGCCTGTGCCCTCTCGCAGTCTGGGACCCCTCAGGAGATAACCACCTGCTGGCGTAGGCCTGCTCCTGGGTGGCTGAGGGCAGGCCCAATCCCTAGGTGCAGCCCCTGGTTGGGCTCAGAGCAGGGCTGATTGGGGAGTTGGGGCGCCTTCCCCTGTCATGCACAGAGTAGGGCAGATCGGGAGGTTGCGATGCCACCCTCAGTCACGCTCAGGGTGTGGCCGATTGGGGGGTTGGAGCACCGCCCCCTGTCACACTCAAGGCAGGGTTGATGGGGAGGTTGCAGCACCACCCCGTCATGCACAGAGCAGGGCCAATCAGGGGGTTGGGGCGCTGCCCCCTGTCACTCACAGAGCAGGGCCCAAAAGGGGGGTTGCGGCTCCGTACCCCGTCACACACAGAGCAGGGTGGATCAGGGGATTGGGGAGCTCCCCCCTGTCACGCACAGAGTAGGGCCCATCAGGGGGTTGGGGTGCTGCCCCCTGTCACGAACAGAGCAGGGCAGATAGGGAGGTTGTGGCCCCACCCCGTCACACACAGAGCTACAGAGCTGCAGGGCGATCAGGGCGTTTGGGTGCTGCCCCCTGTCACGCTGATCCCGGTGGCGGGAGGCCTCTAGGCTCCGCTGATCCCGGTGCTGGGAGGCATATTACCCTTTTACTATATAGGATAGAGGCCTGGTGCACGGGTGGGGCCCAGCTGGTTTGCCCTGAAGGGTTTCCTGGATCAGGGTGGAGGTCCCGCTTGGGTGCCTGGCCAGCCTGGATGAGGGGATGATGGCTGTTTGCAGTTGGTCACACACCCTTCAGGGTGGGGGTCCCCACTGGGGTGCCTGGCCAGTCTGGGTGAGGGGCTGAGGGCTGTTTTCAGGCTGGCAGGTGACTGAAGCTCCCAACCGCTCCTTTTTTTCTTTTTTTTTTTTCTGGGCCAGCTTTAGCTCTGAGGCTTGGCTCCAGCTCTTAGGCCTCGGCTGCTGAAAGCAGGTATCTGGTTTGTTTGGGTTCTATAATCGAAACACTGTTTCAACTCCAGCTCTGAGATCCCGGCTGGCTGAAAGCAGGTTTCTGGGATTTTGTTTAGCTTCTATATTTGTAACAATGTTTCAATCTGCAAGCTCAGAGGCCGGCAGCGGCAGGCGGGGAACGTTGGAGTCCTCCGTCACTGAAGCAAGCAAGCCTCATGTTAGTTTCAAGCTGCCAGGCTGCCGGCCGCCATCTTGGCTGGCAGTTAATTTGCATATCGCCCTGATTAGCCAATGGGAAGGGTAGCGGAGGTACAGCTAATTACCATGTTTCTCTTTTATTAGATAGGATATATATTTCCAATATATAAAGAACTTATACAACTCAACATCAGGAAGACAAACCCAATTAAAAATTGGGGAAAGGACTGGAATAGATACTTCTCCAAAGAAGACATACAGCTGGCCAATAGACATATGAAAAAATGCTCAAGAAAAATGCAAATTACAACCACTATGAGATATCACTTCACACCTGCCACAATGGCAACCATCATCAATAAATCAACAAACAACAAATGCTGGTGAGGATGTGGAGAAAGGGAACCCTCATGCACTGTTGTTGGGAATGCAGACAGGTGCAGCCACTGTAGAAAACAATATGGAGTGTCCTCAAAAAATTAAAAATAGAACTGCCTTTTGACCCAGTGATCCCACTTCTGGGACTATATCCTAAGAATCCTGAAACATCAATTTAAAATATATGCACCCCCTATGCACCCCCTATGTTCATCGCAGTGTTATTTACAACAGCCAAGATCTGTAAAACAGCCCAAGTGCCCATCAGTCAATGAATGAATAAAAATACCATGGTATATTTACACAATGGAATACAATGCAGCCATAAAAAAAAAAAAGAAGAAAATCTTATCTTTTATGACAGCATGGAAGAACCTGAAAATTATTATGCTAAGTGAAATAAGCCAGTCAGAGAAAGACAAATACCATATGACCTCACTTATTGTGGAATCTAATTAACAAAATAAACTGACAAACTAAATAGAAACAGAGGCATGGATACATGGAACAGACTGACAGCTGTGTGAGGGGGGACACAGAAAACAAAGGGATTAGCCAAAGAACATATAAGCATAACCTATAGACAGAGAACAGTGTGGTGATGGCCAGAGGGAAAGGGGGAGGAGGCTGGATGGAGGTGGGCAAAGTGGGGGGAGGCTGGGTGGAGGTGGACAAAGAGGGGGGGAAGATGGGGACATTTGTAATAGTGTCAACAATAAAAATAAAGTAAAAAATAAAAAGAATATTAAAAAGGTACCAGAGAAATCCCTTTTCTCTAATTAAAAAAAAAAGGGGGGGGGGAGAAGGGGGGAGTTTGATAACAAGAGCACAGCCCAGTGGTGAGAGCAAGGGTTCTAAAATAAGAGATATGGGTTCAAGTTCCCATGCTTCCAATTAGAAGCTGTATGACTTTAGGTCTTTTATTTAGCCTTCTAAGCCTGGTTTCCTCATCTGTAATGGTAGAAAAGACTAGTTCCTATAACTGAAGGTACTGTACGGTTAATTAAAAGATATAGTTTATGAAAAGCATAGCCACTGTTCTGGGATATAATAAATGCTCAAAAGATTATAGCTACTTTCAGTGTCTATCAGACTACTCAAATATGTTGGAATTTTACTTCTGCAAAACATTAATGTATGGTAAGTCTGCATTGTGCACCAATTCCTAAGTTTAAACACTGTATCTTCTGCCTCATAAAAGGAAGTGATTGACTGTCTTAATTACAATGGGTATAGAGAAGGAATTCTGTTTGCTCAGTTCTGCAACAGGGTCTTTGGTAAGAGTACTACAGTTCTGCTCCCCAAATTAGTGGAAATCAGATACAGAAACTCTTCCCACAGGGATTCTCTGCTACCTCATTGCTTTTCTCATAGCCCTGATGTACCCCATGTTTAGATTAATTATTCTTTTTATCCACAGAGAGGGCCTTCGGACTTAAAGCTGAGAGTCCATAAAAATGCTATTAGCCTTTAAGAACTGGAATTCTATTACATCTTAAAGCAAAGCTAGAATGAAAATGGAGTGACAGAACCACATGCTCACTATACCTGAACTTTCTGTCTTTTGAGGGTTGCACCACGTTTTCTTCACATGAATCCAAAGGCACATGGGTGCACTGTGCTGCTATCACATTTTCTGAAACATAAAAAATTAGAGGTTAGACGTTATGTGGACACGTGTGTACACACATGATTTTGTTATAAAGTCAAGGATTCCTTTTTATAGTGACTCTTGTTGTAATTTTAAAATAGTGTTCCATGGTAAATGTGCTGCAAGATTTTTAAAAGGGGGGAAAATCACTTTAAAAAACATTCTACTACTAATATATGTGAGCATTTCAACTTTATACATCTAATCCATACAATCCTTCAGAGAATAGGGCCTGGAGAAGGGCAGGTCCACTGTGGGGAGGATGACCAAATCATGGGAGGTTACTGGTATAGGAGGCAGGCCACACGCTGCTTTGGGAGAACCTGATGACAAGGACATCGAGTACAAAAGACTGCCAGGCTTTAGGAGGGCAGGGGTTTTGGTGTCTTTCAGTCAGTCGGTTGTTTTAGTTGATTGAATGATATAGTATGTTTACATCAGAAAGCTCCCTGGCAACAGTTGCCACTCCTTTTAACTAAAGAAAAAAAACCCCACACATCTACTGATTAACAGACTAGATAGGGCAGAAATGTAGAATAAACTTCTACCAAGTGATGTTAGTACTATATATAGCCAAATATTACATTGAATTAAATTTTATCAGATACTGCCTCACCAAATAGGTGCTAATATTTTTAAAAACTAGAATATCAGCTCCTATTTATAGAACCAAACTGGCAAATACTATAATTGTAGCCAATTTTTGACTGTTCTGAAAGGCTCTTGACTGATTAAACTAGTTTTCTTGAAGGGAAAAAAACTTTAAAAACATTTTTTTATTGAAGTGGCAAACTTGTGGTAACACTTGGCAATTGTTCAGGTTTCAGCTGACCTCCTCTTTAAAATTCAGAAAAGAAATATATCATGTTGGGTTAATACTTGACAAAAAAGTTTTATACCTTTAGTTAAACATTTTTAAGTATACAAGCTCAAATATGCTTCCATCTAGGGGAGAGAAATTCCTTGGCAATTCTTTTACTGGCATGCTTCAGTGAACAATTGCTTTCTTAAAAAAAAAAAAAAAAGTGCCAGCAATGACAAGAGTTGGCTAGTAATTCAGTAGTCTTCCAAAAGGTAAAGTAGTTTCAGGTCTCATTGCATATATATTTTGTAGGCCAGCAGTTAATGAGTAACAACTATCTGTGCTCAATGAAAATGTTATATATTAAGGTACAATTCAGATATACAGTACAAAGATCTTGATATAGAAGTATTACATTTTGGGGAAATAAGGACTATTTAAGTTTTCTCATTACTCTCACTAAATCAGATCACTAAAAAATAAAATTTTCTGCATGGCGGTGTGGCTTAGTGGTTGAGTGTCAGCCCATGAATCAAGAGGTTACTGGTTCAATTTCTGGTCAGGGCCCATGCTCGGGTTGTAGGCTTAATCCACAGTAGGGGGGCAGGCAGGAGACAGCCGATTAATTTTTCTCTCTCATAGATGTTTCTATTTCTATTCCTTTCCCTTCCTCTCTCTCTAAATATCAATAAAAACATATTTAAAAAATAAATAACATTTTCTTAGTACTTGGCTATGCCTCTAAAGTAATGAGATCTCTAGACAAATATCAAGAACTAAAAATTACTATTTGTTACTCTTATCAAATTAATAAAATATAAATGTTCATTATTTTTTATTTAATCTGTCTGTAGTAGCCTTTCTGTTTGTTGTAAAACATAAAATAAACCTATACCCTACACAAGTATTGTTACACAACCTTTATCTTCCAGAGCGTGTGCTGAGTCCACCTGAAGTTTGTGGAAAGGAGTAGATGCAAGCTGTGCAGCAGATGTAAAGTCTCCTGGGCTCTTAGGACTGGGTGCCAGTGTCTTGGTGCAACGGATGCCCCACACTGTCGAGTCATCCCAAAACTCTTCAGCATGAGGTGCTTCCTGCAACAAAAGATGAACTGAAAAAAATCAACCATCTCCCTGTGTCATCCATGAAATTTAACACATTAATGCTTTTGAAGACTCAGAAAAATGAGGAATAAAAGAGGAAACAGGTGTAATTCTGGCTAACACACAGCCACTTTCTCTACTCTGCTTGTTAGAAGCAAGTCACTAAATCCAGCCTACACTCAAAAGAAGGTAAACTAAGCTCCACCTTCTGGATAGAGGAACATCAAAGAATTTGTGAACAAAGGCTAAAACCACCACAGTAATTAATAATTTGGTAAGATACTTTGAGGCTATACAAATATCCTCTTTTCCTCTTTAAAGTTTCACTAGCTAATTTTAATATTCACCTGTGGATCTTGCCTGAAGCAATTATTATCGCTGTGACTGACAGCCAGCCATTTTCTATAGCCACTCATTCCTTCTACCTGACTTCGAGTTCTTCTATGGGATGCTTTGTTCTTTCTCTGCCATTTTATTTATAGCAATATGAATACTTATTTTATTTCTTGGGTTAGAATTTAATACTACCCTATTCTACTTATTTTCTTGCTTATGTTGTCCCAGTTTTGGCCATTGGCTGCTCAGGTTGGCTCCTGTGTCCTTTTTCTGTGTTCCATTTTTTTTTTAAGCACTTCCTTACTTTCTGGCACTATAAGATACCAGAATTCTAGGCTTGTTTATATTTTTCTAGCCCCAGCCCTAGATTCAGCTATTTCTCCAAGAACACAAAGGTCAATTTTAGAGTCTATGACAAAAGCAGAAACTGCTAAGTCAGAACTGACCATAGTTCTTTAGTTGCCCATAAAAATGCCACCCCTGGTTTTTATATATACTGTGGTCTTCATAAATCCCACCATGTCTCTTCCAACATGGCAGGAATAGCTGGCTGGTTGTTTTTTTCAGGTGAACACAGGATAAAGCAACTGTCCTATGCTTAAGGCCAGAATGTATGGATAACTCATTGTGGGGTTTTTAGTCAAAGCACACGTAGTTGAATAGTTCACTAAAATGCGCCTCTGAGATAATGCTACTATATTTGAAATTTAGCCCATTATTTAGGAAATTGTTAAGGTCAAAAAGTCCACCAGACGCATTAGAGAGCTGGGTGATAATTTATTCAAAAGAATCCACTATGGGATGAATACCATGACCCAGGGTTTAGCAGAGCTTCTTCGCATCTCTCTGACACATCACAACAGAGGGTAGCCTGGGGTAAATGACGAGAAGTACAGCTTGGTAATACTCAGGGCTGAAGTGGAAGCTTAGTGTGCACTGGACAGAGCTGCTGTAATAGAGAAATGCTTTGGGCCAACAAACAGGTGACACCTATCTGCTGCCATGCCTGACGAAGGATCATCCCAATTTAACTTTTGCTAATAGTCTACTTGTAGGCCTCACTTCCCAGGTTTAGAAAACATGTGTATTTCTCTACCCCACCCTTCACCCCTGTCCTCCTATATAGAGGGCAGGATCTTTGAGGGCAAGGATCACACCAGATTCTTTTTTCAGTTTCTATACCTATCACAGTGTCTGGCACATACTAGATACTCAAAAAATTGTAGAATAATGTACCCCAAAATCGCACTCTTCATATGACATATAATTTTTCAGCAGCTTTACATAAACTATCTAATTTATCAATCATAACTATTTGGTAAAACATAAAGGGAAGAGTGGTCAGACCATTTCACAGATGAGCAGACATTACTTACCTTTGGTCTTGGAGAAACTCTGCTTATAGAGCGTTCTCCAAAAGCCCTGGCTCCTGTGGGTTTGTTTATAGGTTGTGGTAATCTAAGAAAAGATTTGTAAAATTATAAATAATAAAACATGCCAAGGAAATAAATGTTACTACCTGAGTGTTAGAAACACTCTCCAGTTATCCTATTTAACTACTTAGTATTTACATATATATATATTCCTTACATTTGCAATAGTTGTAGCAAAACTGAGTGCAAACTGAATTAATGTGACTATGTAGATAAGAGTAGAACAAGTTACTTCAGCGAGGGTGGAAAATACAAAAGTTTCTATTCTACCGAGCTATAAGTTTTAGGAACGGAGTTAGTGGTATGGCCACAGGTCAAGGATGCCATGCATTTGATTAATTTCCAGTGCTCAGTTTAGCTATGGGATTTCTCTCTGATAGCTGGTCAGCCCTTTCTTCTTTCTGCCACAGTATAAATCACGTCCATACTGTGATATCTTTAATTCATACAGACACTTCTCTTTCCACAGTTTAAACTATTAATAGTGAAATTCCTGAAGCTACCCTCTCTAATGTAATTTCCCTTGGCCTTCAAACATATTATCTCTGCAGTATGAACCTCCATAAGCCATCTCCTTTTCTGCAAATATAAACGAGCATGTACAGATATCAGGATTGGTGAATTCATTCACATCTAATAAAAGTTCAAATCCACAGAATCCCTCAGTTCTCTGATAATTTACTACTATAACCTTTTACTGCAGAAAGTCTGCTTTCTTTTGAGTCCTGCATAGCACTGAGGATATGGGGAAGGTTAGCAATAATCTGGTCATCGGGTCAGAAAGATCATCAGTGGCGAGCTGGGACTATAATGCAGATCACTTGATTGGCAGACTACTCTATTGCCACTTCACTGCCTTGAGATACAGATGAATCTCCTCCAAGGAGATTTTAACTAGGTGTTTCTTTACCCGTAATTTTCTTTGTTTCCATCTTCAAACACGGAAAAAGCAGATGACAAAGAAGAGATAATCTTATTGACTCCCCAAGTTCCAGAAGAACTTGGCTTTTCTGCAATAGAAAAAAAAAACAAAACAGCATTTAATTATTGCACTGGGGAGAAAACATTCTTCTTTATACTAAACTTCAACTATAAATAAGAAAATGGAATAATAGCTCACAGAAAAGAAGTGATAGCAGCATTTCAAATACTAGGTAATGCGATAAGTTACTATGTATTGAGGTAAAGTAACTTAATTATGGTCACAGGGGTTCGCATTCAAGTTCTTGCCACATATAAAAACATGGCGTTCATCATTCTCCTAAAACATTGCTATTGTCACCTGACTCACTTAACAAAGTTCTCAATGACTTTGTTTTGCATTTTGTTTAGGAATTAACCATTGTAGCTTTATATTTCAGATCCTCCTGAATCTAACTGGATCTTAGTATTGTTTTTTCTTTTTTTATAAATTGATGTTAAAGAGAGAAAGGGAAGATAGAGGGAGTGAGGAAGACCGAGAGAGGAACATTGATTAGCTGCCTCCCACATACGCCCCAATCAGGGATCAAATCCACAGCCTGGCTGTGTGACCTGACCTTTGGTGCATAGGACGATGCTCCAACCAAGCCATACCAGCCAGGGCTTATTTAGTTTATCATGATCTCTCCCTGGCTTCCAGCAGGAATCCCGATTCCAGACAAATGTAAGATAGTTGCTGGCCTCCAGCACTCCACCCCTGCTACTACCAGGCAAGACTCGAGTCAGACTTCAAGTACTCAGCCTTTTCTAGCCATTTCTACCCAGGGGGATCTTGTCCTTCTTGGCACTATTATTGTTTTAGAAACAAACCTGATCTATGATACACATCAAGTACCTTGTCGAAGATTCTCGCATTTTTTAATTTCACACATTCCCTGCCCTTATGTGGCAAGCTAATCAAGGGTAGGGCCACTTCTTGTATAATCCTGGATATTCCTATGACAGTCATCTACAATGCTATGTACTTAGCAGTTTTAAACAAATTATTACTTTGAAACTGAGCTTCGAATGCATCTTCATTTTGATCTAGAGATGGCCATTCATCTTTGTCATCAGAAACATCAGGAAGTGTAGGAGCCTGGAACATATTCATGATGAACCCTTAAAGGTGTAGAAAGAATAACTGTAAACAAAGCTGCAAAAACCTTTCATTAATCTGCTGTCAGAGGCTACACATTCCAACCAAAGGCTTTACCTAATGCTTCTTTTGTGTGCACGGTGGGTGATGGCTGCACTTTGGATGGTGTTGCCTGAACCATTCCCAGGGATGTGTTTGGAGTTGTGTGAAAAGAACTTGTGTTAGCAACCTTATGTGTTTCACACCCTATTAAAGGAATGGGGACAAGATGCAATATCAGTAAGGAAATCAGAATTATTTAAAAGGTATACAATATAAGAAACTTATTACAATTAAAACATTTGTTATCGTTGATAATTATCACTAAGGATTTCCATTACTAATGTACTTTCATTTTTTATCTTATTAATAAGGCCCAGATCGCACTCTCTTCTTCCTCCTCTGCTCACTCACTCAAGCCTCCCCACCCCCACCCCCCCCCCCCCCCGCTGTGCTTAGATACATCAGGGTCATTCCCACCTGAGGGCATTCTGCATGGGCCTGAAATGGGTTTTCTAAGCTAGCCACATGAGCAGCCCCCTCTTCCAGGCTTTCACCCCTAAATATTACTTTCTTTTTGGACATCTTCCCAGGTCACTTCTATAGTTTCAATCCACCTCTCCAACAGCAATACTTCCTTTCCCCTCCACATAGGTGGTTTTTGTCCTTTCTGTTCATGGCTACACCCCTAACTCCCTACAATAGTGCCAGGCCCCTAGAGAGTACTCAGGAGGTCTGGGTTCAATACAGGGGTCTCCAGCTGTTTTTGAGTAGCTCTGCTCCCACAGAACTGTCATTGGAAAGGATGTCACAGTCATATGGGGGGTGGGGGGGTGTGAACGTCCAAGCTATGTGTCTTATTTTACTTATACCGTAAAATTTACATAACTTCAGTGCAAATGCCTCTAACAAAGTAATACCAAATAGAACTATAGCATCCCTAATTAAACCTTTAATCACATTTCCTACCTCATGACATATTAAAGTTGACTCTTTTTTGGATGAACTTGAGAAATTTAACAGTAAGGTTTTCACAAATCAAGTTTCCAAAAGATTCTAACTATTAAGATGTGACTAACAAGTAGGTTTCTACCTCTATTTGAAATGGTCCAGAGCTCATCTAACCCTTATATTCTAATAGGAAAGCTAACACCAGCTTCATTAAGGTCTGAAGCCTTCATGAACCACGGCCACCACACAGACCTCTGAGTGACCTGGAGACGTCTGGGAAACAGGTCAGGAGCAAATGTATTGTAACTACACATTACCTTCTTTCATCTCTGCTCTGCTCTGTGGCTTGAATTCCTGAGTAGTTCTAGTCACACATCTGGAAGAGAAAACTCTTAAGACACACTAACTCTCAAGAAAGAATAGTAAAAAAATGTCAGCAATTACAAACCTACTGGTAAAAAAAAAAAAGGATAGAACTGCTTAGGTCCTACAGTGTAAGTAAATGAAATGTTTGTTTTATTTTTTTCCATTTCCTTTTGAGGAAAAGAATTCTTACAATTATAAGTCAGGTACTAATGTTTGCCTGACACAGTGATTATGTATTTTAATAGCATGCTAATCATTCCTTTATGTGGTACTGCAAGATAATGGCTCCCTAATTTAAATGTTCCCATTCATCACATAAGCTAAAGGGCTAACACACAGCTCTCTTGAGTCATGGTGAGAAAAAGCACTGCTGAGCTTTAGCTGCATGACCACCACTGGTCATGAGCCAGTTGACACAGTACATTGTTCTCCAGAACAATGGTTAATGGTTATTAAAAAAGAAAAAATGGCACAAAAGACATATATCAGTTTGTTTTAAGTATAGTTGTGATAGTGGACTTCATCCATTTAACGCTGCTAAAATTTTCTTAGTAAACCTTGTTAAGATATAAAGTAAAAAATACAGCACTTTTAATTTTACCATTTTGGTAGGGGCGGCTGGTCAGGCATCACTTTTACAAGGCATGTCACTGCTGCTGCTCTTATCATTTTATAGGTTCATAAATTAACTATGAAGATCTAATGGAATCGTGAGTCCCACCAACAGTCCTCTTCTTACATATATGGTAGAGTAACCAGGTCTGAATTATTATCTTAATGTGAGTGAAAAAGCATGATGATTTAAAATATTATTTCCAGGGAAATCATTGACAAAAGTTAACTGCAGACATTAAGGGAAAACAGTACTTAAGAACCATAATATGTGTTAAGGGTTTTAACCCAAAGGGAGAATGTGAGATTAATTGTAGCTTTTATTTTTTCTAATGGTTCAATAAAATTGCTATACGTTGAAAGAGAGAAACTGAAGATAAAAATGTAAACAAAACAAGTGATATGACACTCTATCTTAGAAATCTAGGAAAATCCCTCAAAATTAGGGATACATCTTCAGCAGTATATAGATACTGTGTAATAGATATTAATCTCACTCCTGGTGGGAAGACAGAAGGAAGAGGAGAAGAACACATGTTAAGAAACTGTTTGGACTGTAATAATCCCAATGTGTATTCAGTAAGAGCTAGTGAGCAAAGGTAGTTTCAGTTTAACAGATGTATATTCTTCTGTTATAAAAAGAACGTTGAGTTTCAGTGTAGTGAAAATGTTTAATTCATGAGAGCAGTATGAAGTAAAACACATACTCTAAAAGAAGTATAAAAGAAGATAAATCTGCAAAATTTGGGGCTAAAGTTTTGGGAACTTGGTTTAAAAATAGGAAGTAGCTGTCATTTACATTTTGCTCCTGATTTTGTAAACTATGGAAGAAACTGACAGACACCATTCACAGCACTGTCATCACTGAACCAACTTTGGCTCACCTGGCATCATTTCCGGCCACTGAAAACATGGAGTCTGTCCCTGGCTGGGCTGCCAAAGGAGCAGGAGGAGCTACACTCTGGCTGATGGCTGGGGACACCAAAGCCACAGTGACCGCACTGGCTTCAGGAGGAACAGCAGCAGGTGCCTGTCTGGGTTTCTCTCCCATGCCCTCTGAGGTTTGCTGAGTTATGGTTGGAAGAGATGGAGTGCTCAGTTCCTGCTGGGAGCCGACACTTGGCCCCATGCATGCTGGATTAACCTGTCATGTTAAGCAAACAAAAGCAAAACCATGAAGTCCAGAATCTTAGTAATTAGGTGTTACAGCTTTTCAAACACTGGCATCTGTCTTCAGTAGATTCCTTTTTCCTTGAAGTATTCTGAAATGAATAGTCGACAAGAACACAAAGGACCATTCTACATGACGGATGGTTTTGTAGTTTAACCATAGACACAACTGGCAGTTCAAACTTCAAATCACTGAAATAATGCCCCATCTAGTTTTATTAGTATTTAAGAACTGTCTTATTTCTTTTCACTTAATTTTGGGAAAAGACCAACTCAATTTATCAAATACTCATAATAATGTCCCTTCCATCAAAATTTTACCTTTGGTAGCTATTTTCTCTTTAATGAATAGGAAACCTGAGTATAAACTACAATTATAACTGCCACACAAACAAGCATGGCTTACACAAGATGGACAACAAACTCTTCATTTAAAATCTTTGTTTTCCTATTCAATGTAGAGTGTAACTGTACACTCTTTTGTTACCAAATTAAAAGACAGAAGAGTGAATTCTTCACCATATAAAAGTATTTTTACAAATTGTTAACACCAAATAGCTACGGCAAAAATAGTTATTTCACAGACAAAAGGACAAAATATAAAATGTTCATACAGCATCCGGTCTAGATGGCAGAGTAAGTAAATGGTGTTTTGGCCTACTCCCATGACAACATCAAAATCACAACTAAATTATAGAACCACCCTAGAGAACCACCTGAGGACTAGGTGACTAGAAGTCTTATAACTAAGGATATAAAGAAACCATGCTGAGACAGGTAGGAGGGGCAGAGAGACACAGGCAGTCTGGTTCCAAATTCACATGTGGCAGTTAAGAATCAGAGCAATATCTCAGCTGCAGAAGTCCTCCCTGAGGTGTGAAGACACTCCTAAGAAGCTCCAAAACACACACACCTGGTGTCCGGCTTCAGACCACACTAGACCTGCACCACACCAGGCTCCACATCCAAGAGCATGGTGCCAAGAAGTAAAAAAAATCATAAGATTCTGTCTGGGTGAGACAGAGGGCTTCTATACTCCAGGCATCCTCTTAGAGGGTCTGAGCATAAACACTCACCCTAAACTTCAGAGAAGGGACAGCAGCTTGAAAAGTTCCAGGGACATACTTGGAGGAACTGAATTGTAAGGCTCAAGGTGAGGCCTAGAGGGGCAGCTATATCCCAGAAAGAAGTGCTAGCAGGAGCCATTGTTCCTTTGATTGCCCCACACCCTACAGATGGCACAGGTCAGGTCCATATACAGTCAAACCTCATTTCTCAAATATCTTCTATCTTGAATAATTTGGTTCTTGACCAAGTTGTTCACCGAAAAATGTCTCGGTTGTCAAACCAAACTTTGGTTTTTGAACTCACAACCCTTTCAAGTGATACCTCAGCTTAAAAAAAGGTTTCTCTCAGGCAACAAAGGAGAGAATGTTTTTGTTGCTGGGGAAATCAAGGATTAGCACAATTGTAAAACATGAAAAGGCCATCAAGAGTGTTAATGTTTGGGGGGGTGGGTAAGAGATCAACCGAAGGGCTTATATGCATGCATATGAGCATAACCAATGGACACAAGACACTGGGGGGCATGGGAAGCTAGGGGAGGGTCAAGGGGAGAAAAAAAAAGGAGACATATATAATACTCTTTGTAATACTTTAAGCAATAAAACAATTAAAAAAAAGAGTGTTAATGTTGCTAAGGGTGTGAAAGAAATAATGATCACAGACAATTAAAGAGGTAGAAAAACTGTTGTTGATTTGAACAGCATTTCAGAGGCAATGATATAGGAACAAGAAAAGATGCCCCATGCTGATATGAAAGACTCCCCTGGAATGAGTGCTGAAAGTGATTTGTTTAAGGCTAGTAGGGGGTGATTTGATAAATTTAAGAAAAGAAGTGTTTATTTATAGATTAAATAGTATATTAGACATGTACTATATAAAAGAAAGGTTAAAACAGGGAATTGTTTGGGGGTCTAGAATGGATTATTTCAATTTACATTATTTCTAATGGAAAAATAAATGATTTGGTTTTCTAACAAATCGGTTCTTGAACAGCCTTCTGGAATGAACTGAGTTGGAGAACTGAGGTTCCAATATAGAGCTATCCATTAACCTGGCTAACATAACTCTCGCCCCACCCTGGTAATTCTCCTAGCCTTGCCCCACTAGACTCGCACATTGACTGAACCTCTGTGGCCTCCAATTGCCCTGTTCCTCTTGCTAATCGGCCCCCAGCCAGGCACTAGTGGTAGTGGCCTGGGTTCACAGCATAAGCTCTCCCAGGTGCCTCTATCCCCAGCAGAGACAACTACCAACTGACGATTACTTTGTAGCTCTTACCAGGTGGAGCTAGGCTGGACACAGGCAGTAGCTGACCTTGGCCTATACTGAAGACACTCCCAAGAAGCTCCAAAACAAACACACCTGGTAGCTGGCTTCAGACCACACTAGACCACCGCCCAATCAGTATCACAAATGACACACCCAAAGGGTGGACTGACAGGCACCAGAGCCCTGCTAAAGCAAAGCCTGCTCCCTGGGGTCAGCCCCTGCAGAACAGCTTGTCCACTGTAGTATCATGGCCACTCCTCACAGCCAGTCAGCCTGAGGATCAGTCCCACCCACTGATGTGCCAACACACTCAGTTACAACAGGAGGGCACAAAAGGGAAAACCCTGGAGCATCCGACTCAAGTGAACAGGGAGACTGTGCCTCTGGGCCCCACGGGACCCCTATACATAGGGCCACCCTTAAAAGACTTAAAGGCATAACAGATAGCCCGGCTGGTGTGGCTGAGTGGTTGAACATCGACCTATGAACCAGAAGGTCATGGTTTGATTCCCGGTCAGGGCACATGCCCAGGTTGTGGGTTAGGTCCCAGTGTGCTAGCTGATCAATGATTCTCTTTTTTACTAGTGTCTGTCTCTCTCTCTCTCTCTCTCTCTCTCTCTCTCTCTCTCTCTCCCTCCCACTCCCTCCCCCTTAAATCAATAAAAATATATTTAAAAAAAAAATAACAGATATATCTACTACATGGGAACAAACAGGGAGGTAGCCAAAATGAGGAGACAAAGAAACATATCCCAAATGAAATAATAGGACAAAACTCCGAAAAAAGAACTAAAAAATGGAAGCAATCAATCTATCAGATTTAGAGTTCAAAACACTGGTTATAATGGTGCTCAATGAACTTGGGAGAAGAACAGATGATCTCAGTGAGAACATCAACAGAGACTGAAAACATGAAATGGAGATAGAAAACATAAAAATGAACCAGGCAGAAATGAAGAATAACTAAAATGAGGCATACATTAGATGGAATCAACAGCAGATTAGATGAAGGGATCAAATCAGCAATTTGGAAGACTGGGTAGCATAAAACACAATTTAAACAGCAAAAAAATAATAATAATAAATAAATGAAGATAGTTTAAGGGATTTCTGGGACAGTACCAAGCGTACCAACATTTCATCATAGAAGTAACTGAAGGAGGAGAGAGAGAGAGAGAGAGAGAGAGAGAGAGAGAGAGAGAGAGAGAGAGAAAGAGAAAACGAGAACGCAAAAGGTTGAGAACCTATTTGAAAAATGATGGAACACTTCCCTAACCTGGTGAAGGAAACAGACATACAAGTCCAAGAAGTACAGAGTCCCAATCAAATGAACCCAAAGATGCTCACACCAAAACACATCATAATCAAAAAGCCAAAAGAGAGAATCTTAAAAGTAGCCAACGAAAAGCAGTTATCTACAAGGGAGCTCCCATAACTCTCAGCTGATTTCTCAACAGGGTTGCAGTGCCTTCAAGGATGAGAAAATGTGATGACTTCCTTCCAGGACATCATGTGCAACCAAATTATCACCCAAGTGTGAGGGTGGAATAAAGGTCTTTCATGTGTGTGAGATCTCAAAAAATTAACCTTCAGAAATGCTTTTCTAGAAAAAGCTCTTGGAGACTATGTGCCACCAAAATGGAGATAGATGTTAAGGAGCAACAGTGACAAGGGGGGGAATGAGAAAACAGGGATACAACATAGGAGAGGAACAAGGGAAGAACAGCTGCCCTCAGCCAACCTAGAGGACCAAGAAAGAAGGCTTTGGGGGATACGGGGCCAGGAAAAGTGAAACTAAGAATATATCTGATGCATTTGAACACAATGAACATTGGAACATAATTGAACAGTTTCTTTAGAGAGAATGGGGATATAGAACTGGTAAGTACCAAGAAAATATAACAAAAAAAAGCCCAAGATAATTATTTTAACAATTTCTTGGAATTATCCCGGGGAAAAAATTATGCAAAAAAGGAAATCCAAATAAATAAGAAAAAACAAAACATTCCAATAGAATCATAAATATATAAATACAGGGTGTGGCAAAAGTAAGTTTACAGTTGTGAGTGCTCAAAATGCAGAGTTTATTCTTGTATTATTATTATTTTTTAATAAGAAAGGTACATTGGTGTACAGCGTTCACTAGGATTATTATTTATTAACTATTATATTATTTTCCATATAGTGTACTTTTGCCCCACACTGTACAGAAATATATATAAACATGTACATGCATATTTAACATCAGAATTAACTAAAAACAGGGCCTAGAAAGGCTCAAATAAAAAGAAAATCAATGGCATGGCAAGCATCAGTAAAGAGCACACATACCTCAGGACTTTCCTGAAAAGCAGGAAGGTGCTCCTGGGATGTCTCTACCACTTGATGCAACTTCTTATTAAGTTCATCCATTTTCTCTTTCAGTAGTTGTTCTTCAAAAGCATTTGCTTCTTTCATTTTCATGTAATGTCTGTCTTCATTTACTTTAGAAAAGATAATGGTTTGAATGCAAAGTTTAAATGTAGGCCATAGGATTGCAATTTTTTTACTAGTCTTTTCCTTAGGTATTAGGTTATCAGAACTAAAACATGTATTACATTTATTTTGACAGCTATTTATTTAAATTAAGGTATAATTGACATATAACTATTAGTTTCAGAGGTACAATATGATTCTATATTTGATCACAAGATAGTAATTAACATCTGTCATCTTACATGGTTACAAAATGTTTTCCTTATGATCAGGACTTTTAAGATCTACTCTCTTAGCAACCTACAAACAGGCAAGTTTATTAACTATAGCCCCCATGCTGTACATTATACCCCATAACCTATTTATTGCATAACTGGAAGTTTGTATCATTTCACCCCCTTTATTCCTTTCACCCTAACCCCTGACAACCACTAATGTTTGTATTTATGTTTTTTAATTCCAAATAGAAGTGATATCATACAGTTTTGTCTTCACCTGACTTATTTCACTTAGCATAATGCCCTCAAGGTCCAGCCATGTTTTTACAAATGGTAAGATTACATTATTTTTCACAGTTGAATAATATCCCAGGGTGTGTGATGTGTAGATGTATCAATCATAATTTCTTTATCCATTCTTGCACTGATGGACCCTTATCTTGGGTATTAGAAATAATGCTGCAATAAGCATGGAGGTGCATATATGTTTTGGAGTGTTTTCATTTTTCATAGTGTTTTGTATACTAACTCTGTATCTTGTAACTTTACAGATTTTTTAAATTAATTCTAAAACTTCTTTGATGTTTTTCTATACACATATCATGCTATCTGCAAATAGTGAAGCTTTACTTCTTCCTTTCCAATTTGGATGCCTTTTGTTTTTCATGTGTAATTGCTGTGTAGGACTTCCAACACCATATTGAATAAGAGTGGTGAAAGTGTGCATCCTTGTCTTGTTCTTGATCTTAGAGGAAAAACTTTCAGCTTTCACCACTGAATTAGGGGTTAATAGTGGGATTTATTACAGTGAGGTACATTCCCTTTATACTCACTTAGCTGAAAGTGTATTTTTTATCATAAATAGATGTTGAATTTCATCAAATGATTTTTCTGAATCTATTGATATGATCTATGATTTTATCCTTGATTTTGTTTAGTGATATGTCATGTTCAATGATTTGTGTATGCTGAACCATCCCTGCATTGCTGGAATAAATCCCACCTGATCCGGGTGTATGGCCTTTTAATGTATTCAGTCTGCTAGTATTTTGTTGAGGATTTTTGTATCTATGTTCATCAGGAGAATTGTCCTGTGCTGTTCTTGTCTAGTTTTGGTATTAGAATCAAGCTGGCCTTATAATAATATGAATTTGAAAGTGTTCCCTCTATTTTATGGAGGAGCTTGAGAAGATTTGGTATTAACTATTCTGTGAATGTTTGGTAATATCCACCAGTGTAGTTTGATAGAATTCACCTTTTAATTATCATTTTTATCTGCCATTAAGCATGGTTACTTTTACAATCAGAGCATGTAAATTACAAAAATTTACATGTTGATCAACAATATTTGGTAATAACACAGTATGATACTAAGTACTTCTAAAACAAATATGACTGTGGAAATCATGTGAAAATGGAAACGTTTTTAAAAGATTTAAGTTTAAGAAGAAATAAAACTAAAGCTCTCTGAAGAGTATGTCAAATACACTGCAGGTAGTCCCACTTACAATGACTGGGTTACATAACCATGTCATACAAATCAAATCACCTGGCTAAGACTTTAGGTCACAACATGTGAAAGAAAAATGCTTCTGTGCATGGCACAAAATGGGTCCTCCATGAGTGTAAAATGACTGTTCTTTCAGGTGCTGATGAATGAGAAATAAGAAACAAAAAAGGAAGGCTAACAGAGTGACTATAGTACAAATAACTGAGATGGTATAAGTCCTGAGTGGAACAAAGGCTCATTTTCCTCTGAGGTGTACATTATTACAGCAAAAAAAAAAAAAAAAAAAAAAAAAAGTACAATATTGGTGTTATCATTCAGTTTTCCCTGTGAGAAAATCTTGGCCTCCTCCAGAGGATTCCTTCTAAATGTCTTATTTGTATTAATTGCAGAACTTGGAAAAGTCTCTTAACTCCAATTCCTAACTTAATCCTTTGACAGTACAAATAACTGACCCAGTGATTTAGAGTTGCTATATATAGAAGTTCACCTATACAGGTAATGTTTACAAGTTTTAAAATACCTATTTCACTAAAAGCTAAAGCAACACTGGTATGGATATCTATTTTAGCGCTGTTTCATCTCCAACCCCTTTGACAACAAGGCTGCCACAATAACAACGAACAAAGATGTCTAGGCTTTTTAAAGGATGCGCTGGAGACTTTGCAGATTCTTTTACCACCTCAATTATCTGTTTAAAAATGTTAGTAACTTGGAAGTGAGAATTATTTTAGTGATTTAAAAATAACTCAAATAAGACTGCTGTACCCCACTGCTCATGCTTTCTCCGTTGATTGTACTTGTGGGCTCTCAGCTCTTCAAATGAAAATTCTGACTCTCCACAAATGAGCTTCTCCTTGCAATACATAACAACCTGCTGAATGTCAGTTCTGGCTGTCAGAGAGGGATGTCCAGAGTATTCTGATTTAGAAATCACGACCACCCTTTGTTCCCTATAATGGGAAAAAAACACATTATTTACAACACTGTACAAAAGCAGCTCTTGATGAGAACTAAGGAATAAATTAATGTGCTTACATATTTGACTCTTTATCACAAGCTGAAGATGTTACTTTAGAAACTTCTGAACCCTAAAAAGACAAAATAAACAATAACAACAAAAAAATACATACCTGAAAAGAAACCATCACACAAATTATTTCACAAAACAATATGAATATGCTCACAGGGCCTCTCCATCATCACATAGATTTATTTATGTTCTTTTAAATTATAATTAATATCTGAAACTTGAGTTTGCATTATTAGTTGTAACTTCTACATCTAAAAATTCCAATAGAAAGTGATTTAAGAATTCTCTCCTAGGTAGTAGAGAAGGGCAGGCACTTATTCCCTTCAATCCAGTCTAGAACTGGGCCACAGTGCCCAAGTGTTATAGGATTAACACTGCAAAATGCTACATTTTTAATCATTAATATTTTCTTCTGGTCACTAAACAACTATTAACTGAATACCTCATACATGTCCTGTCCTGAGCTAGATCCTGGGAATGTGACCATAAACAAGACCCAACACTGCTGTCTAAAAACTCAGTCTGGGCAACAGGAAGCAGCAAGGAGGCTGGCATGAATGTGTAGGATGTAAATTAGAACTGTGAGTATCTATCAAAATTAGAAATTCATATTCTACTTCTAAAATGTGTTACATTAAGAAAACATGCCCATGTAAGATAAGATCAGAGCCATTTCCATTGGATTTAGCTTAAAGGAGGTCCCAGAAAACTCTGAAAAAGCAGTTGTGTCAGGAAAGATGCTGGAAAGAAGGCTGAGCGAAGCAAAGATGAGCATTTTACACATCAAGGAGCCTTTAAGGCAGAAGAGATCTTGACAGGGCAAAAATTTTGAGGAGTAAAGATAAGCTCCATCGAGATGGCAGGGAAGGGTACAGTTACATTTATGGGTTGATGGCAAAAAATTTACAGATGTCATCTGATGTTGTCAATGAAACAGTATTTTTGCCAGCACCTGAGGGAGAGGTTAGAGTCATGTCCCAAGTTCCAAATTTGAAAAGTGTAAAAAGGAGTTTAAATTCACTATAATTTGGCATTAGAGAGTGAAATGGGAAAAAAGATATACATAAATTAAGAGATACATAAAGAGTGCTTGAGAAACTGGAAATATAATTGCCTGAAGTATAGAGCCCAGGTTTGATATTACAGATACCAATGCTTAAAAATGAGGTTTCTTTAAAAAATATTTATTCACTGATTTTAGAGAGGGGGTGGGGAAGGAGAGAAACATCAATTTGTTGTTCCACTTATTTATGCATTGGTTGATTCTTCTATGTGGTCTGACCAAAGATCGAATCATAACCTTGACATACTGGGAAGATACTGTAACCAACTGAGCTAACCAGGCAGGGCCTGAAGCTGAGGTGGTTTTATTTAAATTGACTTTAGAGAGGGAGGAAGGAAGAGAGAGAGAGTAAGAGTGAAAAAGAGAAACTTCTACATGAGAGAGATACATTGATCAGTTGCCCCATACACACTCTGACCAGGGGTTGAACCCGCAACCTAGATACGTGCCCTGAACAGGAATAGAACCTGAGACCTTCCATTGCTCATGAAAACACTCCAACCAGATGGAGCCACACCGGCCAGGGCTCAGTGTTTAAAGCAGGGCTCAGGAGCCTCCAGGTGGATGTGGTCCAGGGTAGGGGTTCCTGGGCCTGAGAAGGCCAGCAGAACAAAATAAAGAAGCTGTTGGGGAGCTTCTCAGCATATGGACACAGGAGGTTATATAGTGGGGGTGCCTAGGTCAGACAAATGTAAGACAGTCAGTAAATTATTTACATTTAATATTGGAGCCCTGGCCAGGTAGCTCAGTTTGTTAGAGCATCATCCTGATACACCAGGGTTGCGGGTTCCATCTGTGGTTAGGGCACATATAAGAATCAACCAAAAAATGCATAAATAAGTGGAACAACAAATCGATGTTTCCCTCTCTCTCATTTAAATTTTTTAAAAATTTAATATTGGAAGTGAGCAGTGGTAGATGACAACAGGCCAGAAAGTCACCACAGGTGCAAGTAGATGACACGGAGGTTAGAGTCATAGGCTGTGTAAGGCAGCAGATTACCGTCCAATACCATTCCCAGTTTACAGAAATGTTATTACCTGATTCTTAGAAACACAGGCTGGACTTGATTTTGATGTCATCATTTGGTTTAAAATCTGAGCATTACGAAGAGGTTCTGAGTTTCTAGCTACGGGGGAGGAGGAATAATGAAATAAAGAGAAATAGGGGTAAAAACCATATTAAAAATTATTACAAACATATTTCCCCGATCTTTCAATAAGAGCATTACAAAATAAATCAGCTCTTCCAACATTGTCTCACAAAGTAGAACTAAAACACCTTTTGGATAAGAGAAATATTGTAGAAACAATTTTCTGACCAATTCAAAATGCCCAAGGAAATACCCAAAAGTAATGTAAACTGTAGTTATTTAAAAAAACAAAAACAGGGCAGTTAGTCCACACTTACTCTTACATGTAATCTTTATTTCTAAGGAAGAAAATGACTACATTTCTTTAAAGTTGTATTGAACACATTTGATTCAAATCAAAACAGACTCTAGAGTAAGTACTACCCTCAATTTAGGGCAATTTTTATTTATTTTTTGAAATCCTAAGAATACAATGAAATCAAGTCTTTCTTGTGGGTCTGCTCTTTTAAAGTGCTAAGACAGAGCCCCTGGTCTCTAGTGCTACTTAGCAGGCCTTAATATGATCAGAGTACCTTCCCCATTACCTAAGACAATACAATCAATAAAACTGAAAAAAACTGTTTAAGGAGGGAATAAAGCAGTGCAAATCAGAGACTAAATTAGCAATAATTTAAACATTTTAGAAAACATTATTTTACCTTGAGCTGGCAAATGGGTTTTGGTAACACGTGTCTGAAATAACCTAAATGACAGTAGAAAGACACAAATAATCAATATAGATAATACACTTCAGTTTAATACATATTTGAAAAAACTAAATATGCCAAGTACCTTATTCTAAGCTAGAAAAGACTGAGATCAAGGGAGAATGCAAAGTTGAACTTTAGCGATGCTCCAAAATTTAAAAAGAACAACTGGGATTATCTTCTCACCCAATATATTCACATTAGAAAATTTAGCTGTTTGCATAGTTTATATCAGTATTTCTTAAACCCATAAGGAAAATGCACCCTTCTTCTCTGTGTACCAAGTATGCCAATGTTCCAACATGGGGTATTTAAGCCCTCTTTTTAAGCATTCTATATACCTGGAACATAATTAATGTTTTGAAGAAGCTACTACTTATAAAGGCAGATATAGAATTGGTCATGCTGTGAGAACTTAAATGTCATTTTATGGCACTTTTGAATATCAAGCCAATTTGTCAAGTCGCATGCAACATCCAGAGCTAACGTTTTTGAATGATGTGAGCAAGAGTGCACAGTATGAAGAGACTAAGAGACATATAGCCAAAGGCAACCAAATGCCAAATCTGATTTTACTCTTAATTCAAACAAACCAATAGTATAAAAAAATTACATAGCAATAAATAACTGAAAATTAGATAATAAAGAATTATTGATAATTCTTTAAGTGAAACTGAAAATGGTGTAAGGTTCTACAAGAAATCAATTTTTACAAATGTTTAAGGAAGTAGTTGGAGTAAAATATTTTGCTGTCTTAGATTTGCTTTAAATTCTCCATAGAAAAAACAAGTTCAACTGTAAAATTACTATTTTTTTAATATATTTTATTGATTTTTTTACAGAGAGGAAGGGAGATAGAGAGTTAGAAACATCGATGAGAGAGAAACATCGATCAGCCGCCTCCTGCACACCCCCTACTGGGGAAGTGCCCGCAACCCGGGAACATGCCCTTGACCGGAATCGAACCTGGGACCTTTCAGTCTGCAGGCCGACACTCTATCCACTGAGCCAAACCGGTTTCGGCTAAAATTACTATTAAAAAGGGCACAAGGGGCCCAGGCCAGGTATCTCAGCTGGTTAGAGCATCATCCTGATACACCAAGATTGCAGGTACAATCTCCAGTCAGGGCACATACAAGAATAAACCAATGAATGCATAAATGGGAACAATAAATTGATGTTTCTCTCTCTCTCCCTAAAAAAAGGGCATGAGAACTATAACAAAGTAGAAAAAAAAATGAGTATATTAAGTGCACGAAGGAGTACAGTGAGATAAACTCTCTCATATGCTGCTAGAGGGACCAGCAGAACTCTGGTATAACCTTTCCAATAGGTAATCTGGTGATATGTATCACAAGCCTTAAAACTCTTCCTATATCTTTTCACTCAGTAGTATCAAGTCTGAGAATCAGAAGAAACTAGCTAAAATTAGGGAATATATTAGGAGATACTTTAATGATGAGGGAAAAAAATCTTGTTGCAAAGCTGTATATGTACATAAGGCAGGGCTGTAATCCTATAAAAAGCAGAGTGCCAACTAAAATGCCAAAAAGTTTCTTCTGCTTCTTTAGTTTTCTATACCTTTCAAATTCCCTAAATGAAAGATACTACATAATCACAGAAAAAGTAAACAATTGTGGAAACCAAAATTATTCATTAACATATGTTGTTTTGCCCTGGCCAGGTGACTCAGTTTGTTAGAACATAGTCCCATACACCAAAAAGTTGCAGGTTCAATTCCTGGTCATGGCACCTACCTAAGTTTTGGGTTTGATCCCCAGTTGGGGCACCTACAAGAGGCAACAAATCGATGTTTCTCTCTCTCTCTCCACCCCCCCCTCTCTCTAAAATCAGTAGAAACATTTCTTCTGGTGAGGAAAAAAGAAGAAGAGAGAGAGATTATGTTTTCGTTGTTGTTAATCCTCACCCGAGGATATTCTTTCCATTGATTTTAGAGAGAGTGGAAGGGAGGGAGACAGGGAGAAAAGACACAGAGAGAGGGAAACATTGATGTGAGAGAGATATAGATTGGTTGCCTCCTGCACCTGTTATGATATGACCAGGAATTGAACCTACAACACAGGTATGTGCCCTTAAACAAGAATCGAACCCGCAACCCAACGCCCTAACCACTAAAAATATTGGCCTGGGCTATTACGTTGTTATAAAAATCACAATGTTCAACAGTTAAATTGTGACATAACTCTGGGACAGATTTATCAACTACTTTATAAGTATATAAAAGTTCATAATTTCTTAACAGCAGTATAGAGCTCAATATATACAACCTAACATACAGTACAATTTACTGTTAAAATACACAAACACAAAACACACACAGAGGCAGATGAAAAGATATTGGAAGTATTATTTCTGGGCAGTTTCTTTCCTTTCCACTCTTGTTTATTATCCACATTTTCCACAACAAGGAGATGATAATAACATTATCTCCAGAGCAAATATTACAGTTCAAAGCAGGAAACACCACACAGAGCTTCATTTTCTTTTTATTTCTTTTTTCAGAGCTTCATTTTCAAACTACCTGTACTGTTGCTGCAGCAGCTCTTTAGGTTCTGCCTGGTTTTGAATTCCTCTCCGAAAGACGGCGCTGGCATGTTGCAGGTGTCCTTGGCCCTCCAGATGCTCAGCCCAGGCTATGTACAGAGGAGAGAACAGCTTCCCAATCCCATGGTTGTACAGAAACTCAAAAAACTGATGAGGGTCAGTGTTGCACTCAGCCTACAGAAACCCAAAGCAAAGAGACATCAGAACAAAGGAACCTGTGGTCTAGGTCTAGCCCAACCAACCAGAGGTTTCAGGCTGTACTGCATAGGGGAAAGCCCTTCTTGCTCTGATGACAAACCTAAAAGTGAAGCTCATTCCTTTCCTAGACATTCAGTGTCCCCCATAATTACACACACTATTTCCCAACATAGTGAATTCTATAATAATCCACTACATAAGGTATTACTTTTGTTTAATCAAAGCATGCTCAAGTTCCATAGGGTGACTCTATCCTAGTATTTTGTAATTTAGTGAACCAATACATGTTTATTCTAGCCATTACACTTATTATTTTACTAGAGGCCCGGTGCACAAAAATTTGTGCATTCGGGGGTGGGGGGTCCCTCAGCCCGGCCTGTGCCCTCTCGCAGTCTGGGACCCCTCTGGGGATGACCACCTGCTGGCTTAGGCCTGCTCCCCGGGGGATTGGGCCTACGCTGGCAATCAGACATCCCTCTGGCAGCCTGGCAGCCCTTGGGGGATGTCCACTTGCCAGCGGGGAGCAGACCTAAGCTGTAGTCGGACATCCTTAGCGCTGCTGAGGAGGCAGGAGGCTCCCACCACCACTGCTGTACTGGCAGCCATCAGCCTGGCTTGTGGCTGAGCAGAGCTCCCCCATGTGACCACCAGAGGGCAGCTCCTGCATTGAGCATCTGTCCCCTGTTGGTCAGTGTGTGTCATAGTGACCAGTCATTCTCAGTCTTTCTGCTGTTAGGGTCAGTTTGCATATTACCCTTTTACTATATAGGATAGAGGCCTGGTGCATGGGTGGGGGCCGGCTGGTTTGCCCTGAAGGGTGTCCTGGATCAGGGTGGGGGTACCCACTGGGGTGCCTGGCCAGCCTGGATGAGGGGCTGATGGCTGTTTTCAGGCTGGCCACACCCCCTTTAGGGTGGGGGTCCCCACTGGGGTGCCTGGCCAGTCTGGGTGAGGGGCTGAGGGCCGTTTTCAGGCTGGCAAGCGACTGAAGCTCCCAGCCTCTCCTTTTTTTCTTTTTATTATGGGATTTATTTACTTTCTATAATTGAAACTTTGTTGCCATCACTGGAGCTGAGAGCCGGCTTCTTGCTCGCTCCAGCTCTGAGGTCACGGCCTGCTGACAGCAGGTATCTGGAGTTTCTTTAGCTCAGGGGTGGGCAAACTTTTTGACTCAAGGGCCACAATGGGTTCTTAAACTGGACCGGAGGGCCGGAACAAAAGCATGGATGGAGTGTTTGTGTGAACTAATACATGTTAACACTGCTGCTGGTGAAGGAGCGGAGGGGAGAGCAAGAGAACCCTCCGCTCTTTCGGCTCCGAGGGCCTGATAGAACAGCCAAACAGGCCGGATTCGGCCCCCGGGCCGTAGTTTGCCCACTTCTGGTTTAGCTTCTATAATTGAAACTTTGTTGCTTTTGGAGCTCAGAGCTGGGCGGCGGCAGGCGGGGAACCTTGGCTTCCTCCATCACTGGAGCAAGCAAGCCTTCTGCTCGCTTCAGCTGTGTGGCTGCTGGCCGCCATCTTTGTTGGCGGTTAATTTGCATATCGCCCTGATTAGCCAATGGGAAGCGTAGCGAAGGTACGATCAATTATCCTTTTTGTCTTTTATTAGATAGGATTGCTAGAATTCCTGTTCCCAAGCCATTATTTCAAGATTAAAGAGACCAAGCCTTTTAAAGTCTATAAGCGGAGGCAGCCTATACTTTGAGTACTAAATTTAGTTTCTGAGAGCTCATATTTTCTTAATTATTTGCAATGAATTTAATTTATTCTCAGGAACCCTTCCCAAACACACTTCCAACAAAGTTTTTTTTCTAATTGAATAGTTTCTATCTTGTGTTGTAACATTTATACACCTGATACACAGAGAAGGAGGGCTTTAAAATTAAATCAGACTCCACCATACAGAAGCCAAAAGGTTCTAAATTATACATCTCTGACCATAAAATTTATGACTGAAAACACGAGGAATTAAGACAGTCTAAAATCATCTTAAAACCTGGAGGGAAAAAAGCAAAAGCATAATACGATTATGAATGTGAGTATACCTGTAACTATACTTACAAACTTTAAACAATAATTGATGAATCTTGGATCATTATGGTATCTCTTGTTATCTAAAAATTCCTTCATTAAACGTTCTAATAGAGTTGTAAAGTATTCTTTATTCTCAGGAAAATTCTCTTCTATCCATTGCATATAACTAGAAAAATGTGGAAAATATTAATTTTCAAGGCAACATAAAAATTTGTTTAAAGGAAATAAATAAACAAAATGCTAACCTTTGCCATACACTAAGTGGGTCATTGCCCTTGTAGCTCTGCATGTGGACTTCAAACATTCTAGAAAAGAGAAAAATATGCACATTGGATATTAGGAATAATTCCTAAAAGCAAAAAATGTACTTTATTTTATACTTATACTAGAGGCCCAACGGACGAAATTCATGCAAGGGGCTTGGCCCCCTCCGCCGCAGCAGCTGGCTCTGTCTCTGCTGGCTCTGTCTCTGCTGCCGCTGCCTCTGCCTCAGCCCCCGCCCACAGCGGTCCCTGCTGCTGCAGCTTCGTCTGGTAGGTCATCCGGTCTAATTAGCATATTACGCTTTTATTATTATAGATACCTTAAAATGAAAATTTTAAACACCAATTCAAGTGCTATCTATATATATAAAAGGATAATATGCTAAGTCTCCCTCCTACCATCCGACCGGTCGCTATGATGAGCACTGACCACCATAGGGCAGACGCTCAACACAGGAGCTGCCGAGTTGCAGTGACTTTGCAGCAGTGGTTCTTGGGTGATGCACACCAAAACCAGAGAGGAAGGAACCTGATGCCGCGTGATGGCTGTGGTTTACGTTGTGGCTGGGGCACTGACATCCCCGAATCTGGTTTACTGCACACTTGTTTGGATTCCACACCCTGTACAACAGCAACTTTGCAGAGTGCCCTCTGCTCTCTGGACCCCTCAGGGGATGTCGGAGAGCCAGTTTCCCCTGAGGGACCCCGCTCACTCTGCAGATGCCAGGGAGGGGCCCGCAGGAGGTTGACTCCAGGGCGTGTCCAGCCCATCTCACCCAGTCCTGCCCCAATAACCACCTTCTAATTAATTTCCTTCAATGTGCACGGATCCGGGCACTGGGCCACTAGTATAAAAATTAAAAAAGCCGTCACTCAGGATGGTTAGAAGCAGCACTTTCCAGAAGAAAGTAAGACCACGGCCTCTGAGCTTGGTCCTAAAACACACAGCTGGAGAGAGTTCCCAGCCCTATCCCCAGACTTCTCCTCCTCCACTGATCCCCACCGTCACCACCAGCACCACGAGGCAGTGCCCACCAGTTTGCTGCTTCCCCTCCTCCTGACTGATTTGCCTTTTGCTTTAGCAAACCCACTTCTGTAAATCTGGAAGCAATACACCTGTGTACGTGCACAATGCCACAAGTACTGGATTTTCACTGCAGCAAAATAGCAAGAGGCTGTCAACAACCAAGTGTGCGCCATGGGAGGACTTTTCAGATCAATTATGGAACATGAAATATTCTGCGGTTGTAAAAAGAATGATAAAGAGCTCTACATATTGCTAGAGAAATCTCCAAGGACAGTGTTTAGTAAAAAAAGCAGTATATACCGTGCTACATCCCATGTGAAATAAAGGTAGGAACTGTACACATACAACCATAGCTATACTAATATTAATATGTTATTAAAATATACTTACATTTGCACAAGAAACACTTGAAAAATAAACTAGAAAATGGTTACATATGAGATGGTGGGAGAGTGGACAGGTATAGATCTCAGTGAATACTTTTCTAAATCTTTTTTGCAACTATATTAACATGTTAGTTGCTTTTAAACATCAAAAAACTGTTTCTACATTTTGAATCTCCCTTTCACGCCTCTTGGCAGACAAGTCCGTACAATGTCAGGTCCACGGGACACGTTTCATAGTGTGATGCCAGCCCGGTGTCCCTAGAACCGTGGCAAGTCCACTCTATACTGAAACATCCGGTCCACTGGAGCGGAGGCCAATGTAACGTCTTAAGAAAGTGAAAAGAAGAGCAGAAATGCCGGATTTCTCCTTGTCAGGGGAGTGGGGAGGGAGGCAAGCTTCTGGAAATAAAATCCTTGGCGGCTACACTGAAGGCCGAAGAAAAAGTCTTAGAGAAAAGAGCTGTTGGCTTTGACTGAATCCCCTGATCCCAGACAGCAAGCTCCCCCTGGTGCTGCCACATAGGTTTAACTTTTAAGTGATTCTGAAACCGCGGTTTAAGTCGCCCACGTCACAGATCAAAGGCTTGGGGATTTAAAAAAATGATTAGACTCACACAGCGGTTCTCAACCTGTGGGTCGCGACCCCTTTGGCGGTGGAACGACCCTTTCACAGGGGTCGCCTAAGACCATCCTGCATATCAGATATTTACATGACGATTCACAACAGTGGCAACATGACAGTTACGAAGTAGCAACGAAAATAATTTTATGGTTGGGTCACAACATGAGGAACTGTCTTTAAAGGGCCGGAAGGTTGAGAACCACTGGTAGAGGCTGACATCAATAACACCAAGTGTAGCCTTTTTTTGTTTTTCCGCTTAAAGTACACGTCATTCAAAGGCTTTTAAAAGCTGACTGTGGGGTGATCGGTTAAGAGCAATTGTAAGTTCTCCCCTGCTCTGCAGTAAGAAGTGGCCTTGAGCCCCGGCCGGTGTTCCCAGTGGTTGGAGGTCAGGCCGCGCAGGGAAGGGTCGCAGTTCCCGGTCAAGGGCAGGGGCCCGGGTTGCAGGTTCGACCTGGTGGGCGGGCGCCTGGGGGAGGCCAATTGATGTGTCTCTCACAGAGATGTCTCTCTCTCACACACACACACCCCTCCCCTCCTCCCTTCCTTGAACTCTCTCGAAAAAATATCACCTCAGGTGAGGATTCACAACAACAAGTGTAAGTGGCCTGGACAGTTTCTCAGGAAACCTACACGCAGCGTTAGGTCTGGCTGCGCTGGGTTTGTCCCCCGGCGGCGCAGGCCCAGAGCGGGCTCCTCACGGGGGACAAGCGGGGCTCTGAGGGCCTCACCACTGCCAAGTCTCCCCACACAGCTACCGGCCAGGTTTGGGCGGAGGCGCGGGCACATGGCGGAGTCGGTCCACGACTCGAGTGGCCACAGCCCGGGTGGGCAACGCTGGGACGGGGTCAAAGGCCGCGGAAAGGGGCGAGCGGAGCAGGAGGCAGGACCCGGCCGGCCGGGACAGGCAGACCCCAGGCTGGAACCCCAGGTGCCCCGGCGCACGCACGCCCACCCACCAGACCCACACTCACTGCAGGACGTTTTCCGGGCTGTCCATGGCGAGAGGACACGCCGGCCCCGGCCCCGCCAGCGCCGCGAGTGAGGAGCCGCCGCGAATTCGAATCTCCAGCGCAGCCGCAGTAGCAATGACGAACGTTAGGCAGGCTCCTGGCCATTGGCCTCTGCTGCAGTCGGACTGGCCAACCGCCGGCGCCGTTGCCAGGAGACCAAGTCCCGCCTCACCGTGATGAACATTTGCCAGGCGCCTAGCCATTGGCCTCGGCTGCAGTCGGGTTGGCCAATCGCCGGGGCCGTTGCGGCCGCAGCTCCTCCCACTTTCCGCAGCCGTAGACTAACCAGAAGCTCGCGACTGGCTGACCAGGCTGCTGGCGCGGCGGTGTTTTCTAAGCTGGCTCCGGCGTGGGGAGTGGACCTTTTTCACAGCCGTTCAAGTTGCACCTGGCTTCCCCAGGGAGCATCCCAGGGAAGGCACAGTGGGAGATGAATACCTAACCTAACCTAACACCTCCCTCCGCCCCCGCCAAGCGAAAAAGTGAGGCCTTGGTCCCTAATCCCCAAAGTGGTGCCTTTTCGACTCCTCTCAAATAGATGAACCAGAATCACTATGCCTGGTTCATGGAAAGAAGAAAAATAATACCTTTGTGGGTAAAGACCGTGGCGTCGTTTGAGGCCGCGGAGCCTGGGGTATAGGAGATGGGCAGGTGGGGTGAACCCAGCACCCGCAAGACCATGCACCTCACTTTCCGCAGCTTTCTGTTCAGTGTCTTCCGCTGTAAGAGGAGAAAGGAGACGCTAACGCCATGAAGTTTCGTCCCACAGCCTGTAATGCAGTGGCGAGGGTTAGGGCGGTTCATCAATGACCCAGGAAAAGACCCTCGCGGTTGTTGGCTTAGTGACTAGAGCGCGAGGGCAGGTGGGTGGACGCTCGGGGTTGGCCATACCCGGCATAGGTGCCCTTGGAGACGTCTGGGCTTGACTGAAGGGATCTGATTGAACTGATCTGAAAAGCTGCGTGCATGTCCTGGACTGCCAGCTATTAACATCTTTTGTGGACCTAGGAGCTCTGGAGACCAAGTTGTCAGGAATTATAAAATTAAAAAAATAAATAAATAGAGACCTCTTTATAAAGGAGGCCAGATGTCCAAGAAGTATGTAATCTGCTGATGCTTTCTGCCTAAGAGTGAGTAGAAAGCGTCAGCCTAGCCCTCTGGGCCTTTGGTCTTTCATAATTTCCCATTTTACCTCTCAAGAGTGTTTCTTCAAGAGCCACTTGACAGTGCAAGTAAAATATAAAAGGCTAATCATGGGATTATTCCTTCTAGAGAGGCTGTTTGGATTGTTTGCTCTTTTAGGGCTCTTAAGTTAAATACCTAAAAATAATAGTAATTAATTAGCAGCTTCTAGAAACACTGATGGTCTCAGAGTCCACAATTTCTCCCAGGGTGTTGATCAATTTGATCTACACAAATACCTTATTTGTGGGGTTTATTATTCAGAGGGTACTCACTCTTTAGATAATTCCTGTGATGGCTAGCAGGAATTAATATATTTTTAGTCCCATCAGCTCAAGATTTCAACTTGTCATCAATTAGGAAATGTTGATTGAACATCCATCACGTACTAGGTGCTATTGGATTTATACCCAATTAACTCAGACAGATTCTGTCCTTATGAGATCAGTGGTTTTGTCTGGGAGATGAAGATACAGTCACAGGAAATTGTATAAATGTGTTATACACTGAGTGGCCAGATTATTATGACCACCTGACGTTTGTAGCAAATTAGCTATAATTTCCCGCTGAAGTTGCTAGAGGGCCAGGTCATTATAAACGTCTGAATAGCACAACATACCTAAGTATCGTTGCTGATCAAGTTCATCCTATCATGTTAATGGTGTATCCCAATGGAGATGGCTTCTTCCAACAAGACAATGCACCATGCCACGGTGCTCCTATTGTGCAGGAGTGGTTTCAAGAACATGAGGGAGACTTTACCTTGCTTAGGTGGCTTCCACAATCACCAGATCTCAATCCAATTGAGCATTTGTGGGATGAAGTTAAAAGAGCCATTAGGCAGCTGGTTCCACAACCATTAAATCTCCCAGAACTGGACAGTGCTATTCATCAGGCATGGTGTCAGATTTCTTGCATCACCTTTCAACATCTCGTGGAGTCAATGCCAAGAAAAGTCACCTCAGTATTGAAGGCAAAAGGTGGCCCAACGAAGTACTAATGGGGTGGTCATAATAAACTGGCTGGTCATAATAATCTGGCCACTCAATGTATATGTGTGTATTAAGTGCTAAATGTGTGAGTATTCAGATTATCCGCTAGGAGTGTCAAGAGGAGAGCGGGAGAATGGGGCCTGTTGGTTCATGAGGAAGGGGGGTGTTGAATTGGGCCCTGAGGTGAGGATGGATGTGGGTGGGGAGAGCTTGGGGGAGATCATTCCTGGTATATAAGAGGGTTACTGAGGGAGATCACCCTTGACTCTTGTTAATGAACAATTGAGATTCTTTTTGTTTTTGTGTGTTTTGTTTTGTTTTTTGGCGTTTTATTTCAGTATTTTATTTTTTCATTTTTAAATATATTTTTATTGTTGATAGTGTTACAGATATCTCCCATTCCCCCCTCCTCCCAGCCCATACCCCCTCGTCCTAGCCCCTATTTCCCTTCCCCAGATCTTCACTACTCTATTGCCTATGTCCATGGGCTATGAATATTAAGTATACTAGAGGCCGGGTGCATGAATTCATGCACCAGGGGCCTCCCTTGGCCTGGCCTGCGGGATCCGACCAAAACCAACTCTCTGACATCCCCCGAGGGGTCCCGGATTGCAAGAGGGTGCAGGCCAGACCAAGGGACCCCACCAGTACACAGTCAGGGCCAGGGAGGAACACGGGATGTTGGCCAGCCAGGGAGGGACCTTGGGAGGACTCCAGGGTGTGTCCGGCCGTCTCCCTCAGTCCTGATCGCTGGACCCCAGCAGCAAGCTAACCTACCAGTTGGAGCATCTGCCCCGTGGTAGTCAGTGCACGTCATAGCGAGCAGTTGAGCGGCCTTAGCATATCATTAGCATATTACGCTTTGATTGGTTGAACAGACGAACAGACACTTAGCATATTAGGCTTTTATTATCTATACCAGCGTGGGCAAACTACGGCCCGCGGGCCAGATCCGGCCCATTTGAAATGAATAAAACTAAAAAAAAAAAGGCCGTACCCTTTTATGTAATGATGTTTACTTTGAATTTATATTAGTTCACACAAACACTGCATCCATGCTTTTGTTCCAGCCCTCCGGTCCAGTTTAAGAACCCATTATGGCCCTCAAGTCAAAAAGTTTGCCCACCCCTGATCTATACTAATAAAAGGGTAATATGCTAATTAGACTGGATAGACTGGACGTTTTTCCGGACAAAGCCACAGTGGCAGGGGCCGAGGCAGAGGCAGTTAGGGGCAATCAGGCCACCAGGGGAGAGCAGTTACGGGTTATCAGGCCAGCAGGGGAGCAATTAGGGGCATCAGGCAGGCAGACAGAGGCGGTTAGGGGCGATCAGGCAGGCAGACAAGTGAGCGGTTAGGAGCCAGCAGTCCCAGATTACAAGAGGGATGTCCAACTGCCGGCAGTCAGACATCCCCCGAGGGGTCCTGGATTGGAGAGGGTGCAGGCCAGCCTGAGGGACAACCCCCACTTCCCAGTGCATGAATTTCATGCACTGGGCCTCTAGTATAGGATAAGTTCTTTGATTTATCTCTTCTCATCTCCCCAAGCCCACATTGAGGTATGTCAGTCTGTTCCATGCCTCCATGCTCTTATTTTGTTGGTCAATTCATTTTGTTCATTAGATTTCACAAATCAGTGAGATCATGTGATATTGTCCTTCTCAGATTGGCTTATTTCACTTAGCATAATATTTTCCAGGTCCATCCATGCTATCCCAAAGTGTAAGAGATCCCTCTTTTTTTTTTTACAGCTGCATAGTATTCCATATTGTAAATGTCCCACAGCTTTTTTATCCATTCATCTATTGATGGGCACTTGGACTGTTTCCAGATGTTAGCTATTGTAAATAATGCTGCTATGAACATAGGGCTGCATATATCCTTTCAGATTGACTTTGGGGTGTTGTTTGTTTTTGTTTTTTGATATATTCCCAGAAGTGGAATATATCGCTGGGTCAAATGGAGGTTCCATTTTTAATTTTTTGAGGAAATCCTATACTGTTTTCCATAGTGGCTGCACCATTCTGCATTCCCACCAGCAGTGTACTAGGGTTCCCTTTTCTCCACATCCTTGCCAGCACTGCTGTTTGTTGATTTTTTGATGATAGCCATTCTGAAAGTGTGAGATGATATCTCATTGTGGTTTCAATTTGCATTTCTCTGATGTTTAGTGACTTTGATCATTTTTTCATGTGTCTCTTGGCCATTTGTATGTCTTCTTTGGAGAGAAATGTCTATTCAGGTCTTCTGCCCATTTTTAATTGGATTTTTTGTCTTCCTTTTGTTGAGTTGTATGAGTACATTATATAGGTTGGATATTAACCCCGTATCAAATGTATCATTGGCAAGTATGTTCTCCCATTCAGTAAATTCTCCCTGAAAAGTCCCATTTTCAATTTGATAGTGGTTTCTTTTGCTGTGCAGAAGCTTTTTATTTCGATTTAGTCCCATTTGTTTATTTTCTCCTTAGTTTTCTTTTTGCCCTGGGAGATGTATCCATAAACATATTGCTATGTGAGATGTCTGAGATTTTACTGCCTATGTTCTCCTATAAGATGTTTAGGTTTCATGCCTTACATTTAAGTCTTTTATCCACTTTGAGTTTATTCTTGTGTATGGTGTAAGTTGGTGGTCCAGGTTCATTTTTTTGCATGTTTCTGTCCAGTTTTCCCAGCACCATTTGTTGAAGAGACTGTCTTTATTCCATTGTATGTTCCTGCCTCCTTTGTCAAATATTAATTGACCATAATGGTATGGGTCAATTTCTGGGGTCTATGTTCTAAATCCATTGGTCTATATGCCTGTTCTTGTGCCAGTACCTGTTGTTTTGGCTATAATTGCTTTGTTGTATAGTTTGATGTACGGTATTGTGATCTTTCCTACTTCGTTTTTCTTTATCAAGGTTGCTGCAGCTATTTGGAGTCTTTTATAATTCCACTGGAAATTCTTTTTGAAAGACTGGTTTGATAGTTTGATTTCAAATCCTAAAGGCTAGATTAAGGAGTTTATACTGGGTCATGATCATAACTGGGTCTTTTGATCATGACCAATTGTTGTGTTCATAGGACTTCATGGTAATTACACTCAGCTCTACCTTATTTTCTAGAAGCCACAAAAATGCCCTGGGCTGGGTAGCTCAGTTGGTTAGAGCGTCATCCCAATATGCCAAGATTGAAGGCTTGATCCTTCAATCTTATTGGAGCACATATAAGAATCAACCAATGAATGCATAAATAAGTGGAATAACAAGTTGATGTTTCCTTTTCTCCCTTCCTCTCTCTAAAATCAATCAATCAATCAATAAAAAAAAAAAAATCACAAAAAATTGCGCTCTTTTACTTTTGCTACTAGGGGTTCTTCTCACACCAGGCTTGTTTATGGAGGTATTCTGGGTAGCCCTTCCACACCACCCCTTAAAAAAGACACAGTGAGCCATGATAAAGCCCACATGCCAATCACTATGGGCATATCTACGAGTCATAGAACAAGTATTATGATTGTCAATGAATAAAAACGGACTGGCATGTTTCCAGGAATAATTTTCTGGTTTACTGAATAATTTCTCTTTGTCCTTACTTATGGAAGTCCCTCTCTGCCATTATTCTTATTCTGAGGGAGAATTACAATGACCTACTACACAATGTGTTCATCTTTTTTTTTTAAGCTTTTTTTTGTCTTCCTTTATTTTAGAGAGAGAGGAAGGAAGAGGATGAGAGAGAAGAAGAAGCACCGATCGGTTGCTTTTCAGGGATCGAACCTGCAACCTGGGTATGTGTCCTGACCACGAATTGAACAACCAAACACCTTTTGGTGCACAGGACAACGCTCCAACCAATTGAACCACACCAGCCAGGGCCACAATGTGTTCATCTTAATGTCCCTATTAGATTAATTAACCTGGTGGTGTCAGGATTTATTGGGAACAGGAGGAGGGATGGACCGTAGAGGCAGAAGACAGTAATTTTCAGACTTTGAACTAAATTTGGAGACAGAGGAATGGAAGATAAAGTAGGGAATCAGATCTCATGGAGAGTTCGTTCTCAGGACACAATGACATCTTCAGTATGTCAGGAAAAGAAAAGAAAGATAAATTGGTGGCCTAGGAGAATTGGCAGAAAGAGGCTATTGAAGCCAAAGAAGGCTTACTTTGTTTTTAGACGTGCGGAGTTAGAGTGTTACCAAGCATTTGTCCTTGTACAGAGCAAGATGAGACACAATGGAAGGAAGGCAGGCAGGTGGTTCAAAGGCTATATGAAGGAGCTTATTGAATGAAGTTTCCTGTGCCATTTTTTGTTGTTGTTAATCCTAACCTGAGGATGTTTTTTCATTGCTTTTCAAAGAGTGTGGAAGGGAGGGAGGGGGAGAGAAAGAGAGAGATAGATAGAGATGTGAGAGACATATCCACTGGTTGCCTCCTGCACGCACCCTGACTGGGGTCTGGGGGTGAACCCAAAACCCTTGAGTGGAAATTGAACCCACCACCCGACAGTGCCATGCCAGGCCTGATGTTCGATCCACTGAGATATGCCAGCCAGGGCCCCTGCTGTTTTTTTCTAAGAGCTTCACATTATCTCTCAGTGTCAGGGATAAATTAAAAACTTCCAAATAGTTTGATGAAGAAACAGTTTGATACTTTGATGAGGAAAATCTGTAGACTCTCAAATGCTGGAAACTTTTACAAAAGTAGAAGATACCTAACAGCTGGCAAAAGTGTTATTTGTTTCTTAATAGTTGCTAATTGGAGCCCTAGAAGGTTTTGCTCAATGGATAGAGCATTGGCCTGTGGACTGAAGGGTCCCGGGTTCGATTCTGGTCAAGGGCACATGCCCAGGTTGTGGGCTCAATCCCCAGTAGGGGAGCATGCAGGAGGCAGCTGATCAATGATTCTCTCTCATCATTGATGTTTCTATCTCTCTCTCCCTCTCCCTTCCTCTCTGAAATCAATAAAAATATATATTAAAAACAAAAGAAGTGTGCAGTTACAACCTTCTTTTCCTTTAAAACTCTAATTTACCTTATCTGCTAAATTCAATGTTTCAATGTTTCAAATTTCTATCTATTTAAAATGACTAATAGATTTTCTAAATTATTAGGAAGGCCAGTAAGTGAGGTATTTTTATTTGGCCTTTCAGTGATTTGTTATTCCAACATCATAATTTCATAAACTTATTGAACAAGGAAAAGCAGGCCATGTCAGAGGACATGAGCTCCAATCTTGACTTTCCCAAGAAGCAGCAAATCTGGGACTCAGTTTCCTGATCTTTAAAATGAAAACAGCAATATCGTTCCTTGTCTTCATAATGATTCTCTGAGGTCCCCTGTCCTATAACCTCACAAAGTTCTTCACTCAGTTCCAGTGTTGTCACATGATATCAAAGTTAGTGTTGTATTTAGACTAGAAAAATGATTATTTTCCATAGGTTCAGCCTATTTAACATAAGCAAATAATCACAGATGGACAGATATCTTTCTTTCCCTGGGAAATATAGAGCTATTTAGAATAGCAGTATTAGATGTGTTCCTGAATCCTCATATAAAAGTGACTATTTATTAGTTGACTCAATACGGAGCTGATGAATGATTTAGGGGACTATGAAATATTCACAGTAAAGTTGATATGTAGAAAGGGAGATATAAAGTCCCATGTAAGAAAACCTCGTTCATCCTCGAGTGTGTTGTGAGTTCAGAAGAAGCCCATGTGGCCAAAACTCAGTATCCATACTGTATTGTTGTAGCCTGGGGAGAAAGATGGGGGTGTGGGAGGACCCCAGCGCCCTGCCCCCAGCACCCTCCCCAGGAACCTGGGGTAGAATGTTCAGTTGTGCATGCTGCCCTGGCATTTATATGAAGAACCCAAGTGATACTTACCATAGCTGTCATTTCCACCTGGGCATGGTCTAGAGACCAGAGGACCTATTTCTTTCCCTTTCCTAGTCCTTACTGATTGGAGGCAACTTGGTTCTTCATAAGTTTAGTCTTACAGCCTGAACACTGATGAATGGCAGGCTGTGTTTTCTCCAAACTAGCCTGCCGTATCTCTGTGCGCCTCCTCACCCCTCTTGTCAGCTACAGAGCCTCCCTTCAGCTTCTACTGTGGAACATTGAATCCTTCGGTTGCTGTGCAAATTGTGCTTCAAGGGGGCCCAGATGTTGGAGTTTAGCAGACAAAGACTTCAAAGCAGTGATTTTAAATCCAGCCCTGCCCTGGATGGTTTGCCTCAGTAAATAGAGCGCCAGCCCAAGGACTGAAGGGTCTCTGGCTTGATTCCGCCCAAGGACACTTACCTCAGTTGCAGGCTCCATCCCTGGGATGTGTCTCTCTCACATCGATGTTTCTTTCTCTCTGTCTCCCTCCCTGCTTCTACTCTCTCTAAAAATCAATGGAAAAATATCCTTGGATAAGGATTAGCAAACAAACAAACCAAAAAAGAACTAACCTTGTCCAGGTAGCTTGGTTGGTTGGAGCTTCTCCCTGTACACCAAAAGGTATGGATTTGATTCCTGGTTAGGGCACATACCTAGGTTGCAGGTTCAATTCCTGATTGGGGTGAGTACAGGAGGCAACCGGTAGATGCTTCTCTCTCACATGGTTGTTTCTCTCCCTTCCTCTCTTTCTCAAATCAATAAATACAGATCCTCAGGTGAGTATGAAATATCCTGTATAATAAAGAGCTAATATGCTAATTAGACCTAACAGCCAAACGACCTTATGGACGTCCTTCCAGATGACCTTCTGGACAAAGCCAGGGCTGTGAGGGCTGAGCTCCTTGCATGAATTTTGTGCATTGGGCCTCTAGTATATAATAAATAAATATGTTTAAAGAACTAAAGGAAACCATTAAAAGAAGATGTGATAATGATGGTGCATAAAATAGAGACTATCAATAAAGAGACAAAGTGTAAAGGAGGACCAAGTGGGAATTCCGGAGTTGAAAAGTACAATAACCGCAATGAAAGATTCATTAGAGGGGCTCAGCAGTTAAGTTGTCATAAAAAGAAGTCAGTGAACTCAAAGCCAGAGCAGTAGAGAAGCTAGGGAACAGAAATCACACACACACACACACACACACACACACACACACACACACACAAAACAACACAAGGAAAAATGAAGAGTCTCAGAGAAATGTGGGACATTAGTGCACCAACATACACATATGGGGATAACAGAAGGAGAAGAGCAAAAGGAGGGACAGAAAAAATATCCTAAGATGTAATGGCAGAGGTGACCACAATATAATGCCTCAGCAGACGCTGAGTGATAGACCAAGGCATCCTCCTACCATCGTGCAAGTGATGGAACCAACTGAGGAAAAGGAGCAGGGAGACCAGCACCTTGGCATCCTGGTTTGCTCAGGACTGAGGAGCTTTCTGGAGGTGGGACTTTCCGTGCTGAAACTGGGACTTCCAAAGGACTCAGACTGGGAGCAGTGGGACCCACGGGGACACTATAAAGCAGCTTCCCAAATCACCCATTTCCCTTCTGCAACCCCAGCACAGGGGCCATGCTCTTCCACTAGAGGCCACGCCCTGCTGTGTCACCTGCAAGAAGGGACTGACGGGACAAGCTGCAGGGGGCTCCTGGCTCTGACACTTTATGGTTCCATGATTTCTACAACACACACTGAAGTCTGCTGTGAACAGTCTGTGCCTTACCTCACACAATATGTTCAGTTAGCATGTTTTGTTGGTATATTAGTTCAACTTAATCCTTGTACACCAATGACAACTGTATCTGTACAATAGATACTGAAGATGAATCTGATTGGCCATATGAGTGAAAAAACCAGACACAAAATATATATAGTGTCTAGCCCAGCCGTGGGCAAACTACGGCCCGCGGGCCGGATCTGGCCCATTTGAAATGAATAAAACTAAAAAAAAAAAAAGGCCCTACCCTTTTATGTAATGATGTTTACTTTGAATTTATATTAGTTCACACAAACACTCCATCCATGCTTTTGTTCCAGCCCTCCTGTCCAGTTTAAGAACCCATTGTGGCCCTCGAGTCAAAAAGTTTGCCCACCCCTGGTCTAGCCCCAGTCTTTCAATATTAAGAAGCAGTCAAAAATAGTTTATGGAGCTACTAGCCAAGAGAATAGCTAGCACTGGGCAGGGGCGAAGAAAAGTGACTGAGGGGTGATTCTGGGTGCTGGTGATGTGATGGCATTTTCCTTGATGTGGGTAGAGATGATCAGATGTATCTTCTTTGTGATAATTCATTGGCTGTGCTTTTGTGACTCATGCCTTGTTCTTGGTGTATTATAGATAATAGTGTATTTTAAAAATAAGATACTAGTTTATGCTCAGCAGTTGTGTGTGTGTAACAATACCATATCTATGTTATTTATTGATTTGTTACACATTACCTTAAAACTCAGCAATCTATAACAGTAGCATATTATCTCACACAATTTCTGTGGGTCAGGAACTTCAGAGCATCTTAGCTGGTAGCTCTGGGCCTCTCAGAAGGTTGCATTTAGGGGTGTTGGTTGGGGTGAAGTCATATATATATATATGAAGGCTTGATGGGGGCTGGAAGAGCCATTTTCAAGATGGCACACGCACGTGTCTGTTGGTGGGACTCCCTCTCACCCCCCTACCCCCGTTCTTCCCCAGGTGGCCCTCTTCACGAGGCAGCTGAAGTCTCCCAGCAGCTGGCTTCCTCCAGAGCCAGTGATCAGGCAGCTCTCTACTGTTTTCTAGACGAATACATGTCCTTATGTGTGTGGAGTACATTCTTTTCTATTGCTAAGTAATATTCCATTCTATGACCAGCCCATCGCTTATTTATCTGTTCTCTCGGTGATCTATGCCTGGGCTGTTCCATAATCTCCCAGTTTGGGGAGATTATGAATAAAGCTGATCTGAACATTCTTCTAAAGAATCTTTGTGAGCATGTCATTTTGTTTCTCTTGGATGAATACCTAGGAGTGTAATTGTTAGGTCAGGATAGGTATATATTTAGCTTTATGAGAAACTGCTAGACTTTTCCCAAAGTGATTGTACCATACTATGTTTTTACAACAAAGTATGAGAATTTCCGTTGCTCCATGTCCTTGTTGATATTTGATTTTGTCATTAAAAACAATTTGTTTTTAGCCACTTAGGTGGGTGTGTAGTGGCACCTTGTAGTGGTTTAACGACATCGAACACTTTTCTTATGCTTATTGGCCATTTGTATATCTTCTCTTGTAAATTATCTCTTTGAACCTTTTGGAGGATGTTTGTGTGTGTGTAGCTCACATGTAGACTTGTGTAACCACCAGCACAATCAGGATACGGAACTGGTCCATCATCACAGAGAAACTTCTGTGTTTCCTCGTCAATTAGAGTCTTCCCACAACCCTAACCCCTGGCAGCCACTGATCTCTTCATGACTGTAATTTTGTCATTTTGAGAATGCTGTAGCATTGGAATCATACAGTATGTAACCTTTTGAGTTGGCTTTTTTCATTCAACACAGTGCCTTTGAGATCCATCCAGGTTGTGTGTACCAGTAGCTTACTCTCTCTCAATGCTGAGTAGCGTTCCATTGTGTGCTTGTACCACAGTTTGTTGACCTGTTCCCCCATTGAGGGACATTTGGATGTTTCTAATTTTTGGCGATTGCAAATAAAATTGCAATGAACATTAATGTATACGTATTTGTGTAAACAGAGTTTCCTTTCTCTTGGCTAAATACCCACCCATGAGTGGGATTGCTGGGTTGATGACGAGTGTATGTTTAACTTTAGAAAGCACTGTCAGACTCTTAGAGAAGCTGCACTTCTTAAAAAAAATTGTTTTAATCCTCACCCAAGGATATTTTTTCCATTGATTTTTAGAGAGAGTGGAAGGAAGGAAGGGGAGGGGGAGAGAGAGAGAGAGAGAGAGAGAGAGAGAGAGAGAGAGAGAGATTAGTGACACATCAATTGGTTGCCTACTGCACCTGCCCCAGCCAGGGCTGGGGATCAAACTGCAACACAGGTTATGTGCCCTTGACTGGGAATTGCACCCCCGACCCTTTGGTGCATGGGCTGATGTTCTAACCACTAAGCAACACTGACCAGGGCACTATACCATTTTTTATTCCCACCAACATCAAATGAGAGATCCCATTGTTCTGCATCATCCTTAACACTTGGTGTGTTGTCAGTATTTGTTATTTTAACCACTTTAATAAGTGTTTATGATTTTTTTTTAAAAGAATTATTTTTATATTTTACTTAGTACCTTGTAGTTGGTTCTGATTCTTCAGATAGAACAAGGATGTCAAGGTTTGGGCCATTCTTACCAAGTGCTATTCTTGCTAAATGTTAAAATGTAGCACAGTATTTTGCAGACCAGTTGCAAACAAGATGAGCTTGAGGGGGAACTGACATAAATGTAGCAAACTTCAAAGAGGAAACTAACACACAATTGATCAAAGAGTGCATTCAAGCAATGGCCAAGCCTCTGTGTGGGGAGACAGAGCTTCGGATATAGAGCCCCTGGCTCCTTCACTTGCTGCAAGTAAGTAAAACGGCCTGTGATAACCTCTTCTTGATTTTGAACAGAGCACCCCAGGGGGTGAGCCCCTTGAGTTTGGTAACAATTCCACTTGTGAGACTTCCTGCAGAGGTGTTTTACACTGAAGGCCCACACCAGGCTTCTCCCAGGGAAGGTGAAATTAGCATCACTTGTTTCAGTGCTTGCCAGTGGCATGTCCTAGCTCAGAGGTTTTCAACCTTGTTCTTAGTGATGGAACGTGTTTTCCCCACTAAATCCCACACAGAGCATCGATACATAAGTCAGATGATGGTAGAGCTGGTGAGGGGTTGAGTTGGGCCCTCTCTCTACCCCCACAGTCGTCCCTGAGGTGTCCACAGCCTCTGAGGCTCAGCTCCTAATCTTGACACCAATGCCATCCACCCAGGACCTGCCACGGCCTTAATTCCCTGGGGCCTCTCTCTATAATCTGAGGCATGGAGATGAATAATTGCCATATCTTCATATCTTACAGACCCAAGAAAACAGAAAAGAGACATTATATCTATTAAATTACATCACTGTTTAGGATTCATTTGCCATTGTTAAACAGATGTTATCTGAGGTGGCCTACTATGGTGGTTGTTAAATGTGGAGGTTGATATTTAAAGACAGAAAACATGTAAACAACTAAGCATGTTGTATAGGAATTTGAAGCTTGTGGGGCCTTCCTTAAACCCTGACTTTTCCATTGCAGAGATCGTTACCTTTTTTCTTGAAAAATGTTAGGAATTTAGATATTCTTAATGTTCAAGCTTTCAGGCAAATAGTTTCGAAGACTTTTAAATCCAGCTTTCATTCTTTGTTAAAAGGAAATTACTTGTGATCACAGTTCAATGAAGAATAAGCGCCATCTAGTGGTTATTTTAAGTGTACAATTTAATGTTTAAGGGTTTTTTTTGTTTATTTTTTGGTGTGTGTGGTTTATTTTAATATGGTTCGAAAGTCAGAATGCATAAAAAGGTATTGTTCCCCATATGCAATATTTTTTTCACATCTACTCCATGTACATAAAAGATAAACACTGCTATGAGTTTCTGGTGGGTCCTTTAAGAGATTAAAAAAAACAACAGTGCATATGCAAGCAATTATATAGTCTTTTCCCTCCATTTGCAAAAATTATTTAGCATGGCAGTAAAAGTAATATATGCACTTGTTTATACCTTGTTTTTCATTTAAAACACACTTTGGCAATTTCCCCATATTGGCATATTAAGAGATTTTTTTTTTTATGTAGTATCCCATTGCACGGTTGTACTGTATTTGTATCATATTTTACCCTCTCTTCTGTTGATGAGCTTTTAGGTGTTTGCAATGTTTGCTGTTACAGCCCTATAGTGAATAGCTATTCCTGCTCATGTAGCATTTGAATCACCCCAGTAGTGCATTTTGGGGTGAGGGTGGGAAGGGGAAGGGGAAAAATACACCTTAATTAAAATGTCCTAATGTGTCTCTGTTGAGAAATTTCTTTTTAATTTTTTTATTGTTTAAAGTATTACATATAGTATTACATATATCTCCTTTTTCCCCTACTGACCTCTCCCCAGCCCCCCCCCCCCCCCCCCCCCGGCACATGCCCTCACCCGCCTCGGATCTGTGTCCATTGGTTATGCTTATATGCATGCATACAAGTCCTTTGGTTGATCGCTATACCATTCCCCTCCCCCCGCCTTCCCTCAAAAGTTTGACGGTCTGTTTGATGCTTCTCTGTCTCTGGATCTATTTTTGTTCATTGATTTATGTTGCTCATATTCCACAAATGAGTGCGATCATGTGCTATTTATCTTTCTCTGACTGGCTTATTTTGCTTAGCTTAATGCTCTCCATGTCCATCCATGCTGTTGTGAATGGTAGAGAAATTTCTTTAAAGTAAGGGACATGGGTATTGATTATTGAGAGCTGTTTATCAGTAGCCCAGTTTTCTCGAGGCATGCTTACTGTATAGTTTTAAATAGTGTTGTAGCTCCTTTGGTTTGTGCATGCATTATCTGTGCATTAGCGGTCCTCCCCTGCTCTTCATTGTGTCTTATTTTCCTACATAGATTGACATAAAATCATTACTATCATTCTGTTCTAGTGAGATGTTTGGTATCACTATGAGCAGTAAACTTAGTTTATGTGAAAATAACTTTGGGATTTAAAAATAGATGAATAGTAATAATTTCATTGAAAATTTACTGGAGTGGAAATGTAAAGAAAGTAGGTAAATAATATGTTTTAGAATCTTGTCTGAATAACACACTTCCTGGCATTCCCCTAGGCTTTACACTCTGGTCTGTATAGTTTGAGTTTCTCTTGATCCACATTTTTCTTTTTTGATTACAGAACTTATAATGAATAAATACTACAGGTAATTACACAAAGAAGATCCATCGCTTATATTACTCTAACTTATACTGAGAAGGCTAACCCCTATTTTTGTAAAACTACTAATTGAAATTCTCTGCTATTAGATGATCCTTTATTCTGTGAGTCAACTCTGCTATTTTTAGACAGCCCCTTACTCTGTAAATTAACTTTGCTTTCTAGCTGCTTGAATAATAGGGAAGATAAACTTGGATGTCTGACCTTGTAGTCATCTAACATAAGGTCCGGAAAAACCCTGATTTGGGAGACAAAGGGGGTGGAAAGATATAAACAGGGAAAGCTTCCTCCATGTTTTTGCTCAGACATTTGGCAGACATCTCCCTCTGGGCCCGCTGGCATACAAACAGTGTAACTCCATTTCTCTGGGTGTTGCTTGGTTTTTCTCCGGTCTTCTGTAAGCATCGTTTCTTCCGTAACATCACATACTCTTCACATGCATGATGACATAAGGAGAAGTCTCTAGAAGTGCAATTGCCAAGTCAAGAGACAGGTTCATGTGTAATTTTGGTAGATATTATCTGGTTGCTGCACAGATAGATTGTGCCAATCATATCGTACCTCCCTCCTTCCCAGCTAGTGCATGCAGCCACCTTGCCAATGCAGTGTGTTATCTGACTGTCTGGGTTTTGCTCATATAATAGGTAAAAATTGCCATTTCAGTGCAGTTTGAATCTGTGCCTCTCTTATTGCATGTGACAGCAGATATTTTAAAAATATATTTAAGTGTCATTTGTATTTCTTATTCTGTGGACCAGTCAGTTCAAATCAGTGGCCCACCTGTTGATCTGTTTTTGATGAATTATAGGAACTGTTTAATTAGGGGGATTAGCCCCATTGCAATGACACCAGTAACAAATATTTTATCCCAGTTTGTCATTTGTTTCTTGTCTACTCTTATGGTGTTTTTGTCATGCAGAAGTTTTTGTTATGTAGTAACATTTATTGATGCTTTCCTTTAAAAAAATTCCATGTTTTCTTTATGGCTTGTTTATAGTATACTAGAAAGGATTTTTTTGCATTAAGATTATGAAAGAATTCTTCATGTTTGATTTTCATTTTTTTGTGGTTTGTTTTTCTCTATGGAAACCATTGATCTGTTTCAAATTTATTCTGGTATATAGGGTGAGGTAGGGATCCAATTTTTCCCCCCAGTTGACTACGCAACTGGAATGTCGTCAGTGCTTTGTTTTTCCCAGTGACTTGCTATTCCAGCTTTGACTTACATATACTGAGTTTCCATGTTTATTTACTTGTTACATTCTATTTCATTCCATTGGCCTATCTGCCTGTTTTGTACCTGTTGAATTAATGAGGCCTTTCCACAATCCGATTATTTGATAGAGATCATAGCTCCTCAGTTTTAGAATTTTTCTGGCTGCAAAGAAGACATCAATGTGTAATAGACCAAATAGTGTAATATAAGCAATGGCTAAGCCTCCCTTCTTCGGGGAGATAGAACTTTGGATATGAATTCCCTGTCTCCTTTCTTTGCTGCAAGTAAATAAAACTACCTGGGACAACCACATCTCGTTTTTGAATGGAGCACCCCAAGCAGTAAACCCCTTGAATACAGTAACAAAACTGTAGGGACCCAAATAAGTGTAAGTTCAGGCATGGGGCTCACTCTTTGGTTCTGGGACTGTCGCAATGGGTCTAACAGTTCCTGCCCTGGAGAAGGAGGAGGGGGATTTAAAGTATGAATGGCAGCTGCTATTCCTGGGCACTACCATGCAAGCGCAGGCATAATAAGCATTGAAATGGGGACCCTCTGAGTCATGTACAGTTACTGTTCTCATCTTATGAGAGAACAGAGGCAGAGGAGGCCAGGTCACTTGATGTTGGGAATTCAAGGTTTCTTCCAGGCTCAGGCCATGCTTTGCATTGAGACATGTTAAGTGGCAGAGTGGGACCTCCCCTCCTGTGTCAGTTTAAGTTCATTGAGAAGCAGACACCAGGATGAGACTAGATGTGCAAGTGATTATGGGGGAAACATCTGGGAAAGGTGCTGGCTCGGGGGAAGAAGATAAGTACCAAGAAGGGCTCTCTGGTACCTAACTGGGCTCACATTTCTATGTAGCAGCCATTTCTATGCAGGTGAGAGGCCCCTGTCTCTGATTAGTCCATCCTCGTGCAAATATGGACTCCAGATGCAGAGCCTTTGGTCCTACCTAAACTGACACAGGAGGGAGGTTCCTCCAGGCTAAGGGCTACCCTCCCCCAGCTGAAACCCTGGAGATGTGCTGCAGGATCAGAGCGGAGCCCAGCAGGAGGAGCAGGTCTGTGTAGCCCAGTGGTTCTCAACCTTCTGGCCCTTTAAATACAGTTCCTCATGTTGTGACCCAACCATAAAATTATTTTCGTTGCTACTTCATAACTGTAATGTTGCTACTGTTATGAATCATAGTGTAACTATCTGATATGCCGGATGGTCTTAGGCGACCCCTGTGAAAGGGTTGTTCAACCGCCACAGGGGTCGCGACCCACAGGTTGAGAACCGCTGGTGTAGCCGGAGAGGCCGCCTCACGCCATGACCCAGCTGAGGGAAGCCTCCTCCTTCACTGCACCCTGAGCTGGGGGGCCCTGTTGATGTCGAATTGGCACCAACGACCTGAGAGGGTAACGGGAAGGGAGCTGGAGGAGACGGGGAGGACCTCCAGAATGTGTGCAGGTAGGGCTGACACCTGGGAGGAGGGAGAGGAGAAAGGGCACAGCTTGGTTGTGAGGAAGTCGCAGTGATGGTTAGGGGTGGGGGGTGCTGGGCAAAGGTTGCCTGAAGCAAGATAGACCTGTCTTTAGAACCTTGCCTTCTCAGCCGCCTGACGCCTGATGGACATTCAGACGGACTCTGCAGGGAATGCCATGGGTGCCAGCTGGAGGTTGCTGGTAAGCTCTGCTCCCTAGGCCTAAGCGACACTCCTTGTGGCCACCACAGTACAGCTCCCTTCTCCCTGTGTCCCCAGTGCTGCTCTTGGTTCATCACAGACACAGGAAAATGTCTTTTCTACCTGCAGTCTTGTCAGGAAATCCTTCTTTCCTTCCATTTTGACCACTCCGATGGACTACATGGTCCTTTATACAAACGGGGGGCTTTCTCGGATGCACAGTAAGCACCACACGGGAGATACGAAGGCGCTAGGGGTTGTCTGTTTGCCCAGAGCCACCAGCAATCCAATCAGTTCAGTGTCTTTTTTTAAAAAAAAAATTTTATTGATTTGTAGAGAGAGAGGAAGGGGGAGAGAGAGAAACATTGATGTGAGAGAGGAACACCCATCGGCTGCCTCCTGCACACCTCCTACCAGGGATCTAGCCCGCACCCCGGGTATGTGCCCTGACAGGGAATCGAACTGACAACCTCTCAGTGCACAGCACGATACCCAGCTCACTGAGCCACACCGGCCAGGATCAATTCAGCATCTTGACACACATTGTGAATCTCGCCTTCATAGGTATGATCTGAGTCTGGAGGAGACGAGAGCTTTGACATTTGAGAGAGTGAAGTTCACCCCGGGTCTGCCTCTGTTAAGACGCGCATTTCAGGAACAGGTACGTGTCTTTATTTTGCTGTTGTGGGTCCTGGAACTGCCAGTGTTGCCTATATGGGGTGTGCTTTCCTCAGCCCCCCTTTCTGCCCTGCTCTCCCCCTGCCCTGAGCCACTCACTCACTTGTCTCAGTCTAAGGATCTGGGAAATCAGCAGAAGTAAGGAAGTGTTTGTTCACAAAACCAATATAATTTTAGGCATAAAACTCAAATACCTCAGCAATGTAAATAACTGCTTTTAGAGGCTTTTAAGGCATTTTAGACTTGTCTAAAGTGTATAGGCCCTGTTTGTCTAACCACTGCCATTCTAAATTCAGTTAGGCTATTTTAATTTAGCCTCATTACAAAGAGTATGATTTGAGAGTTCCTCTGTGATGCATTAGGAGCTATACATTTTAGCCAAGTTTAAGACTATTTCCGTTTCATTCAACTTCATGGTTTCCTTGAACTTAACACTTTCCATGGGAAAAACAAATAAACAAGCTTCCTGGTGATCCACCTGGGGAGGGGTCTGACCTGGGGAGAGACTTTAGTGAGCAGGTGGCTGGGGAACTGACCAGCCTGCAGTGAGCCTGTGGGGTCTGTGGGGGTAGAATCTGAGGACTGAGGGGTGGGGGCCTTCCCATTCAGGGGCCCGCTGTGGGCTTGCTTCTCTGTGGACTGAGGATCAGCGCTGATGTGGGATCTGAGGTCCTTGTTTAGAACAGATCGCCACCCTGTCGCCCCTTTTGGTTGGCTGTCCTGAGGATGCAAGGACAGAACTCGGCATCTCAGAGCTTTGGCACCTCCTGTTAAGGTGCTGTGGCCACCTCCAAGGTGATGATTGTCACCTGTACATGCCAAGCGTGTGGAAGGAAAGCATCCACATAATAGAGGGAAGCGTGCTTACAAAGCCTGGTAAATCATTCCCTACCAAGTTAGTAAATCGCCTGTCAGTGGAACATAACGTTTAGAATACAACCAACAAAGAAAAGAAAAAAATGAAAACCCAAACCGTTTTGCTTCCAGCCACTTTCTCTACCAGAGTCTGGCTTCCGAATGCATCAGCATGGGGCGGGCTGCAAGGCGAAACCCCAACATGCAGCCTGTCTCCTGCTCCCTTAATCGGCCCAACACGTCTGTGGCTTTTCTCAGTGTCAATACTTGGGACCCGGACGTGAGGGTTAATCCTTTAAAGATGTTGACTAATTGCTGCTCGACCCAGAGTCTGAAGGATTAGCCAGTGCAATCCCGCTCCTGATGAGGCGTGTGGACTCCTGGATCCAATTATCTTCCTGTTTTCATGGTGCCCTTCGTGGCCTCAGCAGCCCGGACAGCCCTGTCCCAGGTGATCAGCTATAATTCCTCCAGGAGGCCCTGGGCGATCCATCCAGTATTCATTTCTGTTAGTTATTTCAGCCTGTTTGGTGCTTCTCTCTGTGGGAATCTGCAAAAGCCAGTGAACCCAAAGGAAATTGAATGAGTCGGTCATTGGTGCTGTGGGCTCATCTCTTCAGGCGGAGGTCACAAGACTCAGCAGCACAGCTGTGCTTGAAGGTTCTCGAGTTCCACCCTGTAAACAGCTGGAAGAGCTGTCCGTGCCCAGTAATTCTAGAAGAAGTGTTACATGATTCATCCTGCCTCTTAATAAAAATAGTGAGTCATGGCTGTACTGCCTGTTTAGAGAGCGTTCCAGGTCCTTCCCCGGCCCCTCTCTTGTGTTTCTGTTAACATTCGTGGCTGATCCGATGAGCTCCGAGGCAGAACGTGGTGTGTCATGTGTAATGATGATGTTCTCAGGACAAATGAGGAGTGAGCCCACTCATTCCAATTCTCTATGGACAGTCCCCAGGCCAAGAATAAGCCATTAAAATATTTCCACTGTGTTTTCCCCTTTGCCATCTGCAATAGATTTGAGATGTTCCAATAATTTTAAAAGGAAAAAGCCGTGTCTGCGCTTGACTACAGTGTGCATGCACACACGCACGCCCAGTGTGAGCACCATCGTTGCACCTCCTCGACTTCCTGTACCTGTCTCTAGTGACATCACTTTTGTGCCTCTCAGCCACCTGTCCCTTCTCTGCCTGAGGATTCTAGCAGTGGATCCCGTGTGTGTGTGTGTGTGTGTGTGTGTGTGTGTGTGTGTGTGTGTGTGTGTATGTCGCTGACTCCCTGAATTTCCAGATGACACAGGACCCAGGGGTGACATTTATTTTGTGGCAGTGCTGGGCCTGGATCCCCTTGGGTGACTTGCTCTGTGTGTGCAGCCACTTCCTCAGAGACACTGGTCCCTGGAAGCTGACAGGCTAATGACCTGCATCCAAGCCATCATAACAAAAAATAACAGCTCAGATCTACTGAGTACATACTCTCTGCCACAGTGCTAAGAACTTTCAATGAATAAACTCATGCAATAGTCACAATACCCCTAATGGTACTCCCCTTTTACAGATCAGTAAACTGAAGCTGAGTAATTGGCCGGAGGTTAGACAATTAGTGCGTTGCAATATAATCCATGGAGCGTGGGTTCAAACCCAGATGGTCTGCTTCCTGAGCATCTTACATCTGGTGGTTCTTGGCCCTGGCTGCCCATTAGCATCATCATCATCTGGGAGTTTTCCAAACTCCTATTGTGCAGGCTTTTACTCAGGCCAGTCCACTCAGCACAGAACTCTCCCAGGTGGGTGATGTGGGATATTGGCTGGCTGGAGTGCTGCTGCACACCCCAGCACTTTCCCGGGACCCTGAACTATCTCCCCCAAATCATTCCCTTTTGGCATTTGGTCCCTGCCAGTCATAGTTCAGGCCTGACTCATAGGAGCGCTCCATCCCAATGCTTCCTTGCCCCAGGAGGGAGCCCGTTGGCTGGGGCAGTTCCTGGACAGGTGTAGTGAGGAGTGGGGACAGATACCTGGATAATGAAGCGTCCACTCAGTGACCCCCCCAGCCATCTCTCTCCCATCCTGAGCTCTGCTTGATCTCCTCCCCATGGTCCACATGAGTGGTGGGCATGGTAGCATCATCATTGTCTAAACCAGTGGTTCTCAAAGTATGATCTCAGGACCCTGGGGCCCCCAAGACACTTTCAGGATCTACCTTAAAGGTAGATACTCAGCTACCTGTGTGCATGACACCAGATTTTCATCATAAATGACAACCAGAACAGCATATTGCAGCAGACTGAGTATAGAGACAGGTATGAGAGTCCAGCTGTCTATTACTAAGCCAGGTGCTAAAATACTTTTTGCAAATATGTAAACAGTGCCACATTTTTCACTGATTTTTTTTTGGGTGGGGGGCTTGGAAATTATGGTTATCTATCTAATAAAAGAGAAACATGGTAATTAGCGTACGACCACTACCCTTCCCATTGGCTAATCAGGGCAATATGCAAATTAACTGCCAGCCAAGATGGCGGCCGGCAGCCAGGCAGCTTGAAACTAACATGAGGCTTGCTTGCTTCAGTGACGGAGGAAACCAACGTTCCCCGCCTGCCGCTGCAGGCCTCTGAGCTGCAACTCTAAGCAACTATGTAACAAATATAGAAGCTAAACAAAACCCCAGAAACCTGCTTTAGTCCACCCAGCTTCAGCCAGCAGGATCGCAACATTGTAAACAAAGGCCAGAAACCTGCTTTCAGCAGCCCCCAAAGCTAAAGCTGGCCCAGAATAAAAAAGAAAAAGAAAAAAAGGAGCAGTTGGGAGCTTCAGCCCTCAGCCCCTCACCCAGACTGGCCAGGCACCCCACTGGGGACCCCCACCCTGAAGGGTGTATGACCAGCTGCAAACAGCCATCATCCCCTCACCCAAGCTGGCCAGGCACCCCAGTGGGGACCCCCACCCTGATCCAGGACACCCTTCAGAGCAAACCAGCCACCCCCACCCGTGCACCAGACCTCTACCCTATATAGTAAAAGGGTAATGTGCCTCCCCGCACCGGGATCAGCGGAGCTGAGAGGCCTCCCAGTACCAGGATCAGTGTGACAGGGGGCAGCACCCAAACCCCCTGATCACCCTGTGGCTCTGTGTGTGACAGGGGGCGGGGCCACAACCTCCCTATGGCCCTGCTCTGTTCGTGACAGGGGAAGGTGCCCCAACCCCCTGATCAGCCCTGCTCTGTGCCTGATGGGGGGAGCTCCCCAACCCCCTGATCGGCCCTGCTCTGTGTGTGACAGGGTAGAGCCATAACCTCCCCATTGGCCCTGCCCTGAGTGTGACAGTGGCGATGCCCCAACCCCCTGATTGGCCCTGCTCTGTGGGTGATAGAAGGTGGCGCCCCAACCCCCTGATGGGCCCTGCTCTGTGCATGACAGGGTACAGAGCCCCAACCCCCTGATGGGCCCTGCTCTGTGCGTGACAGGGGGTGGCGCTGCAACCTCCCCATCGACCCTGCCTTGAGTGTGACGGGGTGGTGCCCCAACCCTCCAATCGGCCCTACCCTGAGCGTGACTGAGGGTGGCATCGCAACCTCCCGATCTGCCCTGCTCTGTGCATGACAGGGGGCGGCACCCCAACTCCCCAATCGGCCCTGCTCTGAGCTCGACCAGGGGCTGCACTTAGGGATTGGGGGATTGGGCCTGCCCTCTGCCACCCGGGAGCAGGCCTAAGCCAGCAGGTCGTTATCTCCCGAGGGGTCCCAGACTGCGAGAGGGCACGGGCCAGGCTGAGGAACCCCCCTCCCCCCGAGTGCACAAATTTTTGTGCACCAGGCCTCTAGTTTTATATAAGAATTATGTCATTTACATTAACATGGGTTTATTATTTTTTAAATGAATAAATATTTAAGTTTTTTCCGTTTTAATTACTGGATGGTAAATCGATAGATATAACCCACATAAACAAATGCTTTTTGGAATCCTTGATAAATTTTGTTGTTGTTGTGAATCCTCACCAGAGGTTATTTCCCACCCCCACCCCCCACCCCCGCCCCCATTGCTTTTCAGATAGAGTGGAAGGGAGGGAGGGAGGTAGGGAGGTGGGGAGAGAGGGGCAGAGAGGGAGAAGGAGAGGGAGAGAGAGAGAAACATCAACTTGTTGCCTCCCACATATGCCAAAGCTGGTGGGAGTGGTGGGGGGGAGTGAACCCACAACCCACATACATGCCCTTAACTGGGAATCAAACCCCTCACCCTTCAGTGCATGGGCTGATGCTCTAACTACTGGGCACTCCAGCCAGGAGAGAATCCTTGATAATTTTGAACAGTGTAAAGGGGTCCAGAGACCATAAACTTTGAGAACTGCTGACCTACGTTACCCATTGTTTTCTCAGGAAGCCCAATTTCAGCTCAGCATGTTGGGGAATTGGCAGAAGATGTGTGGCTTTAGTGTTTATTTATTATACTACAATTATCTATTATTTCTGTCAGGATTTTAGGTAGTCTCAGTTTGGGATGGCTTTTGGTTTTGCATTTAGAGAAGTACCGGGTGGGCGGTGAGATCTAAAATAGAACAAGATTCTAAGGTCAGAATCTGAGAGGGCACCTGGCAGTGGCTGAGTGCCGGCTGAGTTCCTCATTGACCCGGGAAGGAGCAGTCTTTCCCAGGAGCCGTGACACTGAAGCCTTGGACTGGGGGTGGGGGTGGGGGGCTAGAAAGGAGCAGGGAGGATGCCAAGAGGCTCTGGATGTCTACCCTGCCACTGGCCTTTCACCCCAGCCTGTTACTCCCAGGCCTGTCCTGCTGCCCACAAACCCCAGCTGACTGGTCCTGCAGACCCTGAAGGGCACCCTCCCCCACCCCAGCACTGGCTCCTGACCTCTGAGCTCTTGGCTCTGACACCCTGGTCTTGGCTCTGCCCTTGGCCCTCTGGCTTCTGTTTGTACTGGACCCAGGCCTTTCCTAGTGGGCTGTGACGGGCTGCCCCTGGCTCTATCTTGTGTGCTGTCTCTGGTGGGAGTCCCTGTTCCAGCTTGAGCTTCACGGACTTGGACACTGGCCACTTGGCCAGTACCCTGGCCTGGCCAGCCTGACCCCAGGGGAAGCTGTGGAGGGTTTGAGCAGAGATAACAGGACAGAGCAGCCTGTTTACAGAAGTTCTTCTGTATAGATTGGCACCTCAACCTAGTTGTCACCTGTGATGGCCACAGGGATTACTTGAAAGGGAGTGCCAGGGAGTGAGTTGGGACCCATCCAGGGACTCCCCTGCAGCTGGAATTCTGCACTCTAAACCATTCTGCATAATGAAACAGTCTCATTTTAAGTTACAATTATTCTTGCAATGAAATAGTATGTTAACAATAATAATTTGTTAACCTTTGGTAATTTCCTCCTATGTGCCAGGTGAAGTGATTCATTCCTTTTACAATTATTTATTGAACACCCACTATGAGCCAAGTGTTGTTCAAGAAGCAGTGAGCAAAGCAGGCAAAAATACCTGTCTTTATGGAGCTGGCATTTTAGTCTGGGAGGAGGCAGACTAAACTCACAGACAAGACATGTTTAGTGTGTCACGTGGTTGTAAATACTGTGGGTGAAAATCAAGCATGGGAAATTGGAAAAGAAGTAAAACCATCTCTGTCCACAGGTGGCATGATCTTATACGTAGAAAACCCTAAAGATTGCACACACACACACAAAATGTTAGAACTAACAAACTCAACAAAACGACGGTGTACAAAATCAACCACTGTTTTTCATTAAAAAGAACGTAAAGTAATGCACTTTCCATGAATGGAAGAGGAAGTGCACGTGTCAATGTGGCAATGTCACTAGGATATAGGTTCATCATTACATGCTATTGATATTGATAAGTTAGTGATTGCAGGGCAGGAATAGTCAGAAAACTTTCCATAGCAGCAAGGAATTTGGTAGGAAGAAGCATGACATTTAAGGCAAGAATTGGAAAATCCTAAACTGTCAGAACGCTACAATATTGTTATTGTGGAAGGAGAACTATATCCGTAGACAGAGCCATGGGGCTGCCACCTTGCATCATTCCTGCATGGGGCTTTCCTGGAGTCGCCAGGGCCCCAGGAGAGCAGAAGCCGAAGGGAGGAGCACAGCCTATATGACAGCCCTCCCAGTACTCTGCCCAGGCCTCCGACTTTGAGGCCCCAGCAGAGAGTGAGCAGAGACTACGAAGGGCCCCGCGTGGTGGCCACAGGGAAAATGGTTGGATTTTCTTGCTTTTGGAGTCATTGGAGGGTTTTCACAGTAGAGGGTAGAGGTGGGGGAGGGGAAGGAGGGAAGTAGAGCACAATGCTTATTTTAAAAATGTTGTAGTGCCTTCATCAAAACTTATAAGTTGATTCAAAAAGCCTAATTAAAAAAAAATACCCTAGAGTCATTAAAGCAATTATGAAAAAGGACACACTGAGAGGATTCTCACCCCTTGATTTCAAGACTTATTATATGACACTCAGATTATGTGGTATTGGCACAGGACAGACAAATAGATGAATGGGACAGCTGGAGAGTCCTGAAATGAACCCGCTGGCACACGATCAGTGGATTTTTTTGACAAGGTTGTCAAGGCAATTCCATGGGAAAAGTCTTTTCAATAAACGGTGTCTGAACAACTAGATAAACACGGGAAAAGTTAACCTTGATCCCTACCTCACACTACACACATAAATAAGTTGAGATGTGTGATACACCCTCACATAAATTCTAGAATTATGAACTTTGTAGGAAGACAAAGGAGACCATCTTTTTAACTTTAGGATAGGGAGCGGCTTCTTCAGATACCCAAAGAGCTAAACGTAAACAAAAGAACTGATAACTTGGTCTTTATCAACATAGAAAACTTGTTCATCAAAAGACATCGATTGTTAAGTGAAAAAAAAAGGCATTCCCCAAAGTAGGAAAAAATATTTGCAATGTGGATTATGCCACAAAAATTTATGCCCAAATTTGTACCCAGAATATATAAATAATTCCCAGAGCTTAATGATAAAAAGACAATACCATTTAAAAAAAATGGGAAAAGACTTGAACAGACACTCTATAAAACTATAGAAATGGCAACACACATAAAAATGTGGCCAACATCTTTAGTCTTCTCAGAAATGCATATCCTATATAATAAAAGCATAGTATGCAAATTGTCCCCTTGACCAGAGTTCTTCTGGGAGTTGGACCAGGGGGTAGCCAACTGGGGGGAGGGAAGGAGTACCCGGCCGGCAGCTGGCAGCTGCTAGGGACCCTACCAGTGCAAGAATTTTGCGCACTGGGCCTCTAGTTTAAACCATAATGAGCCCTAGTCAGTGTGGCTCAGTTGGTTGAGCGTTGTCCTGTGCGTGGATCAAAAGGTCATGTGTTCTATTCCCAGTCAGGGCACACACCCAGGTTTCAGGTTTGATCACTGGTTGAGGTGCCTATAGGAGGCAACTTGTCAATGTTTCTCACTCACATTGATACTTTTCTCTCTCCCTCTTCTTCTCTCTCTCAAATCAATAAAAATAACCATACTTAAATCATAATGAGATGACATCTCACTCCCTTCAAAATAGCTGAAAATGGGAAAGACTGGCAATCCTGATGAGGATGGAGAAGCTAAACTCTCATGGGTTGTTGATTGGAGAGGAAATGGTGCAACCATTTTGAAAAACCATTGGGCAGAAACCTGCCCTTTAGCCCAGCAATTGCATGCCTGGGGAAATATGTCCACAAAAAGACTGGTCCATGAATGTTTATATCAGCTTTATTCATAATAAGTCCAAACTGGAAACAACCCAAATATTTATCAGGAAGAGATTGGACAAACTGTGGGATAGTCATAGGTGGCAAACGGCTCAGTCCTAAAAAAGAAGGAACTGCCAAAAAGCAGGATGACTTATTTGCATGAAAGAACGCAGACAGAAAAGAGCACATCCTTACAATTCCCCGTAAGTCAGGAACCGACAAGGCTGGAGATGGTAATAAAAGAGAGCAGTGGTTTCCTGTGGCGGTGGGATGCTCTGAAAAGGGACCTGAGGACACTTTCTGGAGGTGATGGGGACATTCTGTAATTTTAATTGGCACTATTGTTGCCAGTTCTGTTGACCAGAACTCATGCACTTAAGCTCTGTGCACTGCACTCTATGTCAATTTTATCTCAATGATATCCTATATAATAAAAGGCTAATATGCACATCGACTGAATGGCAGTACAACTGGTCACTATGACATGCACTGACCACCAGGGGGCAGAGGTTCAACGCAGGAGCTGCCTGCTGGTGGTCAGTGCACTCCCACAGGGGGAGTGCCGCTCAGCCAGAAGCCAGGCTCATGGCTGGCGAGCACAGTGGTGGTGGCAGGAGCCTCCCCTGTCTCTGTGGCAGCACTAGGATGTCTGATTGATGGCTTACTCCCACTCCCCACGAGACATCCCCCAAGGGCTCCTGGATTGTGAGAGGGCGCAGGCCAGGCTGAGGGACCTCCCCCACCACTAAGTGCAAGAATTTTGTGTACCGGGCCTCTAGTTATTAATAATATTAACACCACCATAGTGTCTGATGTTTGATGCAGAGGAAGCAGGAATGCCAGTGGAGAGGCTGTCAGCTGATGGTGGGAGATGCAGGAAGGGTCCAGCTGGGGCTCTGCTCTGGAGGGAGGTTCAGAACTCGTTAGCCCAGAAGCAAGGGTCTCTTTCAACCAGGATCAGTGAGTCCATAAACCCATTTATTTATTTTATTTGCACATTCTAGTCTGATGCCTTCTCTTTCTAAAATAATTTGGGGCTAACTATAGCAAAGGGCTTGTACTTAATAAAACTGAGAAGACATAACTAAAATAAAAAATCGAAGGCAGCCCTAACCCGTTTGGCTCAGTGGATAGAGCATCGGCCTGCGGACTCAAGGGTCCCGGGTTTGATTCTGGTCAAGGGGGTCAAGGGCATGTACCTTGGTTGCGGGCACATCCCCAGTGGGGAGTGTTCAGGAGGCAGCTGATCGATGTTTCTCTCTCATCGATGTTTCTAACTCTCTATCCCTCTCCCTTCCTCTCCGTAAAAAATTAATAAAATATATTTTTTAAAAAATCGAAGGCAAAAGAAGCAAATATGTCTGTTTGGGGACTGATATGAGAAAGCTAAGATCAGGAATCTGCCCAGTCTCCTTGGCTGGCACCTACCAGGGGCTGCTGGTGGGTTGCCAGGGGCAGCGAGGGTCTTTTACCATCAGAGGAATGACAGGTCAGATGATAGACTCTGCAGTGCTGTATCAAGCTGACGTTAGTGGAAGAAGAATATATCTGCCTTTTAGAGCCCCTCTGGGACTTATAAAACTAAAAATATGCATTTTTGTAGAATTTGATCTGTGACAGACTATTATGCCATAAAGGTCTAGATCATCAAGGGCTCTACAAAGAAATGGGGGCTGTTTTAGGGAAAACAACCTGCCTTTTGTTTGAGACTGAATTTAATAAGCAGAAATGTAAATAGTGTGGGGTGTAATTTAGGATACACTCTGAGCCTAAGTATATTCCCCATGCACTTATGGAACCATCACCACTTAAAATCACTACAAACTAACATTCTGATATGGGCATTGAGCATGGTTTGAATATATCAAGTCTAAATGAAGGCAGCTATTGACACAGAAATACTGTGGAAGTGTATGCTAAAATACACATCATTTATTGATTGATCATTATCCGTACAGACAATTTATTATGTGGCCAAATGATAGCCCCCTTGTCCATATTAGACATTCCTTAATTAATAACAATGAACAGATCAGAAATTATTAAAGAACGGAGAGGATTTATTTGTGGGGAAGATGTTAAAAATAAATGCCAGCAGGGCAGTCAATCAAATTAAGCCTAGTCTTAGTTCTGGAACTTCTGCTTGACTCTGGAAGGGGACCAAACTGAAGGCGTGCTTAAGTCAACATCAGAGGATCATTGGCAAACTCCTGTTGGCATTACCCATCGGCTCTAATAGCAAAGATCGCCATCTCGTGCAGAGACCGGAGAAGGAAAGTAAGCGTCAGAAACAATTTATATGCCCCAAGAAGGCTCAATTCGGGGTTGAAGCTTTAGCAAATATGATTGCAATTTATTTCAAACTGGTGGGTAACGTGACCCAAATGGATACCACTAATGACAAGGTCATACTCCTCCATCAACAGTAGAAATGGAGAGAACGAAATGTGAAGAAAACTATGACCGGTTGGAGGTTTTGCGGGATTTGCTTACTCATGGAGGTTTAAGTTGGCAGTAGCTGAGGGGTGCTGTAAGGGGAGGAAGGGCTTGCTGCCACCATGCGGGGTAGGGTGACGTTCAGGAAGATCACCTGGTCACAGGAACGTGTTGATGTCAGGTGCTCAATGGAGTATGAAGTAGGGATGCACCGGTGACAAAGGTTGGTCCCCAGAGTCCAGGTTTCCTCCAGCTTAACCACACCACGAGGGGCAGTAAAGGGGGCGGGGGGCCGGGCAAGACATTCGTGAGGAATCTGAAGATCTGGTTTCGGGCCCTTGTTGTGCCACTTACTGGGTGACTGGTTGGACAAGTCTTGTGACCTCTCTGAGTGTAGACATTTCCATCTGTTACATGGGGTCGGTGCCTCCTGTCCTGCTTAGCCTCCGTGGAGGGTTGTTGTGAGCATCAGGGGGACAGAGGACACATGGGCCCTTCGAAAAGGCCTGCAAAGATCTTCTCCAGCTGTTTTTTTATTATTTGGTGGTAACTAGCTTTCCAGTGGGAGCCGGAGCTGGAGCCAGTGCCATGCGATGGTTAATACTAGAGCCTGGAGATATTTTAGGAAATAATCAATACAAGATGCACTGGGTTGGAGCCACGATAAGACTAATAAGTCTTGACAGTGTGCTGTTTGATAGAATTAATAATTCTTGAGAGAAACATTGTAAAAACCTACAGGAGGGGAAAGCAAAGTGCAGTTGGGGAGAGAGCTTTAACCCATGTGGAAACTTGAGAACCATCCACGGAAAGTCAGCTCTCATCCTGCTGCCGTGGGCAGGTTACACACATGTGTACACACATGTGCACACATGCACACCCCACACAGTGCATATACAATGCATGTACAAGGAAGATGAGGAGTAATTTTAACAATGGGTCAGGGGCCCCCCACCGTCTAAGGCATCGGTTCTCAACCTGTGGGTCGCGACCCCTTTGCGGGTCAAACGACCCTTTCACAGGGGTCGCCTAAGACCATCAAAAAACACATATATAATTACATATTGTTTTTGTGATTAATCACTATGTTTTAATTATGTTCAATTTGTAACAATGAAATTGGGGGTCACCACAACATGAGGAACTGTATTAATGGGTCGTGGCATTAGGAAGGTTGAGAATCACTGTTCTAAGGAAATGCCCTGCCTCTGAAATTTTAAGGCAAAGCAGCAACAATGGTTTGCGCTGTCCCACTTCTCGCTGGAGGAGAAGGGAGCACGCTCATGTTGTGGCTGTTGTGTTCAGCCAGTGAGAGAGGGCAGTGAGGGGGCGGGGTTTACTCGGTAAATGAGCAAAGCCTGAGATGATCTAGGTTAGACAGGAAAGTAAAGAATATTGCTCTTCCTGTGTCCTCAACCTTCCACTCCGCAGTCTTTATCAAGACTGACCCTGGATTGGAGCCAGGCGTTCCGGCTGGCCAGAGGCCAGTGCACAGGCTGCAGGCAGGACTGCGGGGCTGGGCAGCGCCTGGGGCAAACCTGCTAAGGCAGCTCGAGGACCGAGGGAATCTGTCGGGAGCCTGGCCACAGGCAGACACAGCTGACCTTCTATTGTGTAAGAACATCATCCTGAAGCACTTCTATATGGTCAGCGGCCAGACAGTCACAGAGGGAAGAATAAAAACATTTACGTCTGTAGGATGATGGGGTTAATGTTCATTTAAAAAGTGCTCTGACTATGTTGCACTTTTGTTATAAAAGTACATATGTTTTTTATATAACTGTTAATCCATAAGTTCAGCAAACCATAAGGAAACCTTGACATTGGGCCTGTCCTGTTTCCAGGCAGAGAAAACAAAGAATTGTGTCAGTCGAAGCCCTGTCATAGGAGAAGTGCTCTCCACAGCGGACATGGCCACCGCAGTAACAGTGAGAGGGACTGGGCACCGCCCCCACGAACTGACACTTGGTTTTGAATGACAAGGGATTCCTGCAGCTATCAGTCTATTCATGGGAACAGATTTTTGTAAAATGTACAGCTTATAACCCATCCCCCACCCTCTTCTTTACTCATTGCGTTCAATCCTGTATTTGTGTTTTCTTTGCTTTTCCTTTTGTTGGGTTTTATTGCATTGAGTCAATCAAATATTTGTATTTGTTTAGTTTTATAAAAACCATATCAATCACTTGTGATTTTCTTTTCTTCACTTAACTATCATCACTGATGGATCCATATGGTTGCATGCCACTGCATTCATATTTATCTCTTAAAATCTTTTTTTTTTGGACTAGTAATGCTCACAGGAAACTACAAAAGTAGCACCTAGAGTCATAAGAACTCTTCACCCGGGTTCCATCGGTGGTGACGCCATACGTCGTGTAATGCAGTATGAAACCAGGAAGTCAGCACTGCCGCAGTGTGATCGCTGTGCCAGATCTTGTTCAGATCCATAGCTTTCCACACACTCGAGTGTGTGTGTGTGTGTGTGTGTGTGTGTGTGTGTGTGTGTTGTTGTTGTTGTTCTGTGCAGTTTGGTTCCATACACAGATTCGAGCAGCCACCATCACAATCAAGATAGGGAACTGGCCTTAGCCGGTTGTTCAGTGGTTAGCGCATCAGCCCCCAGACTGAAGGGTCATGGGTTCGATTCAGGTCAAGGAGGGCACATGCCTTGGTTGCAGGCTCGATCCCTGGGCATGTGTGGGAGGCAACTAGTCGATGTGTCTTTCTCACATCGATGATGTTTCTCTCTCTATCTCCCCCCCCCTCCCTTCCACTCTCTACAAATCAATGGAAAAATATCCTTGGGGGAGGATTAACAACAAAAAGGATAGAGGACTGTTTCATCATCCCAGACATGCACAGTGCTACCCATTTGCAGTTGCCTCCAACCCCCGCCATCCTGTTTTTTGGCAACCTCTAATCTGTTCTCTGTCTCTGTAGTTTTTCCATTTTGAGAATGATACACAATGGAAGTTTGTTCACTTTTGACTGCTGTATTGTATTCCTTTGTGTGGATACGCCCAGCACCGGGAAGTCTTAGACTTCTGCATTTTGCTGACCAAAAGGGTATAAAATGGCACTGTGCCATTGGCTTGCTTTGTGTGTCCCAGCTCACCAAAGATGGTGAATGAGTGGCTTGAAGGGCATGCCTGCTGTGGCCCCTCACGGTGCCCCAAGTCCCCAGAAGAGGGTCATTCATGTGGCCCTGCATATATCTTTCCCTCCGTGGACGCCCCTGGGCCTCAGAATTAGTCTCTGCATCCACGCCTCAGTCTGATGTTCCCACAGCAGGAATTAAACTAGAGTAGGATGCCAGAATGACCAGACAGGAAGGCCTGTGGATCAGTGGTGAGTCCAAGCTGGCAGTTACTTCTGTTCTGCAGTGTAGTCGTCAAAAATATGTAGGAACTAAAATCAAAGAAATTAATGAGTGCCCACTGGGGTGACGGCACCCACCAGGAGGTCCTTCCGGAGAGACCGGCCTCCCTGGGACTTGAGCCAGTCAGGGTCTCTTCCCTTCTGGATGCATCGGCTGTGGCTCCAGAGAGAAGAAATTCAGCTGAGATGCACCAGATGGACCCCCCTTTCAGAAACAATGGAGGACCCTGGTCTACACTCAGGGTCCATATCGCCTCTCCACCTGCCTTCTCTTCAGCCAGGTCTGGTGGAGTGTGACCTGGGAAACCTCCACGGGTGTCCCTGAATTGTGGGCGGGGCCCTCTTGGAATCTCCAGGGTCCGGCATTGAGCCTGGTGCATTGAGTCCTGCAGGGAATGTCTGACTGAATGGGGGGAGGCAGCCTACGGTCCAAGCAATTGGGCGGAATGTCCCTCAAGTTTGAAATATTTCTCAATCAAAAGCTTTTTAAGAAGTTGTTCTCTTGAATATCCTGGACAAAAATCTGAGTAGATTTAGAGAAATAGATATTTTAAAATGCTTCTCTGATCACTGTGCTGCTTAAAACCCCTTCCTGGCGCTGGAGGGACAGATGCAGGGTGCTGGGAGCAGTGCCTGGGAGCTCTGGGGTAGGCAGGGCGTCCCCACATCTCCCTGCCAGCCCAGAACCGCTGGTGGCCTCTGCCTGCTTCCTTTTACCTTCCCCTGAGCTGGCTGTTTACCTGAGCAGGGGCGTCAGCATCAGTTCATCTCATCATCCGTGCCCACAGGCTGGGCCTTCTTTTCCCTCCATGTCTGCTACCCACAGACTCGGGTGTCCCTGAGCGCTTTGGACAAACACTGTTGTGCTCACACAGCCAAGTGCTGGCCCGCCAGGTTGGCTCGGCAAACAGCTCACAGTGAGGGGCAGGAACGAGAGAGGTGCCAGGGAAGCCTGTCATCCTCACTTAGCTTAGCTTCCTCCCACGACTGGTCCCTTCCTTACTTGAGTCACCTTACTATCAATCTTAGTTTGCCTGGACTGCGATGATAAAATACTATAGATCAGTGGCTTAAATAATACAAATTTATCTTCTCGCCATTCTGTAGGCTGGAAATCCAAGATCAGAGCCAGCAGGTCCAGTCCCTGGGTAGGACCCTCTTCCTGCAGATGGCTGCCTCCTCCTTGCGTCCTCACAAGAGGGTTGATGGTGGGAGAGAGAGAGAAAGAGGGAGGGAGGCTGGGAGGGAGTGCGCGAGAGAAATAGCTCTCAGATATCTCTTCTAGGAACACCGATTCCATGGTGAGGGCGCCGCCCTCATGACCTCATCTAAGCCTAATGAGTTCCCAAAGGGTCCATATCCTAATACCACTGCACTGGGGATTAAGGCTTCAGCATATGCATTTGGGGGGATACAGTTCAGTCCATAGCACTGTCCTGTCTGGGGTCACCACTGTCTCAAACAGCGCCTGCGTGCCTCAGTGTATCCCCTTGGCTCTTGGAATGAAAGCGCCCAGATGCTCACAAAGGCTTTTTGGGAGACCTGCATTTATTGTTGTGTGGGAGGGGCCTGGCCTGCCACAGCCCGGTGCTGGTGGCTTCCTGGCCCACACGACAGACCACTGGTCCGTGGCAGCAGGGAGACCAATGACCTGGCGCACGTCCAGTCTCTGAGGTTTAGTCCCAGGTCTGGCGTGTTCCCTCTACATCTGAGGTCATGCTGAGTGGGCTGAGTGGCCTTAGTTTCTCTCCCATGAAGACGGCACTGCCAGTGCCCACCAGTAGGCTGTGTTCAGATGGGAGCTGGTGACACCTGTGATATGCTCCATGTCAGGCCTGGGTGCGTGCTGGGGCTGTGACCCTTGAGATGTGGCCTGAGCCCTTCCCAGCACTCTCCAGGGAGTGGCTCACTTAGTAGACTGAGGTGGGATCAGCCTGCACCCCAGCTCTCACCCAGCTTTCCCTGCTATCATGGGTCGTCGCTCTATCTAGTCCCCATCTAAAGCTTAGAGGCCCAGGCAGGGGACCCCCTCCTTCTCCCTCCATCAGCAATACTTTCCCCGGGTTTACAAAAGACCAGATGAAGTCTTGGCTGCTGACTCTCACCGAATCCTTGCAGCAGCTTCATGAAATGCTGTTAGATGCCAGGCAGGTTGGGGTTGAACCCCAGCCCTGCCATTTCCTCCGACACAGGCCTGCCAGGTCACTTGCCTCTCCTGAACCTTGGGGTCCTCATCTGACAAGCAGGGTGATGCTTTCTTCTCTGAGTTGTCATGAGAACCAATGACCTCATGTGAATGGAGCTCAGTGCCTGGAAGGCGTGGGCGCTCACTAGTTGGGGTGCTCATCATTCACTCCATTGTCGATGGGGAATGAGGGCTTCTGTGCCATTTGTCCCAGGCCCCACAGCAGGGGGAGCGGCGCGGGGGTCCTACACAGCCAGCTTGGTCGCCTTCCTGTTGCTTGGTTGCCTGTTTTTCATCCCAGGCCTCGAGAGCCGGACCCTGAGCACACAGGCAGAATGAACGTTCAAGACAGTCATTTGATGGGGTGAACAGGGCTGCCCGGGACGGAGGGCTGACTCTCTGTGGTGTTGGAGAGGCCTCCCTCTCGAGTGAACTGTGAGCTACGTCTGCGGAGAGGAACTGGAGTCTGACAGGGGTGAAGGGGTGGGCATGGCGTTTGACCAGGGGGCTAGCTGTCACTCAGTCGTTGGCTTTTGCTCACAGTGGCCTGTGATGTCCTTGTTTCCAGTGTGGAATAATTTATTGGCTATTTGGTGGTGCGGTCAGGAATCTCAGAAGCCCAGCACATATAACTAAGTGGCTTCAGCCACTCCAGGTAAGGCATGTATCTCAATGATGTCTTCTTTTATGGAGAGCCTTAAAAATTCACAGTGGCTAGTGTGTGTGTGTGTGTGTGTGTGTGTGTGTGTGTGTGTGTGTTTCATGCTCATGCAGAAAAAATGAAACAGGATTGGTTCAGCCAGAACTTTGTTTGGAATGAGAATTTCTCACTCTCTTTTTTTGTCTTGCATTGAGCCTGTCATATTCTTAACATCACATTAGCTGTCACCAGATGGATTGTAATTTTTTCACATGTTTTATTGATTTTTTACAGAGAGGAAGGGAGAGGGATAGAGAGTTAGAAACATTGATGAGAGAGAAACATTGATCAGCTGCCTCATTCACAACCCCTACTGGGGATGTGCCCACAACCAAGGTACATGCCCTTGACTGGAATCGAACTTGGGACCCTTCAGTCCGCAGGCTGACGCTCTATCCACTGAGCCAAACTGGTCAGGGCTGTAACTTTTTAAAATATGTTTTTATTGATTTCAGAGAGGAAGGGAGAGGAAGAGAGAGACAGAAACACCATTGATGAGGGATCCAACCCGCAACCCAGGCATGTGCCCTGACCTGGAATTGAACCGTGACCTCCTGGTTCATAGGTCAATTCTCAACCACTGAATCACACCAGCTGGACTGGATTATAATTTTTTATAATTATTTCCAACTCATCTCTTCCTCTCTCATCAGCATTCCTAATGATCGGAGAGGTCTGTAGTTAGATAGTCAGAGTGGCCACCTGAGCAGCTAACCCCCTTCTAACATCTGGTTAACTCCAGGAGCAGAAATACACTGGGATGTTTGCAATGACTAAGAGGGGCCATGGGAGCAACTTGAGAGGGATCCAGACCGAAGCCACTTGTGACCTCACTGCACAGGCGAGGATTCTTTCCCTTGTTGTGTGGTTCCGGGCAGTAGGTCACCTGCAGAAAACCAGCCTCTCTCTCTGACCGAGCCCAACTTCACACCCTCTGGCTATACCCTCTGGCATGAGGTGCTCTGACTCACAGCAGTCATCTAAGTGCTTCAGTGGAGGTGGACATGTGCTAATACCAGTCATCACACAGCACCTATTATGTGCTGTGTCCACCTCCATGTGTCTAATACCAGTACCACACAGCACCTACCATGTGCTGTGCTCAGCTCCATGAGTCTAATACCAGCCAGTGCTTACACAGCACCTACCATGTGGTGGGTACTGTTCTAAGCACCTTCCATGCACTCAGTAAATAATGCCCGTGACAACTCTATGAGAAAAGTGCCAAAGCTGCGTGGGTGTCCTTTCTCCCAATAGCGGGTTAGTGATGGGATGTCATTGTTGGTACTCTCCAGCGCACTGTGCGGGAGGAGGGCATTGTCCGTGCTGTGTCTCCCTCACCTGGAGCCAGGTCCTCGGTGCTGGCATTGTGCCATGTTCTTATTCGTTACCTGCCCAAAAATCCATAGGACAACCAGAGCCAACATTTCACATCGTACCTTTCCTATGTTTACTACATGTGATGAACTCCAAGAGTTTCCCTCCCCTTCTCGTTAATTAAAAGTTGCTTGAGATGCAGACCCTCTCTATTGATATTTCCACTGTGGGTCACAACTGGCCACGTGCAACCCTGCTCTGCAGATCCCCACCCCCCATTCTTTAGCTCCTACTCCCCCTGAATAAAGAAAACAGATGTGTACTTATTTCACTTTTTGTTATAGTTTCTTGTTTGATATTGGGTACCAAGGAGAACTACAAAGGAACAAACACATTTCGAAGTTCTTTCTAGGAATGAGTTTGTGTACATGTACGTATGCAAGCCTGCGCATGAGTATGGTTGTGGCCTGTGCATCTGTGTGTGGCTGGTCGACCAGGTCTTCATTTTTGCTGAGTTTGAACTTTAGAGCCTGGGCTTTTGTAAGTAGGTTTTCCTGACCCACAAAGGCTAGCTGCTCAGTGTTGGGAAAGACAGGTTCAGGTGAGGGCTGTGTTGGAGGGTGCCTGCCTTTCCTCCTGGTGCTGGTTGTCTTAAGCAGCCAGTGATGTCTGCCGCAACCTTTTGCAGTGAGTGTTGAGGATCTGAAGAAGGGGCCGTGCACAAATGAAAACACTAGATGAGAAATATGAGTTTAGAAGACATGGGAAGGCCAGGTGGAAACCTCTCTCTAGAGGAGAAGCTCACTTCTGGCCGGTCTGCTTTTTGTTTACTTGAATGCACATTTGTCCTTAGCAATGCAAACAGGCATATCAACAAAGTTTGGTAAACAGTAAAAGGATTATCAGGTTAGGAAACTGCCTTCAGCCATTGAGGCCACAGCAGGGCAATATTATGCTGATTTTCAGCCTTGCTGAGTATCAAAGTGCATTGGCCTTCCAATGGGTCTTTTTGCATTAATGCTAACTACTGTTGGTTTTAGCCTCCGGCAGATGTCCAAGGTCATGATAACAGCAACAGTGAGGACTGCCCTTTAGTGAAGGCTCGCTTCGAGCTCAGCTCCATGTCAGACACCCTCTGCATCGTGTACTGTATCCCCTCATAGCCCGTGAACTGTCAGCGAGCTGCTTCCGTTCATTGAGCACGTGTGTGCTGGGCACAGGCTCAACCCTCTACCTGCCACATTGTTAAATGTTCTATACCTACAGGAAGGTATCACTGTCCCTATTTTACAGGTGGAGAAACTGCGCTCACAGGGGTCAAGAAACTGATTCTGGCTGTGCAGTTCACGAGCAAGTCTCAGGTTCTAGTGTGATCATCCCTCATAGCTTCGCTTTCCTGCTAAGAGATGGGGGCTGACATCTTGTGGGTTTGGGTTGACCAACATTTCCTCTCCCTAAACCATGGTATTGAAGTCACCTTGCTGTCATTAAAGGGAAAACTACCCTCACCCACATTTATTTATTTGTTTCATCTTACAGTTATTTTTTCCACAAAAATTATTTCCCTGTGCTGGTCCCATTTCCCCTCAACAGCACAAACGACGCAGCTCCCTGGTGTGAAACCATGATGATGCAGGGACTCCGGTGGATGCTGAGTCTCCGGAGGATGGCATAGAGGGGGTGGAGGTCTCATGTGCTGTCGTGCTTCCCCTTCCTGTCCCTTTAAACTATTAGAGCATATGAAAGAGCCTCCACTCCCTCGAGGACTGTTCCAGCCTCTCACAGTTTTGGGTTATTCCTTCCCCTGTGTTGGTTGTTTTATTTATTTTTTTAGGTGGGGGTGGATGGTGGTCTAGATAGTTAAGAAGTAAAAGTTTTATTTTTATATTTTATGCTAAATTTAACAAATAAATGAGGCTATAATATCTCTCGGGCGAAGGTATCTTAATTTTTACTTATTTATTTATTTATGTTTTTAATCCTCACCCAAGGATATTTTTCCATTAATTTTTTAAAATATATTTTTATCGATTGCAGAGAGGAAGGGAGAGGGAAAGAGAGATAGAAACATCAATGACGAGAGAGAATCATTGATCGGCTGCCTCCTGCATGCCCCCCACTGGGGATGGAGCCAGCAACCTGAGCATGTGCCCTTCATTGGAATCGAACTTGGGATCCCTTCAGTCTTCAAGCTGACACTCTATCCACTGAGTCAAATCAGCTAGCCCCTAGCTGCTAGGGCATCCATTGATTTTTTTTTTTTTTTTTAGAGAGAGTGGAGGAGAGGGAGAGAGAAACATTGATGTGAGACAAATCAATTGGTTGCCTCCCGCACACACCCTGCCTGGGGCTGGGGATTGAGCCTGCAATGGAGGTATGTGCCCTAGACTGGGAATCGAACCCTTGACTCTTCAGTCCTAGGGCCAACCCTCTAACCACTGAGCAAAATGGCCAGGGCCATCTTAATTTTTAGAACTTAGAGCAGTGACCACTCTGCTGGCCTTCAACAAAGCATGATACTGGGAGCCGACACACATGGTGTGCATTATGCAGATCAGCTACAACGCCAGCATTTGGGCTGATGCAAACTTTCCAAATCAAGTGTTTTTGCCAAAAGTGACAAACCTCCTTTCCCAGAGCATATCAGATGTTTACGGGGACGGGGGGGCCTCCTGCCATTCCCTCCCTGCCAGATCTTTCCTGCCAGGCCAGTGGTTTCTGCTACTACCCCTTCTTCCCTCGAGGTGTAATCTTCACCTCCCACATTAACTGTTGTTGTTTTTTTGTTTGTTTGTTTTTAACTGCACCCCAGGGATTAAGCCTCAAGCAGTTCCTTTCTTTGAGAAGTCCTGGCTGGTCTGCCAAGACCAGGGCAGCCTCAGAGGCCTCTCTTAAAAGGATGCAGCCATGCCCATTTATATCTCTGCAAAGCCCTTGCACATGTGAAAACTGCCTGCGCAAACATGTGTCAGAGCGGGTTTTCTTAGGCTTCAAGGCTGCATTTCTTGGCCAGAAGGAAAGTGGAATCTGCATACTTTCGAGTCTGAAACCTGAGAGAATCTTTCCTTGATCAATAGCTTGTTGGTTTAGTTCAGTCACATCGTCAATATTGTCGGCTCCAATTAAATGAGCATTTCCCCTGGACGCCCCTGCCTGGCCCCGGTGCCTTGTATTCAGAGCTGGCCATTGTGGCATTTCAGGGTAACGCAGGTGGCGAGTCAAATTAGGGAGAACCAGCGGGTTAGGGGAGCATGTCCGTTGTGATCCTGTGCTGCTGGCTTCCAGGGGTAAGGGAAGAAAACCGTGTTCTGAGCAGAGACTTAAACAGAAGCCTGCATTTTCTTCTCACTTCTCCCCGATCAGGGTTCTTTTCAGACTGTGTGAGCTGGAATCCTCGATCATGCTAAGTAGACAACCTGCATGACACATTCTAAGATTATTTTTCTTTTCTTTTAAAAAAATTATCTTTACTGTTGAAGGTATTACAGATGTCCCCCATTTCCCCCTCCATCCAACCCCCTCCCCAGGCCTTCACCACACTATTGTCTGTGGCCAGGGGTTATGCATATACTAGTATGTATATAAGTTCTTTGGTTGATCTCTCCCCACTCAGCCCCTCACCCCTGCCTTTCTTCTGAGATTCCTCAGTCTGTTCCATGCTTCTGTGTCTCTGGATCTGTTTTGTTCAACAGTTTGGTTTGCTCATTAGATTCCACATATGAGTGAGATCATGCGATATAAGATTCTTTTTCTTGTAAGATAGAGAATCATTTACAAATGGTTCTGAGGCCTTGTATGTGTGAACCTTTTTGGGAAGTTCTGAAAGAGCCATCAAAGCCTTAACTAAGTTATTTCTTTTTATACAAATCAAAATGGTATGGTCTGAGGGCCTAAGCAGTGGAGGGAGCAGGGCATGGTTGCCTGTTGGTTTTGCTGGCATTGAGCACACTGTTTTGACCTTTGGTTAGTTGGTTGGTGTTTGAATGACAGACCTTTCTTATGGAGGCAGTGATATTCATGACCCGGGTCACAGGGATGGGCAGGAGGAACCAAGTGATTAGTGCTGAAGGAGTGATACCCAGCAGACAAAAGGAAACACATGGATGTGGAGTTGGACCCCAGGTCATTGGACATCCATTTTATCTTGTGAACCTCATAGGTGAGATGTTTGGGGAACAGGTGTGTATGGAGAGCTGAACGGATATTACTGGGCTTTTAGGGGTCTGGGTGTTGGGTTATTTAAAATCAGAGCCTCAATGTGTCTAGAGAGAAAGATGCTGATCATTGAAGAAAGTCTTTAGATGTTGAAGCCCAGTGGCTCAGGAGTAGCACACATGTCAGCCCACCATTATAACAGAGAGACCAGGAAGGAGGTCTTTTAGCCAATGAAAACTGGCACCTTATTTTCCTGATGGAAGAGTCATTGAAATGCTTTCATTTCTAGTCATTTTCACGGGAGGTGGAGGTGAGTGTATGAACTAAGGTGGTGGTATAGGGCCTTGACCTCACAAGGCTGAGCCAGACGGCTTGGTTGTCTCCTGTTCTGCTGTGATGTCATCCCAGTGGGCGCACTTCATGATGCAGGCCTGTTTCACAGTCATCCTTGCCCTAAGTCGAGGTGTTGGAATGAGCTTAAAGAAGAGAAATGCCATAGCTTTGCTGTTTCTGTAGTAGTTTGTGATCCACACACCATGTGAAGATGCTAAAAAGATGTACATCGGAAATGCCATGCACAGGAACTACGCTGCGGTCTTTGCCCAGCTCATTGTGGTTGGACGGTGTTAAGGTTGGTCATCACAGAAAATGAGAATGATTCTCCTCACCATCACTGCTCCCCAGTGAGCGCTTGACCCTGAAAACACAAGCACAGTGCTGTATTTATCCTATATAATAAAAGTCTAATATGCTAAGTGTCCGGTCATCCCAGTCATCTGTTCAACCAAAGTGCAATATGCTAATGCTCAACTGATTGCTATGACATGCACTGACCACCAGGGGGCAGACGCTCAGACTGGTAGTTAGCTTGCTGCTGGGGACTGGCCAATTGGGGCCGAGCGAGATAGGCAAGACACAACCTGGAGCCATCCCAAGGCCTCTCCCCAGCTGGCCAACCTGCGTCCCTCCCTGGCCCCAATCGTGCACCGGTGGGGTCCCTTGGCCTGGCCTGCACCCTCTCACAATCCAGGAACCCTTGGGGGATATTGAAGAGTCGGTTTTGGCCCGATCTCGCAGGGACCCCACTGGTGGACGAATTTGTGTACTGGGCCTCTAGTCTTGTAATATTTGTGAAGATAAAATTGACCAGACATTTAGATGTTATACACTGTTATCTGTGATCAACTGTGTCTTGCCCCAGGAAGTTGTAAAGCTTTATTCCTATCTTTTTTTTTTTCTTAATGGTCACCTGAGGATATGTTTATTGATTTTTTAGAGAAAGAGAGAAACATTGATGTGAGCGAAAAACATTGATTGGTTGCCTTCTGTACGTACTCTAACCGGGGATTAAACCCACAACCTATGTATGTGTCCTGACTAGGAATTGAACCTACAACCTGTTTCATGAACCCACAACCTTTTTGGTGTACAGGGTGATACTCCACCAACTGAGCCACCAGCCACAGCTTTACTCCTGTCTTTAGAAGCATAGTTTAGTCACCATCTCTTCACCTTCCTTAGGGCCCCACTGCTTTATTGTTCCTGTCTGAGACGAAAATGGAAGCTTGTACCCAGGAGTGACTGTGGTTGATATGATGTACAAAGAAGGTGAGTCCCCAGGAGACTCCCTCCTGCCCTCATTGGCACTTCCTGCCTGCTCCCACCTGCCTGAGGAGAGTCCAGCCCAGCTCTCCCAGACGGTGAGGCAGGAAGACTGACTCTGAGGCCTGGTTAGAGTCTGTACAGGCTAGAGAGCATCGAGGGGTGCCACTTACACATATGCATTGGTCTTGTTTCCTCCCAGCCTCTGATGCCTATTGAGGAGGCAGCTCTGCCCTGAGTGGTATCGTCCCCTCTCCTTGGACTTATGAGCTCTCAGGGGCAGGTTAAGGACTCTCTTTCCTGCCCCTGAGCCCCAGCTTCTGGTGCTGGTGCCCACAAGGCCCCTGATATGTCCTAAGCTTGTCTCCATAGACTAGTGTTGGAGGCTACAAGTCTGAGATCAAGGTGTGGGCAGGGTTGGTTCCTTCTGAGGCTGCGGAAGGGTCTGCTCCAGGCCTCTGTCCTTGGCTTATAGGTGTCTTCATGTTCACATGATGTTCTCCCATGTGTGTCTGTGTCCAAATTTCCCCCTTTTACTAGTATTAAGGACACCAGTCGCTAATGGCCTCATTTTGAGTTGTTTACCTCTGTGAAGATCCCATCTCCAAAGAAGGTCTATTCACAGGTGCTGGGGGTTAGAACTCCAACGTACGGATTTGGGGACACGCAGTTCAACCAATAGTACTCGGTGGAGGGGGGCCACTCTGTGGGCTTTACTGGTCATCCCCAGCCAAGATCAAGCCAAGCCAAGAAACAGATGGGGGAGGACGAAAAAAAAAACGAGAGAGAGAAGAAAGGGCAGGGAAAGAGAGGAGGGAAGAAGGCAATCCTTTGGTGGAGGGGTGGTCTTACCCCTGCCCCTTCAAGTGTTTCAACCACTGAGCACTGGGCACTGCGAGGCCACAGGACTGGGCTGCAGGTGTGTCTGCGAGAGCTTTGCATGTGTCCCACAGGAACCAGGACCAAAGGCCTGGCTGGCCCTGCCTCTGACAGCGCCCCCATGTCAGTGTTACTGAGAGCAGGGGCTGGCCCTCGTGAGGTGGGGCAGACACTGAAACACCACCACCTCAGAAAGCCTGCGTGGTGTCCTGTGAGCTCCCAAATTCAAGTGTGTCCTTGTCCAGGGCGATGTTCTAAATCGAGATGTTCTCCCCCCAGACTAAGCCTTCCCAGGGTGGGTGAACAAGTGGACCCAGCTCCGACATGTCATGAGGAAGTGGGTTGGCAAGTTTCAGAAGGCTGCTGATGGTCCGGTTGCCCACCCACCCACTGCTATCCTGGTCCTTGTGGCCATCTTCCTTGTCTTTTAGGCATTTGCTTAACACATTTGCCCATCTGTTGGGATGGAGGTTTCGGGAGGGAGAGGCACCCATGTTCTGTGCTCCTGGGGGAGTCAGGGCTTTCCTCCCCTCTCTGTTCTGTCTGACATTCTTTCTGTTGCCTGGAGCATGCCCTTTCCCATCACAGCAACTGCTCAGATAGGCAGGCGTGGCCCCAGAGACCCCACCCGAGCCCCAGGAAGGCACAGCCATTTAAGGTAACAGCAAAAAGCACCCCCAACCCCCAGCCCCCACACAGTGCATGGCACTTCTGGAAAGGGCTTTGCATTTGTGTGGAGCGGGGCCTGGGAGTAGCAGGGCCCGCATTTCTGAGGCTGGTGTGGATTCGCCCTGCAGCTCCATTTCTTTTCTGCTCTCTCTAGGTCCACCTGGTGTGGATAATGGAATTTTAATATTTGCCGAGGTTCGGATACCAAGGGACAACCTGCTGGATCAGTGGGTGGTTCCTCCTTTCCTCATTTCCTGTGTGTGTGATCTCATTGCTCCCAGCCTGGGCCTGGCTCTTGGCCTCCTGGGCTGCAGGTCAGGGCTTTGTTCTCATTACCACTCCTGCTCGGCTGTTGACAACTAACTGGAAAGTGCAGATAAACAAACAGGAAAAAATTAAAGTGGTCCGAGATGCTATTACCCTGACACAGTGTGTGTCATACTATAACATATAACTTTTTAGACTTTTCTCCATGGTGATACGCCTATCTAAAGAGAGAAATATCTTTGAGATTACTGAATGAGATCCTCTTATGAATTCTTCTTTATAACTTTAATCTCTGCTTCACCTTATATGTCAGATGCTTCTGTGAATAGTAAACACACGTGCCTGATCACTGATAACACTGCTGTGAAAGACTGTGAAATAAATGATCTATGACTTATGTACTCAGTCGCTATTGTTCGGTATTTAGGGTGTTAGTGTCTGCTTTGCAGGAGGTAGGACACTACCTTTCCGTGTTGCAGGTGATAAAACGAGCGCTGCTGGGTGGATACTGTCACAGGTGCTCAGGGCCACTGCCCAGCTTCCCCGGGTGCAGCCCAGGTAGTTAGACAGTGAGGTGAAGGCGGCTTCTCCAGCCGTGGTCCGGGGCTCACAGCGCTCTTCGCAGAGGCTCAGAAACACCAGTTCCTTTCCTTTCCTCGGCAACATTTCCTGTATCCAGTTAAAATCCTGGACCACAGCCACATTTAAATCTGTAAAAAGGCCCGCAGTCAGGCTTGCTCCTGCTTTCCTATGGATTTTCCTTTTGCACTTCACTCTTTTTTGTTGCTTGCAAGTTCTTGTCAGCAGATAAATGTCATGGATGACAAAAGTTTAATAAAAATGTGAGGGAAACAGACTTAAATGGACCCAATTCTGTTTGTTAACCCCCTGCCCACAGCCCTTGAATTGCTTGGACGTAACAAAGGCTTCTTTGCAGCTTCCCCTGGTGCAGCCCTCAGGCCCCAGGCGCTGCCAGTGCCCATGACCCCAGATGCCTGCACATTTCCTGATCACTATGGCATCACTCCACTGGGAGATGGGGTGGAGGGCAGCAGAGCTACAGGTGTGAGCTCTCCCTGCTCCTCCTCCCTCACGGGGCCTCAGTGGCCTGGACAGCCCTCTCCCAGAAGCTGGACCCACTGGCTTAGCATTCATCTAATGCACCAGAGATTAGAAAGTAGGTTAGACCAGAAAGAAAAGTGATAGGAAGCTACCTAGTCCGTAGAAGATAGGAGCATACATAGAATACTCTTTGGTAAGTAAGATTTGATTTTAAAGACATTCCATGGACATTTAGGCTTCCTTCGTCCCCCTACCCCATACATATAGTACAGAACAGCAGCAGCAACACAGATGTTTTGTGGGAGGCATTCCACTTTGGGGATGCTGGTTTATCACTTGATCAAAAATGGGTCAGTAAATAGACAGAATGAAATCACGATCAAAATCACAGTTGCCTTTTTTTCTGCAGAAATTAAGAAATGATCCTAAAATTTGTATGGAAATGTAAGAGACAGAATAGTGGTAACAATCTTGATAAAGAAGAACAAAGTTGGTGGACTCACACTTCTGATTTGAAAATGTACTACAAAGCTATAGTAATCAAGACAGTATAGTATGGACATAAGGATATACATCTATCTATCTATCTATCTATCTATCTATCTATCTATCTATCTATCTACACAGTGGATTAGGAAAGAGAGTGTAGAAATAAACCCTTACATTTATGGTCAATTGATATTCAACAATGGTGACAAGATAGTTTAATGGGGAAAAAAGTCTTCAACAAACGTGCTGGGACAACTGAATATTCACATGCAAAAGTATAAAGTTGGATCTTTACCTCGTACCATATATGCAGATGAACTCAAAATGGATCATAGATCTAAGTGTAAGAGCTAAAACTATAAAACTCTTAGAAGAAAACATAGGTGTAAATCCTTGAGACCTTGATTTAAGCAATGATGTATTATTAGATGTGATACCAAAAGCACAAGCAGTCGAAGAAGAAATAGATAAGTTGGACTTGATCAAAATTAGCAAACTTTTATGCTTAAAAGAAAGACAATTCACAGAATGGGAGAAAATATTTGCAGATTATGTATATCATGAGGCTCTACTATCCAGAATATAAACGGAATTATTATAGACCCACAATGAAAAAGATATATGACCCAATTAAAAAATGGGCAAAAATCTAAATAGGTGCTTCTCCAAAGAAAATATACAAAAGGCTAATAAGCATATGAAAAGATGCTGAACATCATTGTTGTTAGAGAAATGCTAATGAAACCACATTGAAATACCACTTCACACCCACTGTAGTCTCTCTAATAAAAGAGACAATGATAACAAGTATTGGCAAGGATTTAGAGAAATCAGAACCTTCATACATTGCTGGTGAGATGTAAGATGGTTTTGCTGATTTGGAAAAGACTGACAGTTATTCAAAACTTTAAAGGTTTCATATGACCCAGCAATTTTACTCCTGGGTACATATGAAAACACTGTCTACAAGGGAATTGAAAATGTCTGTCCACATAAAAACTTGTACACAAATGTTCATAGCATAATTATTCATAACAGCTAAAAACGTAGAAACAACACAAATATCTATAAACTGATGAATGAATAGACAAAATATGGTAGGTCCATACAATGGAATATCATTTTGGCCATAAATAAGAATGAAGTCCTTATATACACGCTACAACATACATGGAAATTGAAAGCAGTGTGCTAAGTGAAAGAAGTAGACACAAAAGCCACATGTTGTGGGATTCCGTTTACATGAAATGTCCAGAATAGACAAATGCTTAGAGATAGAAAGTAGATCAAGGTTGTTGGGACCTGAGGGTGCGGAGTATGGTGTGGGGCTTCTTTTTGGGGTGATGAAATGGTTTGGAATTAGATAGTGACAATGATTGTACAACTTTGTGAATATACGAAAAACCATTGAATTGCACACTTTAAAAGGGGGCGTTATGGTGTGGATTATATCTCAACAACTCTCGGGGCTTTATGGACAGTGTTCACTCTCAGGCTCTGGTGTTGGGTTGATGATAGCGGTCCTCTCGCCTGTCTTTGTCAGGGCCACTGCCGAGCCCCAAAACCTGCTTTTCCTTGTCAGCATCTCCTGGGGAGGCACCTGCCCTGCTGACTCCTGAGTGAGGACATGAGACTTCCACTGTGGGCAGGGGGGAGCTGCCTGACCTCCTTGCTGGGGGTGCCATGTTCTTCTCTTTTGTTAACACACCTCTCTTTCCACTGCCTCTCCCCACCACAGGTTTGGGTCTGTGACCCAGATGGGCAGTACCATTCCCCTATTAAGAACAAGAGTGCAAGATTCAACCCGATGCTGCCAGCACTGATCCCTTTGAGATCAGTGGTGACTTTCCAGGCTATCGGCGCCATGAAGGTAGCTGACGCTCATTGAACTTACCTCACTCTTCATTCTCTGCATGTCCTGGGGGTGATAATTCCAGGAGCTGAGCTTCCTGAGCCACAGTTGGCGTAAGATGGTCAGTCACTAGGTAGAGACCAAGAGTGCCAGTTGGCCACATAGAACATTCCCGCACACTGTTACCACGGGGTCTGCCCGTTCATCTGCAGCCAGCTGTGTGTTGCTGATCACGGTGCGGACATATTGCACTGCGGCAAGAGAGCCACAGAAGGTGTCTCTGGGAGAATGGCTGGTTCGGAACAAGCAGCCCGAGCTGCCCCGTGTAGATGAGGCTGGCAGAACTTGGCTGAGTCCACAGGGCCATTTGGGGTGTGGCATCAGCACTGCAGGCTGGAGTCTGTGAGGTCAGACCCCCAGAGGCCTTTTCTGCCTCCCCTTCCCCCACCCTCCATATACTGGTTTGGAAAGAGTGGCCAGGAGAAAAAGTTCTGGAAGACCCCCTCCTCACCCTCAGGACTCAGCACTGTGTTCTCTGAGTCCTCTCTGTCTCTTTGCATGAGGGAAAAGCCTGCTTCGAGCTCCACTGAGCTTGGTGAAGCTGGAAAGAAATGAAGATGCCCATCGATACACATTGGTGGCTTGATCCAGCGTTGCCATCAACAAGGAATACATTTCATTCACCTGATTCCAGGCCTGACATCAGCACACAGTCGTCTGAATAGTAGGAAGATTCTTCCTTAATCACTTCTCCCAGGTCTGTCCTGGAAGCCTGCCAGACACCAACCCTGTGTGCCACCCTTACCGCCAGCGGGCACAGCTGTGATGCTGAAAACCTGCTCAGTGCCAAGCCAGCGACTGACGCCCACCTTGGGCACTGCCCCTGCGCCTGTGTTTCGGTGGCTCTTGAAGTGGGTGAGCGGATGTGCAGCTTTGAGGTCCCGCATGGGGAGTGGCTCAGCTGCTCTCCTGGCTGAACCGTCCGAGGGATGAACGAGGCCCCAGGAGAAGCTTGTCATGCAGGCACAGGGTGAGGCCAGGGCGCCCACAGGGTGTCTAATGCTGAGGAAACCGACTTCGTGCCTGTGATAGAAGCTGCTTCAGGACACCAGAGAGAGGCAAAGGGAGAGAAGCCAGATGAGCCCGTGATGCACCATAGAGAAGGTGGGTCAGAAGTCTGCACAGGAGTCTTTGTCACAGTGGCCTCCACACCCTGTGAGGAGCTTGGAGAAAAGCACAGTGGCTACTGTGGGGAGAGGGTGGCAGAGTCCAGTGGGGCAGGTGTAGGGAGGTGGGTGGCCTCCCAGCAAAGAGCTGATGTGAAATATCCCAGGTCTGGAGCAGTGGCGTGGGTGCAGGTAGGGGGGACAGAATGGGTGATTTTTAAAAGGCAGCATTCTCCAGGCTCCGGGCCATCATTGAGGGGCCAGCCCCTGCCGACCCCAGAGGCTCTTCCAGGGCCACACTGCCATCAATTCCCTGTTGGGCGTCTGACACGCGTGCTTCATTCCCGGCAGAGTGGAGGCCTTCTCCCGACCGTGGGCTCTGAAGCCAGATACCCTGGGCTCCAGTTTCAGCCTGGACGTGACCAGCAGTGGGTTCATGGGCCAGTCAGCAGCTCTCTGCCTCAGTTTCTCCTTCTGTAAAATGGGCTTTCCTCTAATGTGAGGCACAAGTGGGGGTGCTGTGCTGGTGTAGAGCAAGTGCTCTACAGCTCAGTGCTCTTACCGAAGTGGCACTGGTGCTGCTGGTGCTGCTGCTGCTGATACTGGGAAAATTGGACTTGCCTGTAGGGAAGGACTAAATGGACTTTTCCAGGAAACAAATGCCTGGATCCTGGCCTCCAGGTATGAGGCAATCTGATGTGTCTACAGAGGCGCACGATGTCTTAGATTCTTGGGCATCTGAAGCAACAATGACCCCCCCCTCCCCCCGTCACCTGCCCTGTCCAGGAGGTGGATTTGCCAAGTGGTGGGAGACCCCTGGCAGAGCTTGGCAGACCAGGACTCTGCACGCTTGACCCTGATGGACAGCAACGCTGGCCACTGTGACCTCATCGCCAGCGTCTGGGAGGATGATCTCACCAGCCCTCTTGGCAGCTCCTCCTCTCCTGTGGCTCAAACATATGACAGATGTTCTCTGGGCTGAAACCTGAGCCGGTCCTGCTCGTTCTGCTCTCACTGATGAGTGAAAAAATGGATCCCTTTCTCCGACGTGCATTCCTTGTGTATTAGAAAACTGTCACCGCGGCTCCCCACAGTGACACTCATTCAAGGCTGAGCATACAGGGTCCTTTTAAACTTTGCCCAGATGTCTTACTTTTCATGGTTATCTCTCATTTCCATAACATTTCTCAGTACTTTCAGATTTTCTCCTCAAGGCTTGCCATAATAGCCGTCCTCTAATTTATGTCCAAAATGCCATGTCAAATTAAATGATTAGCAGGAAAAAAAGGACCAGGAAACTAAGATGTTTGGCAAGGGTGGAGGGTGCGAGTGGAGAGGCCGGGCAGCCCTTTCCCAAGGAGGAAGGAGGCTGGGAAGTCACCCTGAGTTAGGAGGCTGAAGTAGAGGGAGTGTGAAATGTCAATGAATTAGCCTGTTGTTTTCTCTGAAGAGTCTCCTTAATCTTTTATTTTATTATTATTATTATTATTATTCTAATCCTCACCCGAGGATATGTTTTACTGATTTTAGAGAGAAGGGAGAGGGAGAGAGGGAGAGAGAAACATTGATTGGTTGCCTCCTGCCTGCGCCCCCACTAGGGCCGGGATGGAACCTGCAACCCAGGTACATGCCCTTGACCAGGAGTCTAACCCGAGACCTTTCGGTGAGAGGGCCGCTGCTCTAACCACTGAGCACCTGGAAAGATTCTTAGCAGAGGCAAGTGCTCAGTACATGTTCTTGTGCCCTTCACCCAACCCTCATTCACCCCCATAGTGACTGGGAAGAAGGACGTTCTTACCTCTTCCTTCCAAGTCTAAGCAGCCCCTGGCCCAGAACAACAGGCCTTCTTCTCCCTTCCTCTCTGTGGTCCTGCCCCAGGCACTACCCTTCACGTCGACTTCATAAGCACGTGCTCACACACGTGCTCTGTGAGGAGGCCTGTGGTTGCCAGACTCTGCCGGGTGCAGGTGGGATCAAGGCGCTGGAGGTCAGGGCGCTGCCTGGGGGCGTGCACCTCATGCAGTGCACCGGTGACACATGGGGCACCCTGCAGGGTCCACATGTTGAGTAAGGTCAGGACTGCCTCTAGGCCAGTGGCCGGCAAACTCATTAGTCAACAGAGCCAAATATCAACGGTACAACGATGGAAATTTCTTTTGAGAGCCAAATTTTTTAAATTTAAACTATATAGGTAGGTACATTGTTATTAACTTAATTAGGGTACTCCTAAGGCTTAGGAAGAGCCACACTCAAGGGGCCAAAGAACCGCATATGGCTCGCGAGCCGCAGTTTGCTGACCACGGCTCTAGGCAGGTGGGGTGTGGGAGGCGGGAACACCCATCTGGTGCGGGGCCCAGGGACTGAGCAAATGATGTCCACCCGGGCGGCAGCCAGAAAGCACCATTTCAGGTCTTCTCATTTCTTTGAGGGAGATGATCAGACGGACCTTTCTTGTTTCAACAGCTTTTGGCAAGTCTGTCACCTGCCTGGTGAGATCCTGGTGGTGTGGAGAGACTCAGATCCCTCTGGGGCTGGGCTGTTGGCCCGGGGACCTAGGAAGGGGCAGCAGGAAGGGTCTTCGGGCCTCCCAGGCCATGGTCCAGCCTGCAGAGGACAGATGCTGGGAGTTCAGGTGACTATCCTGTCAGGTGAGGCCACCACTCCCAGCTGTGGGCAGGAAAAAGACCTCACCAGGGACAGGCTCAGGGCCTGCTGCTGTGGGTGGTGGGACACTATGGTGGAGTGGGCCTGGGGCTACTTTCAATTTCTCTGAGCTTTAGTTTTCTCATTGCTAAAAATGAGGCAAAAATAGTCATCTCATGGAGACATTGTGAAAATTCAATGAGTTGACGTGTCTCTTTAGCAGCACTATTATGAGCGGATAATATTTATTGGGCCCTTACTATAAGCCATTCCTGTGAGAAGTGCTTTACAGATGTTAACTCATTTCCATTGGATACCCATGCACCTTACATCTGGGGGAAACTGAGGCATGAGAAATACAAGAATTTGCCTGAGGTGGGCACAGAATACACAGAATATGTGGCCTTTGACCCTGGTTAAGGGAGTAGATGGCTCCATGTTGTGTAGATAAGATTGACATGTAGCTATTATTGAAAGATGGGCTAGAGGTAAGTAGGAACAGAAGCAGCCTGTCCAGCACATGTGTCCCTGAGCTGCAAATTACCTGAGTTACATCTTTGAGTCCTGGAGGCTGAGAGCCGGCCAGCGAGCCCTGGAGCAGGAAGCACCTCGCGTGGCATTCACCAGGACTGCAGCTGGTAGGAGCCGTGCTCCTCCTCACCACCTTGCCCCAGTGCCCAGTGCCGGGCCAGGCCCAGGGAAGGGGCCCCATGCCATGTGGTTCTGGTGACACAGGTGAGATCAGCATGCCTGGAAACAGATGGCATGTGTGCCTGCTCTGGACTCCACAGCGAGGCCACGAATGGCAGGCACTTTGGAAGCAGTCTCTCTGGACTTGCATCCTGCCTCTGCATGGCCCAGGCTAGGGATTAAAGCTCCCCAGGCCTCTGGACATACTGACAGCACTCCCTCAAGGAGCTGTAGGAGGGCCCGAGAGAGTTGGTACCTGTGCCTGCATCTACTAAGTCACCCATTCATGTAGGCTGTCACTTCATTACAAGGGATGTGGGCCTTTATACAATGAAGTCCAGGTATACGGAGGTTGTGAGGATAAACAGTGTTTGCAACACATGCTCATTCTCGATGGTGGTAGCTACTTGGAGCTGGGGGTGGAGAACTGGGAGGCTGAGTCTGGATGCAGCTGAAAAGTGGCCAGATGTGTGTGTGGGATGGGATGGGAGCAGTGGAGTCTATGCCGTGTGGCTTTTCTCCTGGGGGTCAGTGAGGGACACGTGGTCATGAGAGAAGAGACTGAACAACCATCTTTTTGAGTCATCATGGGAGCAGTATGTCAGAGGGTGGGCAACTTTTCCCACCTGTGGGGCTGAAGGGAGAGCAAAGGGAAGACATTGGTTCAGCTGGGATTCTCAGAACTTGTGGTAGACACACGGCCTTCCTGACCGTGAGCATTGTTGGACATAAATAAAGGGTCTGTGGGAGGTGGTAGAGTCCACTTTTTTAAGAGAGTCCTTGGATGGCCTTTCTAAGATCATCTGGCCATACGGGTCCATGGAAAGTCAGAATAATAAGGAAGAGGAGGTGGGGCATCTGAGTGTGCCTCTGAGTGTGCCTCTGAGTCAGAGGTGGCCTTAGATGACACAGGTGGAGCAGAAACTCAGGCCTGCACTGGGTCGGGCGAGGCTGCGTGTCTCTGCTGCCCTCTGGTCTTGCTTTGGAACTTCCCCATCACCCGGCTCAGGCACATCCCCAGAGATGTCCCAACGTCACTGTTCTCCCCCTGGTCTCTGGCTCCTGCATCCGGCTTTGCAGTGCTGCCTGTGTGCTTCTGTCACTGGTTGGGGAAGGGGATGGCCAGCTCGTGGCAGAGTGTGACATTCTACCTGCATGACGGCCACGACCCTGTCTCTGAGTTGAAGCTCACTCAGTCCCCTAAATTAATAACCTCAATTTCTGTGGCTACCCCGATAAAACCATCAGGGGTTTGTCTGTTTAATTCTTGCGAAGAGATCACCTACTTTTATTTTCTTTTGAGATCATTTTATGTTCATTTCTTCTTGTTATTTAGGTTGATGTCATTTTTGTTGTTAATCGTGCCCTGAGGATATTTTTTTCCCATTGATTTTAATATTTTTATTTTAATGTTTTTATTGATTTCAAAGAGGAAGGGAGAGGGAGAAATAGAAACATCAACGATGAGAGAAAATCATTGTCAGCTGCCTCCTTTATGTTCCCTATTGGGGATCAAGCCTGCAACCGGGACATGTGCCTTGACCAGGCTCAACCACTGAACCATGCTGGTCAAGCTTTATTGATTTTTAGAGAGAGTGGAAGGGAAGAAGGGAGGGGGAGAGAAAGAGAAAAACATTGATTAGAGAGAGACATATTGATTGGTTGCCTTCTGCACTTGCCCCAACCAGGGTCAGGGATGGACTCTGCAACCCAGGTATGTGCCCTTGACCAGGAGTCGAACCTGCAACCCTTCCATTTGTGGGCTGATGCTCTAATCACTGAGAGACACCGGCCAGGACTAGATTTATCTCACTTTTATGATTATTAACAGAACATTTAGTGAGCAGAGATCATGTCTTTTTTTTTTTTAGTCTCAGTGCAGGGCTCAATAGAGCACTAAATATCATGGAAATATTTTTACTCTTCCATCCACCCATTCACCAACCCACCCATCCATCCACTCACCCATCCATATACCCATCCACCCATTCATCCACCACCCATTTATCCACCTATCCACCCACCCACCCATCTGCCCATTCCACTACAAATACTAAATGTAATGGTGAAAGTTCTAGAGAAAAGCAGTTACCTACCTGATGGGCACCATATTTTAGAAGAACTCCCCGACAGGCGTGTTTAGGAGAAGCCAGAGGCACCCTGTCCTCCAGAGCCTGACCCCTCCAGTAGCCAGGGCTGGAAAAGCAACGTCTCCACAGGACCTTGTACACCCCAGGGCTCGGTGGGGAGACTGGGTTGCGTGGGGTTGGATAGAAATGAAAACACTCTGATAGTGAGCACAGTGAGGCCTCTGCCCTTCAAATAGAGGCCACAGTAGAGGATGGAGTGAGAGAGGCTATGGATCCGCAGAGTAGTGTGTTGAGTATGTAGGAAGTCAAGTGTGTGCATCATGGAGATCGATGACTTAAAGACTGATGTTTATTCTGCTGACACCTGTGAGGAGGCCGGTAAGCGGTTCTCATGGAGGTTCGTCCTGCGTCAGGCGCATGTTTGTCTTTTTAGAAGCAATATGTGTGCTTTGCTCATGTCCTTTTACTTGGGTTGACATTCTTTCCTCGGTGTTCACACACACACACACACACACACACACACACACACACACACACACACACACGAGCGCGCACAAGGGGAGCAGAGCAGCAGGACTTGCTCAGAGGCTGGGGAAGTCCAGGGGATGAAGGCTTTAGCCGGGATGACCCTCAGAGGGGCCATCTGTGAGGTGCATACTGTTTCCAGTTTTCTGGTGCAGAAACGGGGTTGACCACCAGATGGCAGCAAATACCAATAATGACTCGCAGATTATTTTTCTTTACACATATTTACTTTCGTATGTAAGGAGTAGCGAGGATTTTGTTGTTTTCAATAGGGTAGCTTCGTATCAGCTGTGAGCGCAATTTTGCCAAGTGGTCAATCTAAGGAGAACAGGGGTGCATCAGCCGGGTATTGTCCGGTTCAAGGCTGACTGTGAACAGGAGGTGGAGTTATCTTGACTCTTCAAGGTACAATTGATTCAAAAATGTCTTACAGACATAAGTTTGCTGCATTGTTGGTGGGTGTGAAATGGTTAAGTATTTTTTGTGTGGTGTTTCCATGGCAGTTACATACATTTTCAACAACTGTAATTTAAACATTTATTTTTAAAAAGATAGTTTGTTGCCTTGTTCTCCAAAGACCAGAGAGCTCAAGACCCAGTGCGACCATAGATAACTATTTGTAATGTACCTTTCACATGCTGTGACTATTTAAAATGGAGATTTAAAAAAATCCCCAGTGTGAATTTACCTCAAGTCCGTGAGCACGTGTTGAAAGCTTTCCTTCAACAGGACCTGGGCAGTGAGCAGAGATGGCTAGAGCAGGAGTATATGCCCACCAGGGGCTCATGGCATGTCCAGTGTCAGGTGTTTCAGCCCTGCGAGGGGTTCCTGGGTGAGGAAACCTCCGGAGTGATGCTGGCAGGAGGGGAAGTGGTGGTTTGGAGAGGAATCCTATATAATAAAACCTTAATATGCAAATTGACCTAACAGCAAAAAAACGACTGGTCACTATGACATGCACTGACCACCAGGGGGCAGACGTCCAATGTAGGAGCTGCCTCCTGGTGGTCAGTGCTCTCCCCCTGTGGGAGCACCGCTCAGCCAGAAGCTGGTCTCAGGGCTGGCGAGCACAGTGGTGGTGGTGCAAGCCTCTACTACCTCCACTGTAGGCAGGTGGTAATGAGTGAGAGGTCCCGGACTGCGAGAGGGATGTCCCACTACCAGCAGGGAGCGGGCCTAAGCTGGCAGGCGGACATCCCCTGAGGGGTCCCGGACTGTGAGTGCAGGCCCGGCTGAGGGATCCCCCCAGTGCATGAAATTTCATGCACTGGGCCTCTTCATAAGAAGAGATTTGTGGAGTTTTCATGGTTGGAAGGGAGATTACAGCCCAGTGCACATCTTTTATGGAAACTTCCTGAAAAAGGCCTCCGGGTCTCTCTGGCACAGGGACCTAGGAGTTGGCGTCCAGCCATTCCCCCTTGAATGAAGTATCCCGGTCACGTTTGTGGATGGACGGCCCGAGAGCACATGTGTGCAGAGTGGCTCTGTGCTGTAGAAGAGGAAAGTCTTGGGGATCCCCCTCCCCATTTGATGTGGCCCAGGAATGTTCAATGTCTGAAACTGTGACAGTGCTTAAAGGAACAGAGCTCCCTTCATCTAAGTCACCAGTGCATGAGCAGGGCTTGTGTGCAACCCCAGTCTCTCAGACCCTGGGTGGTGGCCGTGCAGCTGCAAGGGAGGCAGTGATGCTGCTGCCAGAGTTGCTGTGGGCTGGGTCCTGCCGCGGGGGGCTGGCCTCTGCCAGCTCTAGCAGCCTGCTCACCTGGGCATGGAGAAGGCTGCCAGGCTGAGCTGTGGGGCTTCCTCTCTCCTCGGGAGCCCTGCTGCGTGCCTTTGGGGCGTGTTGTGTGTGCAATCCAGAAGGTCAGATGTGGATGATTAAGGGCCAATTGCTGTCCTTAGGAGCTTTCCACCTGAAACTTGATATTCCATGTAGTGCAGGCGCTTATACAGGTCCCCGTCCCCTTCCTCTCTCCTCATTTTGTTACTCCGTTCCTTTGCCCTGCAGATGAATCGGTCCCTTAGTAGTTTCCCACAGAGAAAGGCAGTGGTTCAAACCACAGCCAATACATAACTGACTTGTTCTGAGTGTATAGGGGCATGTTCTGAGCATTTTACACATCATCGCTCTTTATTTTTTTTACTTACTTTATTAAAATGTTTTTTAACCCTAGCCAGTTTGGCTCAGTGGATAGAGCATTGGACTGTGGACTGAAGGGTCCCGGGTTCAATCCCAGTCAAGGGCATATGCCCGGGTTGTGGGCTTGATCCTCGGTAGGGGGCATGCAGGAGGCAGCCAATCAATGATTCTTTCTTATCATTGATCTCTATCTCTCTCTTCCTGTCCCTCTCTGAAATCAATAAAAAATAAAAAAATAAAACAACAAAAACCCAAAATATTTTTAAAAAATTGCTTTTTTCGTGATTTGAGAGATGGAGGGAGGGAAGGAGGGAGGGAGGGAGAGAGAGAGAGAGAGAGAGAGAGAGAGAGAGAGAGAGAGAGAGAGAGAGAGAGAGATTTGTTGTTCCACTTATCTATGCATTCATTGGTTGCCTTCTGTATGTGCCTGACTGGGGATCAAACCAGCAACCTTGGCATATTGGGACAATGCTCTAACCAACTGAGCTACCCATCATGACTCTTTTAATCATCAGAGCAGTCCTGTGACATGGGTGCTGTCATGATTCCCATTTCAAGATGAGAAAATTGATATATAGGAAGAGGTAATGGCACAGAGTCCTGGGCCTCACAGCGCACTGGCCAGTTCTGGGTCCGCCACTGAGACTGCTTTTGGAATTCTCAACTTAGTGGCTCTTTGAGTCTGGCTTAGACCCTGCTCCCTGGCACTCCTGGGCCACTTTGGCCCACAGTTGTATTTGCTTTGGTTAACCAACCCAACCCAACCCAAACCAAACCAACCCAACCCAACCCAAACCAAACCAACCCAAACCAAACCAAACCAAACATTGAAAAAATTTGTCTACATTTAAAAATATGGATATTCCACCCAAACTGGGATTTGGCAGCTGCCAAATGGATAGCTGCTAAGCCAGGAGACAGGCTTCCTTCCCCTCTGTGACCTGGGGTCCGATTTATTTTTTAGTGGCACCTCCGACTTTGATAGCTGTGGGTCACTGTGGTCCTGGGCATCTATGTGCTGGGAGCAGGGGGGCCAGGGGAGATGGGATGGTCCAGCCTTTATATTCAATGTCCTTTTATGGGGGAAAGGCTCATTTTATAATGAACATCCATTAAGTGTGTTTAATTTTGAGTTCACTCCAATGGAATAATTTTGAATCATTTTGCCCACCACAAAAAATATAATAAACCAAAAGTTCACACTTCCTTAAACTTAAAAGAAAATGTAAACTGGATTGTTTAAATTTGTCTCCACATATCCCTTATAGGCACTAAAAAGAGAAGCAAAATGATGGTTGGTGGAATATTGTGTATTACAACTCTCCTATTTATCAAGTCTAGAGATTTCCACATTTCTGCTATGAGAGATAAGAGTTAAGTTCACTTACGTGACACCTCATCTTTCTCTCCTCTTTCAGCCCCCCTCACAATTTTTTATTATTACATTATTTTAATTCTCTAAAGAGTTGTCACAGTACCTGTAAATACTCTTAAACCTCCATTTCTTATCTAAACATGCCTTGATCCTTTCCATCTGCTCCCACCTATGTATACTGGACCACTGACTTTTATATCACCAAGGCTGAGGCACTGACATTTTATTCTGTAAACATAGTCTAACTTGGACCGTAGGTTACAGTGTTATGGCCCGGGCTCTGAAGCATTGTTCACTGTGGAACCATGTTTTCGATGAGGATTCTACTTTCTTCTTACAGGTCCAATGTCACAACAGCTTTACAATTTGAAGAACAAGGTCAAATGGAACCACTTCTCACACTCTATAAATTATTTAAAATCACATCACATTTTTCTTTGCTTGGTATTTAGATCATTGTGTTTTTGTGGGGTTTTGTGGTTTCCCCTACAGTTACCAACTGCCTTAGTTTTCTTGTTGGGAGCAGAAACAAATGTCTTCATCTCCATATCACCATATCAGTACTGTCTTCTAGCTTCTTGCTCATTTTGCCTCTTGAATGGAATCATAATTCTCCTTGAAGATCTTGTGGAGCCCACTCATTTCTTATTTTAATTCTGATCTATTGTTTTTGAGCCTGATGTACAGCAGTCATCATCCAAGTACTTTTTCCACTGGATTTCTGGGAGTAGTTCAACTTTTTCTTCTATTCCATATTGTCCCTTTGCATGGGTTCTCTCTGGTTTTGCTGTAGTTTATCCTTAAGCAATTTTTTTCTGCAAGGTATATGGAGTCCTATTTTGATTCTTTGTGTGTATGAAATGGTCTGTATTTTTCCCTCACGTTTGATTGATAGTTCGGCTGAGACTTCTAAGGTGAACTTATTTTCTAAGCATAAAGTTTAACTGTGGAAAGCCACATGTATGCGAGACCTGCATTTCATTTCTGGAAGCTGTCTGTCTTAGGTTTGTGGAAGTTTCACAACATGTCTAGGTCTGGTATCCTGCATGGCACTTAGTAGACTCTTCCAATTTGAAAACTGGTATCTCCTTGCATTCTGGAAAATTTTTTTCTACTAGTTCTTTGGTGATTCTGTTTTTCTCAGATCTGTGATTATTTGGAAGTTGGAATTTTTGTCTTGATTACTTTTAAAAAATTTCCTTGTATTTCTCAACAGAATTTGCTTTATGTTCTGGACATTTTCCCGAGTATCCTATCTAATAAAAGAGAAACATGGTAATTAGCGTATGACCGCTACCCTTCCCATTGGCTAATCAGGGCAATATGCAAATTAACTGCCAGCCAAGATGGCGGCCAGCAGCCAGGCAGCTTGAAACTAACATGAGGCTTGCTTGCTTCAGTGACGGAGGAAACCAACGTTCCCCACCTGCCACTGCAGGCCTCTGAGCTGCAACTCTAAGCAACTATGTAACAAATATAGAAGCTAAACAAAATCCCAGAAACCTGTTTTAGTCTGCCAGGCTTCAGCCAGCAGAATCGCAACATTGTAAGCAAAGGCCAGAAACCTACTTTCAGCAGCAGAGGCCTAAGAGCTGGAGCCAAGCCTCAAAGCTAAATCTGGCCCAGAATAAAAAAAAAGAAAAGAAAAAAAAGGAGCATTTGGGAGCTTCAGTCACCCCCAGCCTGAAAACAGCCATCATCCCCTCACCCAGGCTGGCCAGGCACCCCACTGGGGACCCCCACTCTGATCCAGGACACCCTTCAGGGCAAACCAGCCGGCACCCACCCATGCACCAGGCCTCTACCCTATATAATAAAAGGGCAATATGCCTCCCAGCACCGGGATCAGCGGAGCTGCGAGGCCTCCCAGCACCGGGATCAGCGTGACAGGGGGCAGCGCCCAAACCCCCTGATCACCCTGTGGCTCTGTGTGTGACAGGGTGCGGCACCCCAACCCCCCCCCCCCCACGGGCCCTGCTCTGTGTGTGACGGGGTAGAGCCATAACCTCCCCATCGGCCCTGCCCTGAGTGTGAGAGTGGCGGCACCCCAACCCCTTGATCGGCCCTGCTCTGTGGGTGATAGAGGGCGGCGCCCCAACCCCCTGATTGGCCCTGCTCTGTGCGTGACAGGGGGTGGCGCCGCAACCTCCCCATTGACCCTGCCTTGAGTGTGACAGGGGACGGTGCCCCAACCCCCCAATCGGCCCTACCCTGAGCGTGACTGAGGGTGGCATCACAACCTCCCGATCACCCTGCTCTGTGCATGACAGGGGGCAGCGCCCCAACTCCCTAATCGGACCTGCTCTGAGCCCGACCAGGGGCTGCACCTAGGGATTGGGCCTGCCCTCTGCCACCCGGGAGCAGGCCTAAGCCAGCAGGTCGTTATCTCCCGAGGGGTCCCAGACTGTGAGAGGGCACAAGCCGGGCTGAGGGACCCCCCTCCCCCCCGAGTGCACAAATTTTTGTGCACCAGGCCTCTAGTATATTTATATTTGTACAGTTATTTTTAATTTTCAAAAGTTCTTTCTTTTATCTATTCCTTTTCTTTAGGGATATGTTTTTTGTTTGTTTGTTAGATACAATTGCTTCTATAATCTCTCTGTAGATAGCAACTGGAAATTGCTTTTCAGAATTCTGTTCTATGAGTCATCTAATTTTACCCAAGGATTGATTAGAGGTATGGAGAGGGTTGGGGGGTTGAGGGACTGACAATCTGAGGTTAGTCCTGTACCAAGGGCCACCAGGATTAGGTGAAGCCATTCAGTGGAGTCCCCCAAAGACCTTACATGACTTTTGAAGGACAAGTAGAAATTGGTTGGCAAAGGCAGTTGGGAAGGACATTCTAGGCAGAGGGGAGACCATGTGTGAGGGCACGGAGGGATGAGCCAGTGTGGCCCACTGTGCAGGAACAGAGGGATATCTTGGCCAGAGCTTGATGGCTGCTCGAGGGATCGTGTGGTTATCCACCACACTGACCAAGCTGGCAGGCCAACTAATGCCATAACAGAAAAGGACTCATGAGCCTTGGGGAGACTCTGAAGGAAGGGTTACATGCAAGACAAGGATGTGATCAGGTTTGCATTTTAGACAGACTGTCATGGCTGGTAAGTAGAGGATAGAGGGGTGAAGTGTTGGAACTGGGATGATGATAATGGTCAAAGGAAGATAGGAGGCATAGCTGGTGTGGAACGGGTGGGAAAGAGAACATGGAGTGAGGTAGGAGACAGAATGGAGAGCATATTGGTGTTGATTGGATCTGAGACACCAAGGATGACAGCAGGTCTAGCTTTGGTGATTGTGTGGCTTGAATTCGTCCATGGAGTTAACAAGGGGGCACCTCCTCTGCCTCCATCAGTGGAGGTTTTCCTTGAAATAAGCAACTGATTTCTCCACCCTTTACACAGTCTGCCGTAGGGGCTGTGGAATGAGCCACCTCGTTGGGAAGTTTGATAGCAAGACCCCGGGCCTCTGTAGACCTGCTCTCCTTCCTCCTCCTCCTCAAGCAGCAGGTATTAAGTGCTGGCCCGGGGAAGGCTCCTCCTCCTCCGAGGCCTCCCTGTGCAGCGCTGCAGGACTGCATGGCCAGTGTGTCTAAGGCAAGCCCTTCTGTTAGTTCCCCCAGCCATTTCCTCTAGCCTGGCTTGAATCACTAGAAAAGGTAATATTTTGGCCTGTATCTGCTCTTCCCTGGTTTATTTCTCAGTTTGTACAGAAGCCAGGTAGGAGGTGCCTCAGAACTCCAATAGAGGGACCATAGAAGGAAGGGATGTAGTTTACATTTAAAATGTGTGTGTGCTGCCAGGTACGCAGTGAGAAGCACAGTCCCCGCCCTGTAGGATATGTGGCCTCACCACAATATGACACAAGGGTGGGGTCCTGCCTCCACTATAGGGAATGCCCTCTGGGTCAGACTTGACCTGAATTTGAAGAGGTTGCTGGAGCAGAAGGGAAACAGAGGAACAGGCACATCCTGCCTGCAAGGTTGGCCCTGGCTGGGGAGGGCTTCTGTGGAAGCACCTTTATTTGCTGCTCAGCAGACTCAAGGGCAAGTAGGTGTAGCCCAGGGTCCCCAACTTCTGAAGCTACTCATTGGGAATGCCACTTTCAAGAGAGTAGGACCTGTGTCTTCTGGGTCATTGTTGTCCTTAGAAGAGAGCCTGGAACTTAATTACCCACTTGTTAAATGGCTGGCTGGCTGGATGGGCTCAGTGATGAAGGGAAGGCTTCTTTGGAGGAAAAAGTCAGTCTAGGTCACAGCTCCTTGGAGATCAGATGTGAGTGGCATTTTAAATGTGTTATAGGCACTGGAACCCTGATCTGAACCTTGAAAAAACATAAAGCACACATTCTCTATGTCTATGTGTGTACCCAGACCTTCGTTTCTCAGCTTTGAACTTGCCCACAGCAGGTATTTTCAGTCCAGGCAGGTATACTGGGGCAGAGACGGGTTTGTTTGATTTCCTGCAGGGCTCCCGGCTTCCTGGCTTGCGCTTGCAGCTTGCTCATGGGCGAGCCTCCCGGGGCTGACGACATTGTGACTCGAGTGCTATTCTGAGCAGATGACTCGCGGGTTTGGGGATAGTTTCTCATCCTCTAAAGATGGCTGTGTAATAGGATTAAAGCTTCAGAGAGCAGCTCCAGCCCCAAACTGTGGAGGAGCTGGGGGAGTTCGTCCTGGGTGAGGGAAACTGATGGCATACACCGGAACACAGACCGTATTGCGGTTCCTCAAACAGGCCTCGTCCCCTCCCGGCTCTGGACAGACCGTTCCTGGGCAGATGACCCTCTGATCTGTCTCTTTCCCATTCACCTGTTGTGCTGTTTTCCCAGGAAACCCGCTGCCCTGCTGCTTCCCGGCACACAGCTCTCCCAGCCCCCTTTAGCCCCAGTGCTGACTGCGATCCGCTTCTCCTTTGCTTGTCAGGCTGTCAGCTACCAGAAGGCAGGGGTGTCACACACTTCAGGTGCGTGGGAGGCCCTCAGGAAATGCCTGTGAGCTGATTCGGCCCTGTGGGCATCCCAGCCCATCACAGGCATCTTCACTGTAGTGAGGCCCAGGAGGAGGGAAGGGGGCTGGCCAGTGCTGACCGCCCACAGCGGGCCGGGTGGGCGATGCTCGGGGTGCCTTTTCTCATGCAGGGCTCGCAGCAGCTCCGTCGTGGCTCCTGTTTTACAGATGGGAAGACAGGCTCATGAGCTGAGGTGGCTTGGCAAGGGCAAACAACGTGTGTGGGGCAGGCGGTGGGCCCCAGAGGGTACCCCCTGAACGCCTCTTGCTAAAGACCCTCTGGTTTGAGGCTGCTCTGGAGGAGGGCTGGGCATAGGTCTCCAAGTGCAACAGCTTCAGTTTCTGGAAACTGTCATGCCTCTTGCTTGGGTGACCTCTGACCTTTGAGCTGACCTGTCCCATGTGACATTCTGAGAATGAAATCCTCTGTCCCTGGCCTATGTGACATTCTGAGAATTAAATCCCCTAGACTTGAACTTGACTTTTGTTCCCAGGGATGTCACAGGTCAGGTCTGCAGGGTGATGGTGTTAGCACCAGAGCGACCCCAGCGGGTTGTATTTTCTTTGTTAACTTTCATCTGGTGAGAATGCTGTAGTGAGTAGACTTTTAAGAAACATCTGCATATCTCATTTCTTTGTCTAATTAGCACTATGAGATGATGCCCTGGTTTCCAGCCTGAACACATCGCTGCCCCGGAGGGGGGCCCTGGGGCTGCTCACCTCGAGCTCTCCCTTCCTCGCACTCCCTTGCCTCCTGCCCCTTCTCAGTCAGGTTTTATTCAGTCACACTCCAGCCCTCAGAGCAGGGGGGAGGGGTCAGCGGGGGAAAAGGGACATCTGTAATGCTTTCAACAATAAAGATAACTAAACAATAAAGAAAAGAATTCCCCTTGTCAGCCAAATGATACCTTCAACTGCCGCGAAGTATCTCCTACATTTAGAGAGAGCCCTTGGTCAGTGTTGTGTCCTGGCTCTGAGCAGCCAATCACTAGAGACGTTTAATATGCAAAGTAAACTCTGTGCCTAGACTCTGTTTTAAAAATACAGTGAGTTTTAAAAAGGGAGGGCAGGAGTCAGTTTACATAAGCCCATGTTTTATATGACCTACGGATGGATTAAAAGCCCAACAGTATTGTAAGTCCCTGTCTTCCGGGGTTTCAGTCCTGAAGAAAGAAGTGTGTAAACCTGAGAGGATCCTGTGTCGTGTGGGTGCCCTGGGAGTACGCTGAAGCTCGTGAGCAGCCCGGCTGCCCTGTAGCAGTTGGCGGCCAGCCTGGCATGGCCTGCAGAACGGGCGTGAGGAGGACAGGAGTCAGGAGAAGTGTAATTTCCATAACACTGGATGGGTGGTTTCCCTCAGTGCCTGGAATGTTGCTGATTTCTGGGCTTTGTTTTAAAGTGGAGACAGACAAATGCAGCCAGTCTGGAGATGACCCCCAGGGCAGGAAGGGCACTGCTGGGACCTGGCGGGGGGCGGGGGGCAGGTGATCAGCTGGGAGAAGAGTGGATCTTGGGGTGGAGAGGCATGAGCCCTACCTTCCAGTAGACTGGGCTGTTGGAGGCAGCTGGGAAGATGGTTTGGACCAGACGATGAGGGTCTTTCTTGCCTTGCTAAAGATTCTGCATTTTATTCTGTTAGCAACGGGTTGCTACTGGTGGTTTCTAAGGAAGGAAGCAGCGAGATCTAGCTTGTGGTTCAGGGAACGCCTTCATTTGGAACAGAGAACACAGAGGAGGAACAGGTTTAGGGTGGGAGGTGTGAGTTTGTGGAGGCATCAGGCAGCAGTGGAGGTTCTGGGAGGCACTGGCTAAAGCCGGAGCGTAGGTGACATCGTGCGGGAAAAGGGAGCTGTGATGAGCTCTGGGCAAAGCCTACATTGAAGTGGTAAGCTGAAGGGCACGATGGGGCAGAGGTGGGGCAGAGAAGCAGGAGGAAACCAGAAGATCAGAGCTTCATGGAAGCCAAGAGGAGAAAATTTCAAAGAGTGTCTGGTCAGTCATCCCACAGTAATGAGCACCATTTGCTAAAAGGTGCACCTTTCAGAGAGCCAGACTGTGTGCTAAATGCTCTCCACACATCGTTGCCTTCTCTTCTTACAGGGGTTCCATAGGAAGGCACTGATATTGATATTGATAGATAAGGGTCGAGGCCCAGATTGTGAGCCTTCTTGGGAGACAGGATGTGGGCTTTGGTGTGAGACAGGGTGCGAGTTCCACCTCTGGCTGTGTGAACTTTGACAAGTTACTTGATGCCTCTTCTCTGAAATACATTGGCCCTGTTCCCTGAGGATGATCCAAGGATGTCTCCTTGTGAGTGAAGTTCTTCACACAGGGCCTTCATGCAGGAGCCCTCCATAGGCTTTCCAATGGTCTTGGCTATCTCCCAGCGTCATCCAGCTGGCCAGTCGTGGAGCTGAGATTTGAACGCATATATGAATACATAGACTGTGCTCTTGCCTTTAGCCAAAGGAGGTGATATGAGACTAGAATTCGGCTGCTTGTGGAGTTGAGGAGTTTAAGAGGTAGGAGTGACCTGAGTGTGAGCCCAGAGGGGAAAGAGGAAGTAGGAAGGGAGAGAATAATGCTGCCAGAGAGGGAGGGGGTGGCGGGTGACGGGTGGGAAGCTCACAGGGAGACATATGACATGACATTCAAATGCAGGTGAGGAATGACCCTAAAACCAAAGCAGATGTTCCTTCTTCAGAGACAGGAGGGACAGAAATATGAAGGGAGGAGGAAACACAGGAAGTTTCAGCATTCTAACCGGTGATTTCTATTCTCTCAGGAATGCGGTGGTGGGTCAAGGTCTGAGGAGTGGGTGCTAAGATTTGAGTGGAAACTTCAGAAGAGAAGGCTCGGTCTCCATAGCCATGGAAGGCGACATGGTGGGGAGGAGAGAGGCAAGGAAGAAGAGAGCTTGGGAGCCCACTGAAGAGCAGGTCTTGAGTGGCATGCCGGGTTCTAACTCACATTTGTGGCAGTGCCAGGCAATGTGGTTTATACCTGGGATCATGGCAGGGAGACGGGATGGTTGGGTTGGCCCAGATGTGGAAATTCTGTTGGATTGCAAAAGGACAGAGTGCAGCAGGGCGGTGATGCTGCTGGGAAGGCAGGGATCACGGGAGCCCAGGAGATGAGAGTGGGAGGAAGGGACCCTGTGGCCAGTGTGGAAATGCCACCTTGTCCACTGTGTTTGAATACCCAGAGGATGATTAGGAACTTTTAACGAATAATACAGGTGACCTACTTACAGATCTTATCTCCCAACAAATACAATACCATCTATATGGGAAGCTTTATGGCAAGGATGGCTGCATACCTCAGACCTTATCTATACATAGCAACATTAGCTGGATTTTACCCAAACTGCGACCTCAAGGGCAGTCCATTAAAGCTGGGCTCTCAGAACCTCTGGACTCATGGTTATGTACCCCTGAGCTCTTGGATCAGGCATTCCCAAGGAGCCCTGGTTCCTTTTACTGAAGGGTGGTTTTAGAGAACAAGATTTGGGTGCTGGGTGTTTTTGTCGCTACTAGTGTTGTTACTTCTAGGTCGTCTCAGTTGACAGAGCAAAGGAATATGTGTTCATATAATAAGCTGCGTCTATACAGACATCTATAAATATGGGCTCATTTGTATCTATATTAAGCTAAATACTGATGTCTCAACTCTAGTCCATTACCATGCAGATCATCCTAGACTGCTCTCCTTGCTTCTCTGTGACCCTTGCTCTGCTCTGACAGTGGCTTTAACCATCTGCCATCTACTTACTTAATTGGCCAATTCCAGCACACATGCACAGGGGAGGGCAAAAGTAGGTTTACAATGGTAACACAGATGAATAATGCAATAATGAATAAATAACAATACAAGGCTGAACTCTGTGTTTCGCTTACTCACAACTGAAAACCTGCGTTTGCCATCCCTGTCTAGTGGTTTCAGAATTGTTACCTCAGATCTCACAGGAAGTAGCTCTACCATCTGGAGTGCGGTGCTCATGCTCAGTTCATTTTGCCTTCAGTCTGTGCTCAGCTCCAACGTTCCCTAACCCACCCCCTTCAGTGAGGTTGCTTCATAGATTTGTGAAAGTTAAGTGATTTTGCATTCCATTCTTGGATCCCTTTATCAACTTCCAAGTGTTTTTTTAAAAAATTGCATGCACCATTTCACAATTTGTGCTGTAAAGTTCTATGAGTTTTGACTAATATATAGTTTCATGTATCTGTCATTACAGTATCACACAGAATAGTTTCACCACCCCCAAATAATACAGTGTGCTTCACTTATCTTCTCTCCCCAAACCTATGGTAACCACCCATCTTTAACCAACTCTATATCTCTGCCTTTTCCAGAATGTCATATAAATAGAGTCATACAGTATGTAGCCTTTTCAGACCAGCTTCTTTCACTTAGCAATCTGTGATTAAGATTTATCCATGTTCCTGCATGGCTTAATAGCTCATTCCTTTTGACTGCTGAACGGTGTTCTACTATATAAGTGTACCACAGTTTCTTCATCCAGTCATTCATTGAAGGCCATCTTAATTGCCTCCAGATTTTGGTGATTATAAATAAGGCTGCAACAAACAGTTGCATGCAGGTTTTTGTGTGGACATAAGTTTTCAGATCATATGGGTAAATACCTAGGAGTCCTATTGCTGGATTATATAATAAAACGGTTTATCTTTGTAAGAAACTGCCCAAATGTCTTCCAGAGTGACTCTATCAATTCATATTCTCACCAGCAACGAATGAGAGTTCCTGTTGCTCTGGATCCTTGCCAGTGATTGTCAGTATTTTGCATTTAAGCTATTTAAATACCTGTGCAGTGGGATCTAATTGTTGTTTTAATGTGCATTTACTTGATGACATGTGAGGTTAAGCATTTTTTTATATGCTTATTTCCCCTGTGTATATATTTTTTCTTTTGGTGAAGTGTCTCTTCAGATCTTTTGCCCATTAAAAACTATTTTTATTGATTTTTAGAGAGAGAGGAAGGAAGAGGGAGAGAAACATTGATGTGAGAGCAAAACATTGATGGGTTGTCTTCTGGATGCCACCTACTTAGGATCAAGGCTGCAACCAGGGCATTGAACCAACAACCTTTCTGTGCATGGGGTGATACCCAACCAATTGAGCCACACTGGCCAGGGCTTTTGCCCATTTTTAAAATTTTGTTTGTTTTCTTATTGAGTTTTAAGAGTACTTTGGATATCAGTCCATTATCAGGTATGTGTTTTGCAAAGATTTCTCCCCAATTTGTGGCTTTTCATTCTCTTAACAAAGTGTCTTTGACAGAGCAGAAGTTTTTAATTTTTGTAAACTTAAATATATTTCTTTTTTCTTTCCTGAATTGTGCTTTTGGTAGCATATCTAAAACTCATCACAAACCCAAGGTCACGTAGATTTTCTCCTATGTTTTCTTCTAGTAATTTAATGGTGTTGCAGTTTAAGTCTGTGAGCCAGTTCAAGTTAATTTTGTTTAGCGGTGTGCCTAGCTCACTTTTTTTTTCCCTGCTGCATATGGATGTTCCACTGTTCCAGCACCATTTACTAAAAAGACGAACCTTTGTCAGTTAAATTATCTTTGCAGCTTTGTCAATACTCAGTTGACTATGTGTATGCGGGGCTATTTCTGGGCTCTCTGTTCAGTTCCATTGGCCTCTGTGTCTATCTTTTTCTCCAGTACCAAGCCATCTGGATTATTGTAGCCTTGAAGTTGGGTGGTGTGACTCCTCCAACTTTGTTTTTCTTTTCTGTTTTGGCTATTCTAGGTCCTTTTCCTTTTCATGTAAATTTTGGAGTCATTTTGTCAAAATCTATGAACTGACTTGGTGGGAACTTGATTGGGATTGTATTGGGATCTCAGGAATTGACATATTAACAATTTTGAATCTTCTAATACACAAATAGAAAATATCTCTTCATTTATTTCTATCATCTTTGGTGTTCTTTTAAAAATTTTTTCTCTCTCTTTTGGATAATTTATATTGATCTATCATCAAGCTCACTGACTCTGCTTTTGGCATCTCCATTATGTTATTAAGCCATTCAGTGAAGTTTTATTTTGAGATTATTTTATTTTCCATACAAAAGTTTTTATTAGCATCTTGTTTTTATCTTTTCTTCCTCTGCTGAGATTTCCTATATTTTCATTAATTAGAGCATATTTTCCTTGGTCTCATGGAATATGGTTGTAATATCTGCTTGAAAGCCCTTATCTGATTATTTCAACACCTAGATCACTTTAAGGTGGGCATTTGTTGATAGTCTTGGGAATGGGTCACATTTTCCTGATTCTTCAGAAATTGAGTAACTTTGGATTGTCTTCTGGTCATTGTGAATGTTATTTTGGGGGGACTGTGAGTTATGTTATATTCTTCTGAAGAACATCGAGGGTTGATTTTAGCAGGAAATTAAGCTGGTTAGACTCAAGGCCTAACCTTGAGCTCTGTCTTATCTTCTATGGATTCATGTCTCAGTCAATTCTTAAAGCCTTCGCTCTTCTGCCTTGTCCCACCCTTGTTAGACAGTAGTCACCCAAGAACCACCCAGAGCCCATGCACTTGATCAGGGGTCCCTTCTTCTGCCCCTGCCTCTCTCAGGTTCCGCCTCATACTCCAGTGACCAGAGTTGCCTTTTGCTTCTTTTTCTATTTCTTCCAGCCAGAAAGGTAACAGTTTTTTTTCTGAGTTTAGCCACCCAGGCTTTCAGGGCAAAAACCAGGAAAAAAACCAACAAAAATCCAGTGCCATTTCCTACGTCAAATTTTTGACACTCCTCAACAATCTGATTGCTTATTTTTACTCTTAAGAATACTCAGCAGTGCCGAACTGGTTTGGCTCAGTGGATAGAGCGTCGGCCTGCAGACTCAAGGGTCCCAGGTTCGATTCCGGTCAAGGGCATGTACATTGGTTGCGGGCACATCCCCAGTAGGGGGTGTGCAGGAGGCAGCTGATCGATCTCTCTCATCGATGTTTCTGACTTTCTATCCCTCTCCCTTCTTCTCTGTAAAAAATCAATAAAATATATTAAAAAAAAAAAAAAAGAAGACTCAGCAGTTTTGTTGTTGTGTTTTGCCTGAGTTTTATAGCTGTTATCTGTAGGAGCGTCGGTCTGGAGAGGGCTCACACTGCCATGCAGGAGGTGGCTTTCTGCCTTTTTTTTTTTTTCCTCTCCTAATACTATTTCTTGGAGATATTTCCAAGTTAGTATCTAGACAATTCCTCAATCTTTTTAATAGTGCACGGTAGCCCTGGCCCAGTAGCTCAGTTGGTTAGACATCATCCCAATATGCCAATGTTGTGGGTTCACTCCCTGGTCAGGGCGCATACAAGAATCAACCAATGAATGCATAAGTAAGTGGAACAACACATTGATGTTTCTCTCTCTCTTCTCTCTCTCTCTCTCTCTCTCTCTCTCTCTCTCTCTCTCTCTCTCTCATCAATTAAAAAAATATAGTGCTTGGTAGTCCACTATAACCAGACCCCTCCTGGTGGACATATATGTTCTTCATAAAGTTTTGCTTTTAGAGACAGTACCACACCCTTGTTCCCCTACACATTGCTCTGAGGTCTTGGTGGAGAAATGTCTCGGGCCCCCAGGCAAGGTTTTTCTTGGAATCCTGGAAAGCATTCATTTTCTTGGGAATGGCATGATTTCTGCTTCCTTCTGGTTGACTGAAGGCCTGGGCCGTGTTTCAGGGCACGTCCGGTGGCAAGAAGGTGTGGAGGAGAGAGAGAACAAGAAGGTGTGGAGGAGAGGAGAGAGAACAGGGAGTGCCGGGCATTTCAGAAGTCTTAGAGACTGACCCGAGCCCTCAGCTGAGAGGGGTTAGGGTGCCTGATGCGAAAGGACAGTGACAGCCCCAGCAGTTCCCACAAAGCTGAGTGTTTTACTTGCCCATTTCTAACTTGGTTATCTATCACCCTAGCTCAGTGGTTGGCAAACTGCAGCCCCTTGAGTGTGGCTCTTCCACAAAATACCAAGTGCGGGCACGCACGTACAGTGCGATTGAAACTTCGTGGCCACACTCAAGGGGCCAAAGAGCCACGTGTGGCTCGCGAGCTGCAGTTTGCCGACCACTGCCCTAGCTGGTTTGGCTCAGTGGATAGAGTGTTGGCTTGAGGGCTGAAAGGTCCCAGGTTCGATCCCAGTCAAAGGCACATTCCCAGGTTGTGGGCTCCATCCCTAGCAGGGGGTGTGCAGGAGGCAGCCAATCAATAACTCTCTTATCACTGATTTTTCTATCTCTCTTTCCCTCTCCCTTCCTCTCTGAAATCAATAAAAATATTTTTAATAAATAAATAAGTTATTTATCAATGAAGAATGAAAGTTATCTTTGGACAAAAATATAACACATTAATCTAACAAAAACAGGCATAGGAATTACATGGCATTTATCCAAAGAAATGAAAACTTGTGTTCATGTGAATACCTGCACACAAATGTCCATAGCAGCTTTGCTTACAATAGCCTCAAATGCAAATAACCCAGATGTCCTCCAACCCATCAATAGGCTGTGGTACATCCACGCTGTGGAATACTACCTAGCAATCAAAAGGAATGGCTATTGGTCCATGTAACCACCCAGACGAATCCTCAGGAGATTGTGCTGAATGGAAAGATCTGATCCCACAAGGTTTACATACTGTATGATTTTGTTTGTATCACATTCTTGAAACAAAACTACAGGAGCCAAACATAGATGGATGATTGCCAGGGTCTAAACCAGGGGTGGGCAAACTTTTTGACTCGAGGGCCACAATGGGTTCTTAAACTGGACCGGAGGGCCGGAACAAAAGCATGGATGGAGTGTTTGTGTGAACTAATATAAATTCAAAGTAAGCATCATTACATAAAAGGGTACGGTCTTTTTCTTTTTTTTAGTTTTATTCATTTCAAACGGATCCAGCCCGCGGGCCGTAGTTTGCCCACGGCTGGTCTAAACAGTGGGTGAATGTGGGAGGGAAGTGGGTGCGTTTGTAAAGGCAACACAAGGGACAGAACGCCCTGCAGCTTGGCTGGTCGATGTCACTGTACTCTCTGTCATTCCGGGCCACAGTTGTGTGAGAGTCCCCATTGGCGGGAACTGGGCTAGGGTGCACGGGACCTCTCTGTTGTATTTCTCTCCATACTTTCCATTATGTACATATGAATCTACAATTATCTCGTAATAGAACAGTATGGAGTTTCCTCAAAAAACTAAAAATGGAACTTCCATTTGACCTAATGATCCCACTTCTAGGAATATATCCCAAGAAACCAGAAACATCAATCAGAAAGGATATATGCACCCCTATGTTCATAGCAGCAGAATTTACCATAGCTAAGATCTGGAAACAGCCTAAGTGCCCATCAGTAGATGAGTGGATTAAGAAACTTTGGCACATCTACACAATGGAATACTATGCTGCTGTAAAAAGGAAGGAACTCCTACCATTTGCAACAGCATGGATGGAGCTGGAGAGCATTATGCTAAGTGAAACAAGTCAGTCAGAGAAAGATAACTACCACATGCTCTCACTCATTTGTGGATTATAATGAACAACATAAACCGATGAACAAAAACAGATGTAGAGACAGAGAAGCATCAATTAGATGCTCAGAACTCAGAGGGAAGGCAGGGGAGGGTGGGGGTCAGGGGGAGAGATCAACCAAAGGACTTGTATGCATGCATATAAGCATAAGCTGTGGATGTGGACAACAGGGGGTGAGGGTGAGGGCAGGATTGGGGGGATGAGGAGACATTAGGGGGATAAGGACACATTTGTACTATCTTAATCAATAAAGGGAAAAAAAAGAGTTATGAATCAATCCACTAACTGGACTAACTGCAAAAACCCCGAAACTGTCAAATATACTAAGTGAGTGTTCTAATGATTACAGAGTTCTTTTTATTTATTCCTAATCTTTTTTAAAATTTCTTATTGAAATAAAATCATGGCTCACCTATTGAAGGCAGTTGTTGATAGGATAAGTCAAGTAATAAAAGAAATTGTATCCAAAATGTAGGGCTATCCATAGATAATCATTAAACTCAACCTGTATGGAAAAAAAGAATATATATATATATATATATATATATATATATTTTGTTAATCCTCACCTGATGATATTTTTTTCCCATTGATTTTTCAGAGAGAGTGGGATGGAGAGGGGAGGAAGGGGTTGGGGGGGGGGGCGGGAAAGGAGAGAAACATTGATGTGAGAGAGACATTTTGACTGGTTGCCTCCCACACATGCCCAACTGGGGGTGGGGAGTGAACCTGCAACCCAGGTACGTGCCCTTGACTGGGAATCGAACCCTTGATCCTTGGGTGTGTGGGCTGACGCTCTAACTACTAAGCACACTGGCCAGGCTATATTTTTCTTTTTCAATAATGGATCTTCTACACCTTTTTAAACAGCTGCTCTCATATGTCACGGAATGCCTCGTTATGGGTGAAAGGAATTTTTGTTTGTCTATTTATTTGTTTTGTGTAATACTAGTAAAAATTAGATAGAGGAGAAAGTAGGTAAAAGCTGAAAGTAAAGTGTTCTTCTTGCTTTCAAGCAAGTTCCTTAAAACTATGCTTGTGTTTTACATGAAAAAGAGATTTTCTTTCCTGGGAGTTTGCTTCGGACTCTGGTGGGGCCTGGGGTCAGCGTGGGTCAGCAAGCTGCGGCGCGCTCTCTCAGCTCTGTGACGGGCTATGAAAGGCCTTCCACTTTCTGGCACCAACAGACCAAATCCACCTTAGAAATGTCCCGAAATGCTTTTGTGATGGACGGCACTGGCGGGCGGCCCCTGCTTTTTCTCTCTGGTCCCTTGCATGTTCCTTTCTTCTCTTCAGCCTCTTCCTCCTCTCGGCCTCCTCTGACCTCATCCAGTTTTTCGTGTAAGTGTGGGGGTTCGGCACTTCATGCTGGAGGCGCACACACCCAGTCCACGGCTCGCGGGTTCCCTGGGCATGGAAGTAGGCTTTCTCAGAAGCGTGTGTGGCTTATTCATGTCAGATACCCGCCCATTCATATCAAGAGAAGCAAGGAAAAACCAAAATCCACAATTATCTTATTTGAAACCTAACACCTAAAAAAGTACATTCATGGACAAGCTGTATGAGCACCGCGGTTCCTGGAGCGAACTTCTGGGCAGCCCTGTTTCTGGGGGCCAGACACAACGCCGAGTCGCCAGGTCCGGCTGCAGCTCCCTGGGCTGCCACAGGGATGGCCTTAGCCACTTAATGACGACGACAAAGATGACACCGGCCTCCTAAAGCCCTTCCGGTTGCCGGGCCTGCCAGCTCCTTCCCTCTGTCACAGGTCCTCTTTGTGGGTGGAGGGGGGGCGGGGCGCAGGGGCTCCCTCCACTGCCAGCATCTCAGGGCCTTGTTGCTGGGAAGTGCCTCGCAGGAGTGGTCCAGGGCTGTCACTGAGACCACTCTAGACTCACACATGTCTTTAATTTGGGCAAATTGGGGGCCACGCAAGTCCTTGGGGAACATCTCCAGGGTCCCCCAGCAGCGCTATCACTTCAAGTTCTCAGTGATGGTGCCTGGCTTAGGCTCCTGGGGACAGTGGGAGGAGCAGCAGCAGAATCGGTCTGACTTCTTCAGTCATTCGGGGCTTAGAGACTTAAAAACAACCTGTTTTTTCAGGCTGGTTAAACAACCACCGCCTACAGTTCAATGTTAGTTCAATGCTAATTTCCACTGATTTAGCAGCTTGTCCTTTGCATCAGGTCTTGAAAGCTTTTGATCTGAATTACCGACCAGGTTTCTGACAATCCTGGAAGGAGCCTGCACAGTGTAGCGGCCCCTTCTTTCCCGAATCTTCAGTGTTTTGTTGTTTTTAAAATTTAATGTTAAGGGACAAGGAAGGATCGGGAAATAAACTCAATAATGAAATGAATGTCATGAAATAAACTCCGTAATGAAAGCACGCTGCTGCTTTTCTTCCTCCTGCCTTTCCCGCTGTCTTCTCTCTCCTTTGATGGGAGTGACAGAGAGGAGTGCAGGGTGGGGCGGGGGGAGCCTGTGAGGCTGACCCTTGGCCTCCATGAAGCCGGCCCTTGTCGACAGCATCCCGTGGCCCTCAAAGTGCGTGGGGCTCTCCCTGCCGAGTGGGTGGTCACCGGGTTACACCAGGAGGCCTCCCCTCCCAAAGTTCACCCTGGGCCTGCCAGGGCCCCAGCTCACCGCGGTTTCGCTCTCTGACGTTGGGTGTGGGACGCTGAAATGACAAGAAGAGGTGTGAAGTGAAATAGTTTTACTGTGAGCTGCACAGTCATCGTCATCATCATCGTCACACCACTTAGTGAGAGTTCCTCTGTGCCACGCGCATGCTAAGTCCTTTCGGGGTTTCCTCGCCTGGCGGACTGGCTCCCACACCCCTGATTCAGTAGGTCTCCGTCAGGCCCGACGATCTGCATCTCTCACAGATTCCTCGGAGATGCTGAGCTGCTGCCGGTCCTCGTCTCTGAGCTCTAAGGGAAGCTGCCTAAACCACCCATGAGACGGAGAGCACTATTCCCATTTTACAGTGAGGAAACCGCACGGCAAGGAGGGGACTTGACCACGAGGCCCCTCGCAGCTGAGCTGACCACATCTGTTGGTTCAGCACGGTTCATTTCTCGGAGGAGGAGGTAGCACAGGCAAGCCCCAGGCAGGTGCCCTGGATGAGGATAGTGGTTGTGGTGTGTGTGATGGGGATTTTGAGAGTCAGGCACGGAGGGTGGGAAGCTCTGGGTGATGCCTGAGGAGGACCGGCCCTGGAGGCACCGTGGGGGGAGCAGCGGCCTGAGCGGTCCAGGGAGGGGGGTGTTGGGGGGCGGGGAGCGCCGGCACGTTTGGTTCCGTTTATGTGCGATGCTGTCCATGCCGTACCTCCTCTCCCCTGCTCGCTCCTTTTCTGTGTCTCCCATAAAACGGGGAAGGAATAGGATAAAAAGAGAAAAAGAAAAGGCAGGAGGATAATAAACAAGCTTTTCTTTTGGAGTTTATTTTGCAATGTTCTACATCTTTGGAATCTTGAAATTGAAGGGAAGTAAACTAAAGGAAAGAGTTCACATTAGTCTACGGAAGGGAGGGAACACTCAGAAATAATACAGATGCGTCTCCCAGGTTTGTCACAAACGCATGAAGTCAGGCCTGAAGCTTGGGAAAGCCAAGGAGAGGCCGGCAGGGCGGCAGGTGTGCAGAGAGGCTGCAGACTGGCGGCCCGCTGGCCCCCGGCCACTGACATGTTTTGTTTGGCTCACACAGTATTTGAAAAATATTCAAATCAGTTTAAAATGTGGGAGGTTTTTTTTTTTTTTTTTTTTTTTTTTTTTTTTTTTTTTTTTTTAACAAAACCCTTGGTTTCCAGCTTTTCTGGAGGGATGAGGAGTGCCAGTGTCAGGGCTGTGGCTGGTGAGTGACCCTGTGAAGGTGCCCCCGCCGGCACGCCATGCCTGGTCTCGCACGTTCTGAACTCGCACTCCGAGCTGTGCCCAGCTGGGTGACGCAGGGGCTGGCACTTCCTGGACTCTTGCCCCTCCCCTGCCCCGTCCACCTGTGTGGGAGAGCGCCTACTGAACACCCAGCACAGTGGGCCCATAAGAAATAGATTCGCAGTATCAGGGGCACCTCGGTCAAGTGGGCATCGGGGAGAGACACTGACAGTCCGTGGACACGTAAGGGGAGCTCCCTCTGGCTTCTAAGACAGTGTCAATGGTTCCCTTCCTTTAAAAACCTTTCAAGTGTGTTTTAGAAATCGGTTTCTAAAATTATTAAGATTATTTTATGAGATCCATGCGGTCTACATGGTCCTTTATAGGGCGTATCCGGCCACAGCTGGGGCACTTCTGGGTGTTTTATGGCAAATTATTCTCAGATTACCCTAATGCAGGAAGGCCTGCCTGTTGTCTGAGCTCCCTGGGTCATATAGAAAGCGCTCGGACTTGATACAAACCAGCTGCCTCGGTCAGCTGTTCCAGAAAAGGAGCACTTCAGGCTGCAGCAGCAGGAGAAAGGTTTCTGTAGCTGGTGGAGATTTTGAAAAATGTTAAATTACTCTTTCCTTGCCATTAAAGTGTGATTTAATTTTGTTATTAACAAATTGTGTAAATCTAAGAAGAACTGCTCCAAATGGGGGTTTGTTAAGTGCTTCCTGGCAATACAGTATGTGCTGGCGGTGTGTCCCAGGGGGTGGCAGCTCAGAACTCCCCCTGACCTCCCTGTCCCTGGGCCTCAGCCCTGCTGGGCCGGGGTCAAGGGGCCAACCCCTGACCCCCCTTCCTCCTCTCCTCAGGGTCCCTGCTGAGACCAGCAACAAAAGGGTCAATTGTCTGAGGCCTCCCTTTGTCTCAGGGGCTCTATGGGCCTCTCTGAATGCCAGTGTCTGTGCACATGGGGTATGAATGACTATATGAATGTATATGTGTGTGCATGCAAGTATTGTGCATGCACAAGCACACACGAACACACATGCTTATTAATGAGTGCACTCACGTGCATGTATGAGTGTGTGAGCATGTGTGTATGCACACATGAGTGGGCACTGTGCATGTGCACATGTGTGCGTGCATATGTGTGAGTGTGAAAGTGTATGCACACTAGTGTGCACATGTGTGTGGGCATGTGTGTGTTGGGTATATGTGTGAATACATGCAGTGAGACTTGCTTAAAGGATGTCTGAGTTGCTGATGCTTCGAGGTGGGGCCTGACTGGCTGACAGGGGTTCCTCAGGCAGAGGGGGAAGGGTCTCCGGCCAGCTCTCAGTGATGACCAGCTGCCTTTACCTGGTCCATGCTGTGGCACAGAAACCTCAGAATTTTCCGTCCCCTGCCTCCTCCACAGTCAGATAATATGCCGGAGTGAGGAGCAGGCACCAGAGGCTCCTTCTGCCACTTAACTGGATTCTTTGCCTGTTCCAACCTTGGTTTCATGGCGAGGCTCACAAGGACGGTTTCAGACTGTTCTAGTATGTTCTTAGAGCTGCCTAATTGGATCCAGTGCATTCCATGAGGGGTTTTAGCCTCATTTGCAGAACGACTGGGAATGCTGCGTTCCCATGCACCCCGTAAGCTGGTTCCCATGTGGCACTGGTGCCTTTGCATGGGCCCTCGTCACCTTGTTTCTGGCGCGGCTGCCCCAGGGCTGTGCGCACGGAGGCCTGCACGTGCTGCGGCCGGCCTGCGAGGTTCCAAGATTCACACTTTCTTCCTTACAGAGGTGTCCTTTAAAAAATGGCATAAAACATATTTGATTCCGAAGCCAGGAAAACAGTAATAAAAATGCTGAATGAAATTCACCTTTGTGAGGGCTTCACCTGCAAGCCCTGCTTAACCAGCACTCGGCCGTCCAACAGCCCATCCCGCATCTTCCTGGGGCTGTCCTTCCAGCGCCACTTCCTCCCTGCCCAGCCAGGGCTCCCCTCTCCGCTGCGGAACAGCCACCAATTAAACCGTCCTCTGGAACTTATCCACATGTGCCGGCAGGAAAGGTATCCTATAATCAGCCTAACTGTAAGCCAGAACTCTTAACTCCAGGAAGCGTTAGTATTACCCAGCACGTGAGAGCTATCATTTGCTCGCCTGACCTTTGGCTGCAGATTCTGGTTTTATTTCATTCCCCAAATAGTTTCCTCCTTGTTCTTTAAATTTTTGAGTGCCCCAAAGCAACTTCCTCTGCTTTTTGCTTAAGTCGCAGAGAAAATATAAGCTTAGTTGAGATAGATCGTTGCATAAATTCGGGCGAGTGCCATACAACATCAGCTTGTTGTATATTTCATGCTTCACTTTGAGAGATGTGTTGCGTAAAGCTGAGCCCAGTCGCCAGGATGGCGGATGGCCCATTGTTGTTGGTTCTGCACTGGGTGTTTGCGGGGATGCCAGCAGCGGAGGCTGATTCTGGAGCTGAGTAGGTCAGTCAGTAGCTGGGGGACTCTGTATGTCGCGCTGGACAGAGTCATTGGGCTTTTATTATTTTAATCTCAGCGACGATTTTACTTCTCCTCACTCTCTTCGCCATGGCCTGGAGACCCTTCTGTCGTCTTGCAGGACCCAGGATAGTGCCACAGAAGTCACCGCACCTCCGTGAGGGTGACATCAAAGAAATCAGCAATGATGTGTTTGGTTATATTAACTGCAACGTAGGTAGACCCTTCGCCTGGAAATATTATCAGTGAGGCTTGGGGTTTTAACTGCTGTGAGTTCCTTAAACTAGTGATTCCATCGTTCGAGCACTAGTGGTTGAATGAAACTCATGTAGTTGTCATGGCTTATGAATGTTTTTTACCTGATAAAGTACGTTCTAAGTTCCAAAAACTAACTTAAAAATGAGATTTTGGAAAGTGACAACATTTTCATAAATAGGATATTGCTTATATAGCAAGGCAGTTACTATATACTAGATGCCCGCTGCACAAAAATTTGTGCACTTGGGGGGGAGGGGGGCCCCTCAGCCCGGCCTGTGCCCTCTCGCAGTCTGGGACCCCTCAGGAGATAACAACCTGCTGGCTTAGGCCCACTCCCAGGTGGCAGAGGGCAGGCCCAATCCCTAGGTGCAGCCCCTGGTCGGGCTCAGAGCAGGGCTGATTGGGGAGTTGGGGTGCTGCCCCCTGTCATGCACAGAGCAGGGTGGATCTGGAGGTTGTGATGCCACCCTCAGTCACATTCAGGGTAGGGCCGATTGGGGGGTTGGGGCACCGTCCCCTGTCACACTCAAGGCAGGGTCGATGGGGAGGTTGCGGCACCACCCTGTCACACACAGAGCAGGGCCAATCAGGGGGGTTGGTGCTCCATACCCTGTTACACACAGAGCAGGGTCGATCAGGGGGTTGGGGAGCTCCTCCCTGTCACGCACAGAGCAGGGCCCATCAGGGGGTTGGGGAGCTCCCCCCTATCACGCACAGAGCAGAGCCGATCAGGGGGTTGAGGAGCTCCCCCCTGTCACTCACAGAGTAGGGCCGATAGGGGAGTAGGGGCACTGCCCCCGTCACACACACAGTAGGGTGGATCAGGTGGTTTGGGCACCGCACCCTGTCACACTCAGGGCAGGGCCAATGGGGAGGTTATGGCTCCACCCCATCACACACAGAGCAGGGCCCATGGGGGGGGGGGGGCGTTGGGGCACCACACCCTGTCACACACAGAGCAGGGCTGATCAGGGGGTTGGGGCACTGCAGCCTGTCACTCACAGAGCCGCAGGGCGATCAGGGGGTAGGGGAGCTCCCCGCTATCAGGCACAGAGCAGGGCTGATCAGGGGGTTGGTGCACCTTCCCCTGTCATGAACAGAGCAGGGCGGATAGGGAGGTTGTGGCCCCGTCCCCTGTCACACACAGAGCCCCAGGGTGATCGGGGGTTTGGGCGCTGCCCCCTGTCATGCTGATCCTGGTGCCGGGAGGCCTCGTGGCTCCACTGATCCCGGTGCTGGGAGGCATATTACCCTTTTACTATATAGGATAGAGGCCTGGTGCATGGGTGGAGGCTGGCTGGTTTGCCCTGAAGGGTGTCCTGGATCAGGGTGGGGGTTCCCACTGGGGTGCCTGGCCAGTCTGGGTGAGGGGCTGAGGGCTGTTTTCAGGCTGGCAGGTGACTGAAGCTCCCAACTGCTCCTTTTTTTCTTTTTCTTTTTTTATTCTGGGCCAGCTTTAGCTCTGAAGCTTGGCTCCAGCTCTTAGGCCTCTGCTGCTGAAAGCAGGTATCTGGTTTGTTTGGGTTCTATAATTGAAACACTGTTTCAACTCCAGCTCTGTGATCCTGGCTGGCTGAAAGCAGGTTTCTGGGGTTTTGTTTAGTTTCTATATTTGTAACAATGTTTCTAACTGCAAGCTCAGAGGCCGGCAGCAGCAGGCGGGGAACGTTGGAGTCCTCCATCACTGAAGCAAGCAAGCCTCATGTTCGCTTCAAGCTGCCTGGCTGCCGGCTGCTATCTTGGCTGGCAGTTAATTTGCATATCGCCCTAATTAGCCAATGGGAAGGGTAGCAGATGTATGGCTAATTACCATGTTTCTCTTTTATTAGATAGGATAGTTTTTCCTGTTAGGCAGTTAGCAGTTGAAATAGTTGGCCTGACTTTTTAAAAAATACATATTTTTATTGATTTCAGAGAGGAAGGAAGAGGGAAAGATAGATAGAAACATCAATGATGAAAGAGAATCATTGATCGGCTGCCTCCTGGATGCTCCCCATAGCCTGCACCCCAGGCATGTGCCCTGACTGGAATCAAACCTGGGACGCTTCAGTCTGCAGGCTGAGGCTCTATCCACTGAGCACAACCAGCTAAGGCCTGGACTGACTTTTCCATGGTCCACAACTGACTGTGTGAAGGAACCGAGGGCCAGGCCCAGGCCTTGTGACTGGACCCCTAGTTATGCCTGAGAGGTTTCCACAACACTCCCAGAGTAGAGAGCGAATCACTGGGTCGCCTGAGCCCTCACTGGTGCTGTGCCCAGTGGTCATGCACACTTTCTCTCTTTTTTAGTTTTTTTTTTTTAATTTAAATTTTAATTATTATTATTTTTTTAGAGAGAGAGGAAGGGAGAGGGAGAGAGAGAGAGAAACATTGATGTGAGAGGGAACAACCATCGGCTGCCTCCTGCACATCCCCTACCAGGAATAGAGCCAGCAACTGATGCCCAACCAACTGATCCGCAGCATCCAGGGCACACACTTTCTCTTTTTTTAAAATTTTATTGTTATTTATTTATTTATTTTTATTGTCTAAAGTTTTACATATGTCTCCTTTTTCCCCAATTGACACCACCCGACCCCCCAGCCATTCCCACCCCGGGCAAGCCCCCACTGCCCCAGTGTCTTTGTCTATTGGTTATGCTAATATGCATGCATACAAGTCCTTTGGTTGCTCTCTAACCCCCACCCCCCCGCCATTTGTCTCTGGATCTATTCTTGTTCATCAAATTATGTTGATCATTATATCCCACATATGAGTGAGATCATGTGATATTTATCTTTCTCCGACTGACTTATTTCACTTAGCATAATGCTCTCCAGGTCCATCCATGCTGTTGCAAATGGTAAAAGTTCCTTCTTTTTTACAGCAGCATAGTATTCCATTGTGTAGATGTACCACAGTTTTTTAATCCACTCATCTGCTTATGGCCACTTAGGTTGTTTCCAAATCTTAGCTATTGTAAATTGTGCTGCTATGAACATAGGGGTGCATATTCCTTTCTGACTGGTGTTTCTGGTTTCTTGGGATATAGTCCTAGAAGTGGGATCACTGGGTCAAATGGCAGTTCCATTTTTAATTTTTTGAGGAAACTCCATATGGTTTTCCACAGTGGCTGCACCAGTCTGCATTCCCACCCGCAGTGCAGGAGGGTTCCTTTTTCTCCACATCCTCGCCAGCACTTGTTGTTTGTTGATTTGTTGATAGCCATTCTGACAGGTGTGAGATGGTACCTCATTGTTGTTTTGATTTGCATCTCTTGGATGATTAGTGACTGTAAGCATATTTTCATATGTCTCTCGGCCTTCTGTATGTCCTCTTTCGAAAAGTGTCTATTTAGGTCCTTTGCCCATTTTTTGATTGGATCATTTATCTTCTTTTTGTTAAGTTGCATGAGTTCTCTGTAAATTTTGGAGATTAAACCCTTATCTGAAATATCATTGGCAAATATGTTCTCCTATGCAGTGGGCTTTCTTCTTGTTCTGTTGATGGTTTCTTTTGCTGAGCAGAAGCTTTTTATTTTGATGTAGTCCCATTTGTTTATTTTCTCCTTAGTCTCCATTGCCCTAGGAGCTGTGTTGGTAAAGATATTGCCGCAACATATGTCTGCTATTTTGCTGCCTGTGGAGTCTTGTAGGATTTTTATGGTTTCCCATCTTGATGTCACGTGTGAACCCCAGGCTTGCTGCCTTGCTGTCCTCAGAGATATGGCCTGTTGGCGTCAAGCTTATGGAGTCAGTGTGACCCCTCAGGGGGACCCTGGCCCAGGTGGTCAGTCCCCTGAGGTCCGGGGGACAGAGGACAGTGGTCCTCTTCTAATGCAAACCTCAGAAGCAGCACACAGAGCAGCCCCATCCTCAGTTCTTTGTCTCAAGAGTTGAGAGAACCTTGTTTTGCTCATAGAAACAGAGAGTACAGTGGTGGTTGCTAGGGCCTGGGGTAGGGAAATGGAGGGATGCTGGTCAAAGGTACATACTTCCAGTTTTAAATGAGCAAGTTCCAGGGATCTAGTGTACAGCATGTGACTATGGCCAACAAACTATTACGTGCTGGAAAGTTGCTGAGAGCAGATCTTAAGTGTTCTCAGCAAACACAGATAATTATGTTGCTGAACATGGTAACGTGTGGTAATCATTTCATAGTGTATACGCTTATCAAATCATCAACTTGTACACTTTAAATGTGTACAGCCTTATTTGTCAATTATACCTCAATAAAGAACGTTTTAATTTTTTTTTTTTTAAGAAAAAAGGTGTGTGTGTGGGGGGGGGGGGGGGGGAGACAAAGAGCCCTTGTTCTGGAAGTCTTTCCTGAGGAGAGATGCTTTCTGTTCAGTCCACAATGAAATACTGGAGGCTTCATAAAGACCCTTTCAAAATGTGATTATCCCCTAAAAGCTAAGTTGAAACTAAAGAGCTATTATTAAAATGTGTTATTTATGAAATATTCGCCATGGGTCATAATAGGAAACGTTTAAAAATTATTGACCACATTAAATTAATTTTCTGGTGACTTCAGCATATTCTGGATATTGTTTAATGTGTATTTCTCTCTTAATTGCAGCTTGGGTTGACGATAGCCATTCGCTACAGCCACAGGTAAAGTTTACTTTTTCTTAAAGGAATATGCTTGCTGGTGTCTGGCAGTATTGGCTTGCTCCAGTCTGCAGGCTTAGAGCTTCATGTTGGTGGCTGCTCTCCCCATGATGTCAGTGCCCCAGCCATCAGATGACATTGTTCTAGTTGACTGGCAAGAGTTAGCCGCTGTTTGGAGGAATGAGGCTTTTATGTGAAGTGGTGGTAGTAGCGTGTTGCTTTTAAAATAAAAAGTATGTTCTAGGGCAGGGACACAGAAGTGAGCAATGTACTTTGTCCAAGAGTGAGAACCGAAGTTGGGGGTGTCCTTTGTGAGATGAGAAACCAGAGAGCCAGGGGAGGCCTGGCCCCTCCACGCAGCCCCCTCCTGTCTCAGGTCCATCTGAGAATGGGCAAAAGCCCCTAGTTTTATCTCGTGGCATGAGTTCTATCTTTGTCTCAATTGCATCATATGTTTGAGTCAATCTTCCCCCTTTGCACACATCAAAATGTATTAAGGTGTTGAATTAATTAAAATGAAATCCAGTTCCAGCAGAGGGGCCACACGCAAGTTCCTCTTGTCCGTAAATCTACTGGGCCGACAGCCTCCGGGGAGCGCCAGCCGCTGGCGACAGGCTCCGCCTCACTTTCCTGGGCGCAGCTCAGGACGTCAGGCCAGCTCTCCACCAACAGCCCTGGTGTCTGCTTTCACAATGAGTTTGCCTTCTGCAAATGCTTAGAACCACTGTGTGCAAGGCTCCCATCTCCGCGGGAACTGGGCAGTAAAGTGGGCCCTCACCGAGACCTCTGACAGCTGCTGTGAGCTGTGTAGGTGAGAGTAGGCGAGGGCAGGAGTGAAGCAAAGCATCCGTGGAGGGCATTTGTGGGCTCCCTTGGAGCTCAGCTGCTCCAGAGAAGCTGGCCATGGCTGGTATGTCTTGGAATCCTAAGTGTGCCTGCCCAGGGCGGCTGCACGCCCTTCCCTGTGAGCACCGCCGAGCCTGCAGCCGGCAGGACGCACAGCTGCTCTGCAATGAGGACGCTGGTGTGGACGGTTGACCTGGACTTGAATGCCTACTGTGCACGGGATGTGGTGTGTGTGTGTGTGTGTGTGTGTGTGTGTGTGTGTGTGTGTGTGGTGTGACTTCTCACGTGAGTCCTGCCTGGCCCTTTGGTGTGACTTTTCTCACTGACTCCTGCCTGTGAGGGGAAGCAGCTGCCTGATTCTGCAGGAGGCCTACAGGTGCCTCTTCCTAGGAGAGCTCAGACCTTGCTCTCATTCGTTTGGGGAACAAAATGTGCTCTTCCCGTGGGGTCGAGGGTTACCCTGTGGTGGTTCCGAGCAGAGTTCCAGCTTAGGCAAACGCCCCATCTGTGTGGAGCTGGAGAAGAAAGCTTTCTTTTGAACTTTGTCGCACGGAGGACTTTGCCCAACCATCAGCCTTCCTGCAGGAGGGATCCGGTGGGATCGTGGGGTACGGTAGACCTGCGGGTGGCTGGGCGGTGCCTTTGTTCCTGTGCTGGTCCCTGGCCCAAGCCTTTGTTTGTGAGAAGATCCCTGCTCCTCACCCAGGGCCTGGTGGGTGCCTGGCGGCATTCTGTGTTGTCACCAACACCGCACTGGGCTGGTGGAGCCTTCTCCGGGCTGAGCATGTTCTTCCTCTGGGAAGGGAGAATATCCTCTTACCACCAGCTGGGCGGCAGGTAGCATGGGCCTCCCATGGTTGAGGGCCAGGATGTGCTCAGGGAAGGAGCACTTGGCTTGGATTGTGAATGGCTTTCCCTCCGGGCCCTTCCCCAGAGCAGCCCAGCCTTGCTGAAGAAATGTGGTTGAGTCGAGTAGAAGGGTGGACCCCTAGCCACAGCCCTGCAGGAGCTAAGGACAGGAGCACCTCTGTGATGAAGGGAAAGAGGAATGTCGACTTTAGACAGGGCAGAGTTTGCTCCTCCAGTCGCCTCGTGTATGGAATCTGCCCCCGTTTCTGTGGCTGCCTGGTGTCACTGAACTACCGTCTATCATGCTCTAGCACTCAGTGGGTCAGAGGTGACAACAAAAGTTTGAACCCGCTGCCCAGGCCAGGTAGCTCAGTGGTTAGAGGGTCATCCCAATATGCCAAGGTTGTGGGTTTGACCCCTGATCAGGATACATATAAGAATCAATGAATGACTGCATAAATAAGTGGAACAATTGATGGTTCTATCTCCCTTCTCTTTCTAAAATCAATAAATTAAAAAACAAGATTGCCACCACCAATCCAATGCCAACAGAAGTCCGCAGTCTGGGGAGAGGTAAAAGGAGACAACATTCAGGTGAACATTGCAAACCAGGAAAATGCAGCCTCTGGGGGAGACGGGGTGTGCTCCCCTGAGACAACGGGAGGCTGCTTATACAGAGAATGCGCTCACCCTGATTGGTTCATTTTTTTGCAAAAGAAGGATCCAAATTTATGCAATTTGATTGGTTTACATAGCAGTGTCTTGATTGGCTGGAATCATGCATCCTGAATGTTTGTTGTGAAGCCAGTCTGATTGGTCAGTAAAAATACAAATGAGAATATAGCTGTGCAGCTCCAATTGGACAAATGGAACAGGTCTCAGCCCATTGGACAAAAGATGATTGCAGGAAGTCCTTTAAAGGGGTTGACCCAGCCGGCTGGAGCACAGTGCAGGAGGCTGGCAGCCCAGTCTGCCAGAAATGGCTGCTAGACTCTGGTTATGAATTTGAGCCCACAAGGAGTCCTTCTTAGCAGGTATATTCCTTCTCGGGGTTAACAAAGACTTGGAAAGGGCAGTCAAGATGGCTTATACCTACACACACTAGGATGAATAAAACAAAAAATGTCAAGTGTTGAAGAGGATGTAGAGAGTTTGGAACCCTCATACACTGCTGGTGGGAATGTCAAATGGTGCAGCCGCTAAGGAAAACAGTCCAGCGATTCCTCAAATGATTAAAAACCATATGAGCCACAATCCACTCCTAAGTATATAACCAAGAGAAATGAAACATATATCCATGCAAAAATCTGTACATGAATGTTCATAGTAGCATTACTCATAATAGCCAAAAAGTGGAAACAACCCAAGTGTCCATCCATTGATGAGAAGATGGATAGAGAGTGAATGGAATATTGTCTGGCCATGGAGAGGATTGGGGCTTGGTGCATGCTGCAACGTGCAAGAACCTTGAGGATATGCTGGGTGAGTGAGGTTGGTCACAGGGGTCCCTGTCTGTATGACTCTATTAGTGTGAAGTGTCCAGAGTGGGCAGGTCTGTGGAGGCAGAGAGTGAATTGGTGGTTGTGGGGGTTTGGGGAGGAGGGGCGGAATGGGATACGGGGTGGTGGGATGTCCTGGAATCAGATGGCTGTGATGGCTGCACAGCTCTGTTAATGCTTTAAGACCACTGAGCTGTACACTTTAAAAGAGTGAACTTTATGGTATGTGAATTATATCTCCATAAGCTAGTATTTAAAAAAAAGATGGTCTGTGTCTGCTGCACAGACTGTGGGGCCTATGCTGGAAGCCTCAAGACCGGGAGCAAAGTCATCTGAGGGCTCGGTCACCCGTGTCTGGTGGCTGATGCTGGCTCGGGGCTGGGCGTCTGTCCCTCTCCACACGGGCGAGTGCAGCTTCCTCACAGCTCAGGGGTTGGCTCTCTTTGCGTGAGTGTCCCGGAAAGAGAGAGGCCGCTGGAAGCTGTCTCCTGTCTGTGGCCAGCCTTCCACCTACGCTGTTGGTTGGAGCAGTCACAGACGAGGCCCCACCCGCAGTGGAAAGAGTATTGGTCACATTGTAATAAGAGCGTGAGAGGTGGGAGATCTTCATGCGGCCATTTTTGGAAAATGCAATTTGTCACTCGGTCAAGTGTTGCAGTATTATTTGGAGGCCTTGTGGAAAGAGACTGAAGACACTGTTTTCTTCACTAATAGTTGGGAGGCACGATGAGCATGTGTGGTGAAGACTTCAGGGCAGACACAGCCTTACGGGAGGAAGCAAACCCACCGGAGGAGGCTTCTTAGAGGAGTCGAATCTGTAACACTCCTGTTCCCCTAACGTGGGGGAGTGGGAGGCGGGCCCAGCAGCCCAGGCAGCTGCCCTTGCCGGCTGATCCTGTGGGTCGCTGAGAACACAGTCTTTAAACGACTGTGGGACATCAATTGGAGGAGGCAGAGTGTGGGGAGGGTGTGGAGGGACGGGATTGAGCTGGGCTGCCTCAGTCTACAGTCTGCAGCCTTAGCAGTTCAGTCTCAACCACAAACTTTGATCGCACCCCTCAGAACAACAGCCCGACACAGAGCTGGATGGGGTCAAGGGGAAGGTCAGCAGCTGTCTGTGGTATGTGAGCAAATCTCTTCGGGGTCCAGGCCCCTCCCACCCAGGCAGCAGAGCACGCCCTCCAGCCAGGCCACCTGTGCCCTCACACGCCCCGTGCTGTGTGTCCAGGAGTGTTTGCTGTCCTGCCCCCTGTCCTGGCTCTGAGGTGTCAATTAAAGAGCAGGGAAGCATGGATATTTGCATATGTACAACAGAAACAAAAATCTAAGTAAGTTAGAAAGGAAAGTAATGAGATGAAGGAGGAGGAACCGAGGGGACATCTACTGAGACTCCCCTGCAAGCTCCAAGCTCCTTTACCCGACTTGGGGGCTGGGGACCCGGAGTGGGTGGCGGCACCATGAAGCCGGTATTCACAGGTGGCTGCCCACAGCCTCTGCATGTCCCCTGCACAGGAGTCGGAAGACTTGGGGAGCAGAAAGGATGGTTAGGAAGCGATTGCCATCACTCACGGTTGAAGGGCAGGCTTTTCTGGTTGGGCTGGGCCTCTAACAGTGTCAATGTCCGAGTCGCACATCTGATTCACAGCAGCCAAGGTGACAGCATCCCGAGGAGCATTTGACCTTGCGTATCAGCATCTTAAAATAACGAAGGCGTTATTAGAGGTTGTTTTTTCCAAAAATTACTTCTGAAATGTAAGGAATTCTTAAAGTCCCAGGGAGCACAGCAGCATCTGTAAATTGTGTGTGTGTGTGTGTCTGGGGCAGGGGCGGGGGGGGAGGAGGTTAGAAACCCCATCTTCTGGGAAACCCCTCATGTGCAGGAAGATGGCACTTACTAACATGTCGCCAAGAGCCATTTGCAGGCCAGGCCCCACCTGCCCTCGCCTGCCGTCTGTCCTGTCCCTGGGGTGAGGGGCACAGGGGGATCATCTTCCTCTCAGAGGCCTGCATGGCACTGCCCCCTGCGTGGCTCTTGTGCCCCTCCTGCTGTCTGGCCCTGTCACCCACCTCTGTCCTCAGAGAGGAGGAAGATGAAGGGTGTGGGTTTCTGGTTGTGTCCCCTCTTTAAAAGTCCTACTAGCTTATTTAGATTAATTGAAACTGCCATCCTTTTGTCGATTACTTAATACAGTATCAAACTTACCATTTTAACCCTTAAAAAAGGTTAAAGAGTGTACGGTTAGTTTAGTGGTATTAAGTACAGTTGTCCCTCAGTATCCATGGGGGATTGGTTCCAGGACCCTGCCCTGCCCAAGATACCAAGATCCATAGATGCCCAAGTCCCTTATATAAAATGGCGTAAATATAAAATTGCATGTAACCTGTATCTGCGTGTAGGTGACAGCAAGCTGAGCCTGAACATCACGTCATGCATGTGGATTCAGCACAGTGCTCGGTATGTGACAAATTCAAGTTTTACTTTGTGGGACTTTCTGGGATTTTTTTTTCTTCTGAGTCTTTCCGATCTGTGGTTGGTTGACTCCATGGATGCCAAAACCACAACCATCACTACCATTCACCTCCAGAACTTTTCATCATTCCAAACTGAAACTCTGTCCCCATTGAACTCTCCATTTCCCTCTCTCACGCTCTGGGAACCCCCATTCTAGTTTCTGTTTCTGAATTTGACTACTCTAGGAACCTCATATAACTTGAATCATACATGTTTTTATTTTTGTGACTGGCTTATTTCACTTACAGAATGTCCTCAGGGCTCATCCATGTTGCAGTACATGTCAGAATTTCACTCCTTTTCAAGGCTGCATAATACCCTATATAATAAAGAGGTAATATGCAAATTAACCCCCACGCCCTCACAAGATGGCTGCCTACAACCAGGCTGGCAGAGGGGTTAGTGAAGGACGACCAAACAACTGAACAAGCAGGCTGTGTGGGGCAACCAGGCTGTGGGGAGGGTGGCTGTGAGGGGTGACCAGGCCAGCAGGAGGGGGCAGTTGGGGGCAACCAGGCCAGCGGGGGGGGGGGGGGGCAGTTAGGTGTGACCAGGCCAGCAGAGGGGAGCAGTTGGGGGCAACCAGGCAGGCAGCAGGTGAGAGAGGGATGTCTGACTGCCAGTTTAGGCCAGACCACCGGGATCAGGCCTAAACTGGCAGTCGGACATCCCCCAAGGGGTCCCGGATTGGAGAGGGTGCAGGCTGGGCTGAAGGGACTTCCCCCCCCCCCACACACACACACATGAATTTCATGCACTGGGCCTCTAGTTCCATTATAAGTATATACACATTTTGTTTATCCCATTCATCAGTCAGTGGATACTTGAATTGCTTCCACCTTTTGGCTTTTGTGAATAATACTGCTATGGACACATTCAAGTATCTCTTCCATATCCTGCTTTCAATTTGTTTGAATGTTTATCCACAAGTGGAATTGCTGGATCATATGGGATTCTCCTTTTAGGTTTTGAGGAACTGCCATTACTTTTTAAATGGGGGTGTATCCTATGCCTTTATAGTTCCAGGTCATTCCAGACCATCTGCTACTGATAAATGGTTTCCATGGTCCTAGCTTGTTTGGCTCAGTGGATAGAGTGTTGGCCTACAGACTGAAGGGTCCCGGGTTAGATTCTGGTCAAGGGCACAAGCCCAGGTTGCAGGCTTCATCCCCAGTAGGGGGCATGCAGGAGGTAGCCGATCAATGATTCGCTCTCATCATTGATGTTTCTATCTCGCTTTCCCTCTCCCTTCCTCTCTGAAATCAATAAAAATATATTTAAAAAATTATTTAAAAAAAAAAAATGGTTTCCATGTCCATTGTTTCTTTGACCCAGAACGCACCTGATGGAATTGAGGGCTTCCTGGGTCCTCTTGGTGTGGATGGGGTATCTTCAGAAACAAGGTTTGGAACATCAGGCTCTAATCACCAGGTCTGTTTCCAAAATTCTAACAGGAGGGCTGGCGCCAAGAGAGATGGTGGAGAAAACCCAGCAGCCTCCTGTAGTAAGTGAGGGCAGGTGAAGGAACAGGAGAAGGCAAACATGGTTCCAAGGTAACAATATTGGAGGATGGTTCACTTACGAAGAGGAATGAACTGCAGGGACTCAAAGGACATGAATGTGGGAAGAAGTCACTATAATTCTCTAACTTTAGTGGCCAGGCTGCTGCAGACACACAGGCAGAGCTGCCTGGAGCAGGAGGCCCTGGTGGATGAGGGGCTCCAGGCTTGAAGGGGGGCCTGGTCCTGTTTCCATGCATGTGCATTGGTGCCTCTGCTATCACATCTCCCTTGTTACAATGAACATGCTCAGAGATAAGGAATCTCCCTGCCCACTAACCCAGGCACACCCTGCCTCTCCCACTCTTGTCCCCAGACATGGTGGGTCAGCCTCTAACTCCTGCTAGACCGGTTCCTCAGACCTGTCTGTGTGGTACAGGAGCACGCACGCGCATGTGTGTGTGTGTGTGCGTGTGCGTGTGCGTGTGAACATCGTGTGGGGTAGGTGCCGAGGGGTGAGGAAGTAGGGAATGATGATGTCTTGTTCTGACTGTACAGATGTTCAGGGTAAAGAAGAGCATCTTCCCTGACCACCTGGGTGCTTGACAGCAGGTCCTGCACACGTTTGGTTTATTATCGTGGGGTTTTCATTTATTTTTGTAAAGTCAAGTCGTTTTCGCAGAGTGGAAAATTGTCTCTTGATGTTCATTCCCCACTGTTTGGCTTGAGGTTTTCAGGTGGAATCCACACGGTGGTGACAGCTGGGTAACCCCCAGAAGTGCCCTTTGCAGATAACAGCTCTCGGGGCCCCACCGCCCACACAGTGGGGAAATTGTTCCCCACTGCGTGGGTGTTTTGTTTTTTCTTTCTCGGCAAGATTGAGAGTTTAGATGATCTCCTGCCTGTCACAGTGCAGCAGCCTGAAGAAGCCTGCTGCCTCCTGGCGGGAACCCCACGGCCATGAACCAGGCCCAGAAGTGACTATGCCGCTTTAACATTCAACCTCTGACACTGTGGAGAGGTCTCGGGACCCAGCAACATGGGGTTTTGCACGTGGCAGTTAGGCCCACATTTCCAAGAAAAGCTCAGGAAAGCAGAGTGTGAGAGCAGCGAACTGACCCCCGACAGAAGTATTTTGTTGAGTTTTTATCATTTTGTTGGTTGTCTTTTTTTTCTTTTTTAATTCTCACCAGAAGATATTTTTTCCATTGATTTTTACAGAGAGTAGAGGGCGTGTGGGGAGAAACATTGATGTGAGAGAGACACATTGATTGGTTGCCTCTAGCATGCACCCTGATAGGGGCCGGGGATGGAACCTGTAACTCAGGTACCTGCCTTTGGCTGGGAATTGAACCCATGACCCTTCGGTGCACAGGCTGGTGCTCTAACCACTGAACTTCGCCATCCAGGGTATTGTCTTTCTTTAATAAATAAGAAAGGGAAGCAGATTCTCCTTCAGCTCTGCTCTAGTTCAGTGGACGCCCACAGAGGCATGACTTGATAGACGAGCTTGAAGATGTCTCTTTCCCACAACTGACTTCTTGTGGGTTTTATAGGCCCTAAGAAAGGCCAAATATGGTCCCCTGGTTACAGGTACCAACCCCCTAAAAGTCCTTGGAGTCCCCCGAGGCTGGCAGGGGAATGGGAGAAGCAGGGAGCCTGCATGTGGTCACAGGTGGGCAGCGTTTGAGCGTCCCTGAGCTGGTGGAAAAACATGGGTCCGAGACTGAACAGTCACCCCAGACTGCCTTCCGTGCTGGTTTTGTGAGAACTCAGAGGGCCGACCAGGAAGTGAACGGGTGGTGCCTTTGTGTTCTGATTCAGATTAGAAGCGGGGTTTGGAGTTCGCAGATGAATCAGACGCTTATTGAATGGGCAGGCGGCATCAATGCACAAATGAAATTGTCATCTTGACATCCCAAGGGATGAAAAGACAAGAAACAGGCCATGGGCCCGTTGGACTCTGATTTTGAGTGTTGGCAAACCCCTCTCGACTCCCATTTGCAGCTGGTTTGATCTAGCGGAGACAGCTGGGGGAGACTGTGTTCTCCAAATTTTGTAAAAATAAACAAAGATGCCTTTCTGCCCTTTCTTCCCCTTCCAGAGCATAGTTGTTTCTGTCACTGGGGTTCTCCGCTGACTGTTCCATCTGTCTCTCTTTCAGGCTTTCAGATTTATACATGGGGTTGCCAAGAATTTTATTCAACCCCAGTGGCAGAATCTTAATAGCAAAGCCATCTTTCCAAAGGTTGCATTTTTTTAGTTGACCTTAATATAAAATATTGTCCCCGGAGAGCAGAATATGAATATTCGTGGATGTCTTGAGTAATATACTCTTACCTAGTGATGTTCTTTTTTTAAAATATTTTTTATTGATTTTAGAGAGAGAGGAAGGGAAAGGGAGTGAGAGAGAAGCATGGATGTGAGAGTGAAACAGCAATCATTGATCGGCTGCCTCCTACACACCCCATCGACACCCTTTCGGTGCACAAGGCTATGCCCAACCAACCTAGCCACACTGGCCAGGGCTAGTGAATTTCCTGAGGGCCAAGGTTGTGTTGTTAGTGATCACGACAGAGCTCAGCCTGGGGTTGTGAATGTGCTGGCTGAGCTGTAGGTGCTTTCAGGGTCCAGGGGAATAAGGAGATGGCTGTGTCATCCTGTGCCTCTCCATCACTTTTATTTTTTTTTAATTAAATCTTTATTGTTCAGATTATTACATTTGTTCCTCTTTTTTCCCTCCATAACTCCCCTCCTCCCAGTGCCCACCCCACCCTCCACCCTCACTCCCCACCCACTGTCCTCATCCATAGGTACACGATTTTTGTCCAGTCTCTTCCCACATCTCCCACACCCCTTTCCCCCCCAAGAATAGTCAGTCCATTCCCTTTCTATGTCCCTGATTCTATTATAATCACCAGTTCATTCTGTTCATCAGATTATTTATTCACTTGTTGATAGATGCGTATTTGTTGTTCATAATTTGTATCTTTACCTTTTTTCTTCTTCTTCCTCTTCTTAAAGGATACCTTTCAGCATTTCATATAATACTGGTTTGGTGGTGATGAACTCCTTTAGCTTTTTCTTATCTGTGAAGCTCTTTATCTGGCCTTCAATTCTGAATTATAGCTTTGCTGGATAAAGTAATCTTGGTTGTAGGTTCTTGGCATTCATCACTTTGAATATTTCTTGCCACTCCCTTCTGGCCTGCAAAGTTTCTGTTGAGAAATCAGCTGACAGTCGTATGGGTATTCCCTTGTAGGTAACTGAGTTTCTTTTTCTTGCTGCTTTTAAGATTCTCTCTTTGTCTTTTGCCCTTGGCATTTTAATTATGATGTGTCTTGGTGTGGTCCTCTTTGGATTCCTTTTGTTTGGGGTTCTCTGTGCTTCCTGGACTTGTAAGTCTATTTCTTTCACCAGGTAGGGGAAATTTTCTGTCATTATTTCTTCAAATAGGTTTTCAATATCTTGCTCTCTCTCATCTTCTGGCACCCCTATAATTCTGATGTTGGTACGCTTGAAGCTGCCCCAGAGTCTCCTTACACTATCTTCGTATTTTTGGATTCTTTTTTCATGTTGCTTTTCCGGTTGGGTGTTTTTTGCTTCTTCGCATTTCAAATCTTTGACTTGATTCTTGTGCTCCTCTGGTCTGCTATTGGGAGTCTGTATAATATTCTTTATTTCAGTCAGTGTATGCTTAATTTCTAGTTGGTTCTTTATTACAACATCGAGGGTCTCATTAGATTTCTTGAGGATCTCACTATATTTATCGGCGGTCTCACCAGTCTTTTTGAGGGCCTTACTAAGTTTATCAGCAGCTTCTAGACAGTTCTTGAGAGACCTTAAAAGTGTGGTTCTGAACTCTATATCCTCCATTTCTGTCAGTTGTGTCCTGTTTCTTTGTCTCCACATTTTTTATGCTTTCTTGGTGCACCCCCTTGTGGTCTTTGTGCGCAGTCTTGTTGTAGTTAAGCCTTGATTGTTGTAGGTAATACTGGGGGGGAATTTGACCTTCAGGCCAATTGGCTGTGAGAATCAGATGTGTCTGTAGTGGGAGAACTTCTGTCCTCTAGGGAGGTGCTAATCTAGCCTTTGCCTAAGGCTATCCCGCAAATGCCTCTGTGCAAGGCTTGGGCAGGGTGGGTCCCAGGGGATCAACAGGGCGGGCTGAGTGAGCAGTTATGGCTGCTCTCAGTCCTGTCCCCAGAGGCTCCGCCTCTCAGAGTCCCAGCAACCGCTGCAAAGCTCGGAGAGAAAGCTGCCCTTGAGTTCCGACCGATGCCAGACAGTCCCGCTTCTCCCGTTTGAGTCTGGGTCCCCAGAGACTCGCCCGGAACTGGAGCTCAGAGCCTGAGACTTCCTCCGGATTAAAACAGACAACCGCGCCCTCAGCCGCCAGCCCGCTCCGCACGCATCTCCGCACCTTTGTATTTTCCTCACTGCACCTCCTCTGAGTCTTGGTATGCTTTGTTCTTTCCTTCTACTTGTAGAATTTCCCCTCAGCCAGCCTTCCTGTGGTTCTGGGTGATGTCCTTTCGTCTTTTAGTTGTATTTTTGAAGTGGTTGTGCGAGGCAGCAATCTCCGGTGTTTACCTATGCCGCCATCTTCGTTTCTCTCTCTCCATCACTTTTAATCTTATGTCTGGTATCATGTTGGTAGCCTTGTCCTTTAGGGACCTTCTGGTCCAGGCTCTTGGCTGTTTGCCCAGCCAGATCCGCTCATCATGTCTGCTGCACATCCCCAGGACCGTCTTAAGGGAAGCTTCTGCTGGTCACCAACGGGATTTTTCTCAAGCACAGATCTGATCATGCCTCCCCTCAACCCACTCAGAAGCTTCCGTGGGCTTCTGTGTCCACAGCTCAGAATTCAGATTCTCAACATGGGATCCCAGACCTCATCTCAACCCACCTCCTCCCACTGAGCAGCCCTGGGCTTCCTGCCTCCCTACCCCTTGCTCTTACTCTTTTCTTTGAGGAATTAACTTCCCCTCATTCTTCTGCATTAGTGAATTCCCACTTGCTGTGCAATGGCTCCTAGAAGTCAATGCCTTTTCAAATATTTGTCAAGGAAACATGCTCCTTTCTGTTGTTAGGTCTCGGGCTGCTGAAGGCCAGACCTCGATTCTATGTCTTTCCCCTTCTGTCTGAGGCAGCAGATTGGAGAGGCAGTTTGCACTCCCCCCCCCCCCCCGCACGCCTCTGCATCAGAACATGTGCACTCCATAGCCTAAGGGCCAGTCGGCAAAGCCATCCTGTGTGGGTGGGCCTGGGAGGAACTGATTAGTCTTTCTTTTATAATACCTCTGAAAAATGACCACTTCTTTTCTTTTAAAAGGATAAGGCACCCAATTCAAATTGTTCTGGAGATTCCACAAACCCAAATTAAAACGAATATAAATTTAAATGTTTTATGTAATGATAAGCTAATTCAAAAAATGACAAGTTAATTAAAAAACTTATATGTGACTATACATTTGAAATTTTGAAAAAGAACACGTTGGAAGACTCACACTGTCCAATTTCAAGACTTATTGTAAAATTGCAATCAAGACAGTGTGCTATTGGTGCAAAGACAGATACATGGGTCAGTGGAAGAGAGGAGAGTCTAGAAGGAGATCCCACACATCAATGACCAATTGATTTTCAACAGAAGTGCCAAGGTAATTCAATGGAAACACACAATCTGTTTAACAAACAGTATTGGTACAATTGGACATCCATTAAAACAAAAAACAACCCACGCCTTTAACCCATACCTATAACATATACAATAACAAACAAAAATGGGTGATGGTTGAAAGTAGAAGGTAAAACTAAAAACTTTATAGAAGAAAATGGCAGAAAATCTTTGTGACCTTGGGCCAGGCAAAGATTGCTTTGGACACAAAAAGCATACACTGTGAGCAAAAAAAGTTGGTAAAATGGGTTTTATCAAAATTAAAAACATCTGCTCTTTGAAAACCACTGCTGAGGAACTAAATGACAAGCCACAAAGCAGGAGAAAAGAGTTTCAAAACATGTACCTGATAAAGGACTAGTGTTTAGAATATGTGTAAGACTCTTACAGCCCTTTACCAAAAAAAGGAATTTAATAAATGGGCAGAAAGTTCTTGAACTGACACTTTACTGAAGAAGAGCTGTATACAGCACATGGAGACATGAGCTGCTCAATATCATAAGATCATTAAGGAAACACAAAATAAGCCCGCGATGAGGTGCCATTACACATGAATCAGAATGGCTTAAAACAAAAAAACAACCACACACCAAAAAACCCCCCAAACAATTTCCTCAAACAATGACAAAACACAGAACTCCCAACACCTGACAATGTGAAGGTGCTGGTGAGCACATGGGGTAAGTCCGGCTCCCATAGACTGCTGGTGGGAAGGCCGAAACCGATCTGGAAAAGACCCAGTGGTTTTTATGGGGTTAAACGGTACCAGACCATACGACTCAGTGATTCCACTCCTGGGGAGTACGACACTGAGACATGAAAACGTCTCCCACACAAAGACTCATGTTCCAATGACTACAGCGGTTCTAATCAGAATGGCCCCACACTGAAACCAAACCCAGTTGCCCTTCCCCGGGAAATGGATAAACTGTGGCCGATCCACCCGGTTTCCTCAGCAGTAAAAAGACGGTAGGCTGAGAGAGGGAAGCCAGACTGGGATGCACACTGTGTGATTCCATCCGTGTGACATTCCGGAAAAGGGAAGCTCAGGGAAGGAAGCAGATCAGTGGTTGACAGGAGCAGGGGGAGGGGTTATTAGAAAGTGTCATGAGTGGTTTCTGGGGGGCGATAGACATATTCTAAATCTTGAGTGTGGTGGTTACATGACTGTACAGTGGTTTCGCTTTCCATGGTTTCATTTATCTGTGGTCAACTGCGTGCGATATGAAACATTAAGTGGAAAATTCCAGAAGTAAACAATTCATACGTTTTAAATTGCATGCTGTTCAGGTCGTGTGATAGAATCTTGCACCGTCCTGCTCTGTCCTGCCTGGGACGTGAGCCACCCCCTTGTCCAGCATCTCTGTGTTGTAGCTATAGATGCTCCCCACCCACTCACCACCTGGGAGCCATCTCTGTGATCAGATGGGTGCTGTGATGTCGCAGTGCTGTGGGCAAGTCCCCTATTTTACTTAATAATGTCCCAAAGCGCAGGACTAGCAATGTTGGTAACTAGGATATGCCAGAGAGAAGCCATACAGTGTTTGCTATAGATCAGTGCTCAGCAAACTCATTAGTCAACAGAGCGAAATATCAACAGTACAATGATTGAAACTGCTTTTGAGAGCCAAGTTTCTTAAACTTAAACTATATAGGTAGGTACATTGTTATTAACTTAATTGGGGTACTCCTAAGGCTTAGGAAGAGCCACACTCAAGGGGCCAAAGAGCTGCATGTGGCTCGCAAGCCGCAGTTTGCCGACCACTGCTATAGATGAAAAGGTGGAAGTCCTCAATTTAATAAGGAATGAAAAAAGTTGCCTGCTTAGATTGCTAAGATCTACGGTAAGAACAAACCTTCTATCATGAAGTTGTGAAGAAGGAAAAAGAAATTCATGCTAGATTTGCTGTCGCACCTCACTCTGCAAAATTGATGGCAGGGCGTGTGCTGAGGGCTTGCGTAGGTGGAAAGGGCATTGCATTTGTGGGTGGAAAACATGAGCAGCATGTGTCCCCAGGGGCCGCAACGTGTTTTCCAGAAAGCTCTGAGCCCTGGCGAGGTCTTCAGCAAGGGAATCCCTAAAACAGTGGCCACGGTCATGTAACTTATACGGCATATTGTTACAATTGCTCTATTGTATTAATTACTGTTCACGTCTTACTATGCCTAATCTGTACACTAAACCATCACAGGTATGTATGTGTGGGGAAAAACAGTGTATACAGTCTCAGGCACCTCCTGGGGGGGTCTTGGAATGTGTCCTCTGTGATAAGGGGGGACCACTGTATATGTTTGTCAAAACTCATGAAACTGGAACACCGAAAACCGGTGAACTTCACTGTAATCGGACGACACCTCAGTGAACTTGAATTGAAGAGCGCTAAGGCCGGGGGAGCCTGGCCACTCCTGGAGCTGAGGCCACCTTGTTGGAGGCCACGCTGGGCGTCCGGTGTCCACGTGCTTTGGGGATTCAGCAAGTGGAATTACGTTGTGTTTGCACTCCCGGCACCGGGCACGGATTTTACGGTTTTGCTCACTTTGGCGTTTCTCCTAACTGGGTGCGTTAGATGAACTGCACCCCTGTGACACGCGGGTCTTTCTAGGCTCTGACGTGGACCCGCTCACAGGTGCAGGCAGGCCTCTGTCAACCATGGGCGCTCAGATGGAAAAGCGCCTGAGTGAGGCCCTCTTGGCGGAGGCGGTTCAGCCAGAGGCAATCGGCTTTGACCTTCTCTTCATCACAGGGCTGCTGCCAGGGCGGGGGACCACCTAAGGCAGTGGTCCTCAACCTTCCTAATGCCTCGACCTTTAATACAGCTCCTCATGTTGGGGTGACCCCCAACCATAAAATTATTTTCGTTGCTACTTCATAACTGTAATTTTGCTACTGTTATGAATCGTAATGTAAATATCTGATATGCAGGATGTATTTTCATTGTTACAAATTGAACATAATTAAAGCATAGTGATTAATCACAAAAACAATATGTAATTATATATGTGTTTTCCGATGGTCTTAGGCGACCCCTGTGAAAGGGTCGTTCGACCCCCGAAGGGTCGAGACTCAAAGGTTGAGAACCACTGATCTAAGGGCTGCCAGGGGCTGCAGGGCCGGCTCTGCAGTCTGTGGTCCACTGAGCCATAGGGGGCTGGTTTGACATGCGGGCTTGGCCTGCTCCCCTCTTAGGAGCGAGCTCCCAGGTGTGGGTGCCTGAGGTCATGTTCCAGGAAGCCCTGCTCATCTCATCCATCGTCATCCATCTGGAAAAGGGACTGGCCGGAGACCCAGGCGGTGGGTGCAGCTGTTTGCAGATGTCACCAGTGACTAAACAGTGAGAAGGCAGCTCCATGTTGGCCCCTGGCCGTCGAGGCAGATGTGGCAGGCGTCACCCCATCTTCCGCTCGGTTGCTCCCTGAGAGAGTGCCCTGCAGCGAAGTAAACGTGTCCCTCTCCCCTCCCCCGCCTTTTGTAAGGTGGATACGACTGCTTGTCACAGGGGCTCATTCTGTTTGTGACAGCGCCCAGCTGGGTAGCGCCCATGGTGAGGGGGTGCTCGGAGGCCCAATGTCTACAGCATTCCTCCCCCCAGAACCCAGGCTCACCCATCCACTCGCATGGCGTTGGCCTCTTGAAAGAGGTGACAGACACGTCTAGTGTTTACTTATTTACACCCTCCTCGTCCAGTGGCTCTAAATTGGCTGCCCCAACTCAGGGGAGGGTGCTCCTGGCGTCCCGCGGGTGGAGGCCAGGGATGCTGCTTACCGTCTGCAGACACAGGGCGCCCCACAGGGCACGTCCATCGGCCCACTGTGACCAGTGCCAAGATGAGAGGTGCTGCCCTGGGCCCATCTGTAGGGTTGGCATGTGCTGGGTTGGCTTTTGTGTTGACCAAAGCTCCAGAGTTCCCTGGAAACCTTTTCGTTCCATTTTGTTTGCTTGCTTGTTTGTCTAAACATAGAATTAAATCGCTTTCAGCGAATTGCACAAATGCTGAGTGGCAGCTCCCAGAGCCCACTTCTGCGGTTTGTGCAGCGACTTGGAGCTACGCACCCACAGCCAGGCTCACCGGCGCCCGTGGGAGCCCGCCCACCTCCACCCCTGGTTTGGCTGTCATCGGAGACACACAGGAGCAGGTCCTGCTCTGTTGATAATCCACAAGGTGTGACAGGTAATTGGAAGGTAATTGATTATTTTGCCTTGATTGTCCTATTTCAGTCTCCCTTCCTCCCCTCTTTAAATCTTAAAATGAAAAAGAAATAAAACTTGGGACATTAAAAAAAATTCCAACTGAATGTAAATTCATTTCTTTGTTCATTCCTATTGAGTGCCTGTCATGACGTCATAGAGGTTAAGTACACGTCTGCCTCCGGGACCGGTGGGAACACTGCACAATGCAGGCTGTAAGGGGAGTGCTCAGAGAACTAGGGCATGCGTGTGCGTGTGCGTGTGCGTGTGCATGTGCGTGCCTGTGCGCAGGTGTGCGTGCTGTCATCCACTGGTGGGCTGGAGACAGCTGCTGGAGGAGGGACAGGAGACTGGCAGGCAGATGTGGTGCAGGGTAGAATTGGCCCCGTGGTTACAATTCCCACATGACCCTCCCTGTATATCTGACCTTCCCGGCAGAGGCTCAGGAAGGAGGTGGGACGTGTGGTTTTACACCAGGTGGACGTGGGGATTCGAACTCAGGTCATTGACTCCCAACAGAAGATGTGTTTCCCAAAGTGTGGCAACAACACCTCTGGGGGTCCGGGGTGGTTTCATGCAGCTCACAGCCGTGATCCAGCCCAGCCCTGGGGCGGGGTGCTTGTTCGGGGTCATCAGCAGGGACTATACAGCCTGTGGGCTGGAAGGGCAGACGATGCTGATGGAAACCTTTCTTCTAAAATAAATGTATTTCCGTAGAGCAGAGCAGGTTTATGGGAGAGTGTGAAGGAGACTTCAGGTGGGATGATGTGACAGAAGCCGTGGAGGGCCGCCCAGGTGGCAGAGTCTGGAGAGCACTGCTCGACCCTGGGGAGCGGCCCCGCTCCCAGTGATCCAGGAGGGACCAGGCTTCATGCGTTTTCTGTCCTCCCTTGGGAAAGGGAGGAGACTGGTGGTCCTGCCCTGGGGGGGGGGAGGTCAAGAGTTCAGAGACTACAGCTCCTCTCAGCTGCCCCCACCTCGATGCCTCACATGGAGAGGCTGGAGGGGGGTCGGGGAAGGAGCGACCAGCCTGTGTTCCGAGGCGCTCTCTTCCAGCTGAGGCAGCTGACTGACCTCGAGGGGCTGCCTGTTTTGTTTGAAAGGGTACCTCTTGGCATCTTCTTTTTTAATCACATGTCCTCTGTGATCAGAGTAGGTAGGGAAAAAAGAAATGTGAGGTGTGGGAGACAAAACTGCCTAAAAAGGAAAATGCTATTGTTTCTTCTTTGATACTTGTTACTTTTATTTCAGTTGCCAACAGTGACCCCTGACCTTAAAGCCGGTCTTGATGTGGCTGAAATGGCTGTGAGCTATGCTTTAGACCAGCGGTCGCCAGCTACTGGTCTGCCGCGGACCTAGGGTGGTCCGTCAGGTCCGAAAGGTTGGCGACAGCTGTGTTTAGACCACATGCTGCATGCTTCCCCGTTCAACTCTCCCAGCCCCTACAGTGGACATCACTGTCTTACAGATGGGGGCACTGGTGCTCAGAGAGGGTGAGGCATTTGTCCGAGGCCACACAGCTGCTTTATAAAGACCATGCACTTTCCAGTCTCTTGGGAGCCCCATTAACCTGGATAAAGCTGTAACTTTGAGATACCATTGGAACCAATGTTGCAAACAAATCAAAGAGCTACTTGGCAAGAGAAGATGCAGGGAAGGGTCTGATTGGCTTCCAGAGAAGTAAAATATATACTGTGTGCTGCTCAATAAGAGAGAGGAAACCTGTGAGCTAGGGGCATGGATAATGTAAATATCAGCCCTGGCTTGAAATTACAACAATGTTGGCTTTACTAAGACTCGTGCTGCTCCTAAGACTGTTGGATAATTCTCTCTAGTCTTCTTTATTTTCTTTTGTCTTCACCTGTTCTTTCTTTGGTTCACTGAACAGTGATTTTACATCGGGTGGGATGCGCTCAGCTATGCGTAACAGGAAACTCTGGCTCACCTGCTTTAAACAGTATCTGAATGATTCCTGAAGTGAGGCCGTTTCAGAGAGGTGGTTTCGGTAGCTTGGTGACATCCTCCAGGACCGGGCTTGCTTTGATCTTTCCTCTCTGTCACACTCAGCAGATGGGTTTTGATTTTGGCTGATTCCCTCATGGTCGCAAAATGGCTGCTGAGGTTCTTGCTGTCGCAGGTGGACACAGCAACATTTATCTGAAGAAGAGGACCCACCCAGCCCTTCCCCTTCTGTGTAGCAGCATGGAAACTTCTTTTCCAGAAACCTGTCAAGGGACTTCCCCTCAACACTCATTGGCCAGATCCACCACCTGCCCGCTGCTGAGGCGGTCCTTAGCAAGAGAATTGGGGTGACTGATGGGCTTGGCGAAGCACAGTGGGTCCATGGAGGAAGGTGACTTACATGAACAAAAGTGGGATTCTTTTACGAAGGAGGGAGGGAAGAGGAGTTGGCCAACAGCTGGAAATATTGCTGCATATTTAAATATATACTTATCCCTGGCTAGTGTTACAGTGGTTGAGCATTGACCAATGAACCAGGAGATCTTGGTTTGATTCCCAATCAGAGCACATGCCCAGGTTGCGGGCTCAATAACCCGGTAGGAGACATGCAGAAGGCAACTAAGCAGCTATTCTCAACATTGGTGTTTCTATCTCTTTCTCCCTCTTCTTTCCTCTCTGAAATCAATAAAAATATATTAAGAACTAAGAATATATTTATTATGAGGAATTTCAAAACACAAAAGGGAATAGCATAGTGGATTTCCAATTACCTCCCACAGTTTCTAGAATTATCAAATTTTGACAATTTTAGTTCATCTCTATCCTGCCCTTTACCTCCTGCTGAAGTATTTTGAAATGAATCCTAGATACATCATTTTAAGAAATGAGCTCCATGCCTATACTGAGTACCTTCTATCTGCCCAGTCACAGATGCAAAGAGAAAAGTCGTTTCAGGGTCAAGAAATTAGTGAAGGCTGACCTGGTTATGACAACTACTTTTGCTAAAGAGACCGAATTCCATGCAACAAAGGAATATGCAATATCCAGGGAGTGGGCTTTCTGCAAGCTTCCGTTCTGGCTGCATATGGAGTCCTTGGGTCGCGAGGGGCCAGGTGTCCGGGGAGCCCGAGTCGGGCAAGGAAGGTGAATGGAAGTTCAGCATCTCATTTGTCATTTGCACTCCCAGGCGGATGAGGTAAACGCTTTCTAAGAGTGGGTTTTGGTTTGATGACACCTGCTTCTGCATGTTAATAGATTTCTGGGGCGAGCTAGAGCCGGTGATGTCACCTGCAGGTGTGTGAGCCTGCGGTGGCGGTCTGCTGCGTGGCATTTGTTTCTCAAGGCGTGGCAGCCACATCTGTCCTTGGCTGGGAGGGCGCGCTCAGCAGCCGGCTGGAGAAAGGCGCTCTCAGCCAGCGTGGAATGTCAGGTGTCACGGGCGGACTCCGGGCTGGGCTGTACACATGTACTTTCCCTACGGCCTGAGCTCATTCTATTTAGTTCTGGAACAAAATGCAAATGCCACTTCTTTAAGATATCGCGGCGGCGGCAGGAAGAGAATGTTTCCGTGGCCCTTTCTGCACTCCCCCTGCTTCAGCTCAGGTGGAAACGACCCCTCTTCTCTCCGCGGGCGAAACAGGAAGCTGCCTTCAGATTTTCCTGCAGTTTTTAAGCATTTGCTGCTTTACCAAGAGCTCACATGCTTGAGGAGGGCTGGGCCCTTTGTATAGAACATAAAAAGAAATTCACCATTTCTCTCAGCACGTGTCTCCACTTCTACCCGGCAGCTAAAGGTCAAATTGCGGAGCTGAATCAGTTATAGCCTCGTGTTCAGGATATACTCCACCTGAGCTGATTTTATCTGCTGGGCTTTGTAAAATGTTAGTGTTGGCACAGAGAGATGAAAAACAGAAGCATTTTGCATAACTACATTTGAAAAATCTTAAAAAATGTGAAAGAGAGCGAGAGAAAGAATGGCGTCATGACACGAAATGGTGCTGCGTGCCCGGGCGTTTGGAGGTGCGGGCTCGCGGCCGTTACTGCTCCTGCCGAGCTTTCTAGAGCGAGCAGGCCGTGGTTGGGTGGCCTTTGTTTTGCACGCTGTGCACTTTGGTGCCATGTGAGGATCCGCTGACCCCAGTACATTTTGCTTGACATGCACAGCTGGGCGGCTGGCACACAGTCCAGCCATGAGAAGGAATGCGAAAAGAAAACACAGACAATCTATTCATCAGAGCCCTGTGACAGGGAGGCAGCGGCCGGCCAGGCAGGCGTGCACCTGCAGGAAGCAGGAGGGAGACAGGCCGGGGCTCAGGGAGCAGGCGGAGGACTCACAGCTGCTGCTGACCCCGAGGCCTCCATGGCAGGGGCTTGGTCAGAGGTGAAAGCTGACACCATTTCCAACGTGCGGACTCTGGTTTCGGGGGCTCGGCGAGCAGGAGCGCGGGTGGTGGCACTCAGGTCTTGCTTCTCACTCGTTGCGGTGTGAGTTCAGCAGGTGCCTGGTGCCCAGCGACACCCACGCTGAGGTGTGTGTGAGCTCAGCTTGTGGGGAGGGTGGCGCTCGGGTTCCTGACTCTGGGGCCATGCTAGGTCTGTCCCCTCAAAGAGGGCGCGGGACCCACGGACACAGGCAATAGGGGGGTGAAGGCCAGGGGCGCCGGTGGGGGCAGGCTAGAAGGGGTTAATGATGGGGGGGGACATATGTAATACTTTCAACAATAAATATTTAATTAATTAATTAACAAAAAGCAAGATTAAACCAAGTAAATTTGAAAATCTCCCCACTCTCTCCCCCAAAAAAGGGCAGAGAAGAGGCAGCTTCTGAAACCCTGGGAAGCCTTTGTTTGGCCACAAGGATGTCTAGTCACCTCAGTCCTGTTCACACAGCCCGCCTGGCCCCAGACCCCGCCTCCCACTTCCTGCGTTTATTTGCAATTTTGCAGCTGGTTTCACACGTTGTTTTTTACCAGGAAAACAAGCTTTCCATTTCCGTGTGCACGTGAACCTGTCACCTGAGCAGCTGCTTGCATTCCTGTGTAAAGACTCGGGGAAGACCCCTCACCACCCCAGCTGCAGCAGAGGCTGGGCGTCCGTCACTCAGGTTCCCCGAGTGGCATGAAGCTTGGCTGGGCTGGGCATGCTTACTGTCCCCAGGTTGCTCACAGCTCTTTGGAGGACATCAGTGTGTATTTCACTCAAGGTAGCGGAAGGCTGGGGGCCCCTGAGCGCCTTCCTCTTGGGCCGGAGCTGCACACAGGTTTGCACTGTGAAGACTGGGAGCTTTGGAGACAGACAGACAGACAGACAGACTTGGGTTCAAGTCCAGCTCCTCCACTCTGTAGCTAGGGGAGTGTTCAAGTCCAGCACGTTGCAGGGAGCCCAGCATGAGATCCCCCAGGAAGCAGCGGTGGGCTTGTCTGGGTATTGGGGACCCCTGCCCCTGTACCTGTGGGCTGCCCTGTCCTGCAGGACATGATGCTGGAACTGTCACTTTACTGGACCAAAGTCAGCAGTAAATTCTGCAAGGCTTCCAGGAGCAACAAGGTGCCTTTTTAAAAAATGGTTTTGTTTCAATATTGAGTTTTGCAAATGTTTATACCACTCGAACCAAACCAGGTCCAGACTCATTTTCAGAAACCTTTTTTCTTTTATGTTGCTTGTACAGCTCAGTGAAATTCTACAGAATATTAAAATAACAGAAAAACAAAATGAGAAAACTCGTCTAGGGCTAACGTCCTTGACAAGACTGGCTTTAAAAAGCAACAACTGCCCGGCCAGCGTGGCTCAGTGGTTGAGCATCGACCTCTGAACCAAGAGGCCATGGTTTGATTTCTAGTCAGGGCACATGCCGGGGTTGGGGGCTCGATCTCCAGTGTTGGGGTGTGCAGGAGGCAGCCGATCAATGATTCTCTCTCATCACTGATGTTTCTATCTCTCGCTCCCTTTCCCTTCCTCTCTGAAAAAATAAAAAAAGAAAAGAAAAGAAAAGGCAACAACTAAACCCAAACCACTGAGAATGCATGAGGCTTCTCCCCCGGGACAGCAGTTGAAGGTGTGCATTTGGTGAGCTGCCTGTGGGAAGGGCCAGAGGGAAAATGCTGGCTGGCCACTTTCCCTGCGTTACTGCCCCTCCCCAAGCCCCTCACATATGTCCTGCTCCTTGACCTGGAACGGGGAACTCAGGAGCTAACCCTGGCCGTTATTTAATTGTAAACTTTAAATTCAAATTCACGCAGGGCAGTTGATGGGAATTTGAAAACACAGGGCGAAATCCTGCTCTGACAAAGACGGAACAAAAGCGCTCTGTCTTTCGGAGGTCACTAATCCGGTGTTTGCACCTTATTGTCACTACGTCATGTCTGAAAACCTCGGAATTATTTCCAATTAGAGGGTTTAAGTGGCTCTTGCTCTCTGAGCCGCTGACCCCTCGAGTCTGTTTGGCAGGATTGTCTCCGGGTCCTCACCTGGGCGCACATTGTGCTGCTGTCAGGGGTCCGAGCCGCTCCCGGTGACCCCACAGGACCATCCACACCGCAAGGCGCAGGGGCTGTTGTGAAGTTTACAATGACAGATGGCAGAGGCATAAAAGGCACCTCCGTGGGCTTTGTGACCAGGGATTTGGGTGTTCAGAATCCTTTCTTCTCGCTCGTTCGGGAGGCCCGCTGTGATTGCTGTCAGAGCCGCGCGCGGCCCATGTGGAACAGGCTGGCGTGGTGCACACCTGCTCTCGCAGCGCTGCTCCTCCCGGCCTCCAGCCGAGCCTCAGCCCCCGGGAGGCCCTAGCCACCCGCTTCCCGGGGCCTGCCTCCGGGAGCACCAGGCTTTCGCGGGAGCTTTTAACTCGCCTGGTTTCTGGACACGAGGGGCGAGTTGTTAAGGAGGAGCACACAGGCCTCTGGTTCTGCTCTCGGGACTCTAGCTGGACTTAGAGGTCGGCGCTGTGGCCGTTTCCACGTGTGGGAAGAAACAGAAAGAAGGAACAACCGAGTTTTGAAATTGGCGAAAGCTACAAAACTCTGTGGTGTGGCCCTTGGACACGCATTGTAGCCGCTTTCCAGCACCCTAACGGGGCCACGGTGCTGCGCGTGCCCGGAAACGCCGCGGTCCCCCTGGGCAGAGTGGCCGCTGCGGAGAGGCTGCCGGCCATCCTGAAGGGCAAGTGCGCCGCTGCTGCCAGTGCTGCCGCATCCGTGGAGACTGTGGGTGTCCGGCTTCTTTGGAAGGGCGCGCAGTCCAGCAGCACCCTGGCTCCTGGCCCACATGACAGCCACCAGCTGGAGCCCTGGAGCAGCGGCCACCTCTGACGGGCTCACACTCACTGGATGTTGTTTTTTCCTTCTTCATCCAGCCAATGCACTCACTCCCAGAGAAAGTGAAATGTAAACACATGACAAGGACCTTTAGAATTCATCCGCATAGCATAATCCAAGATGCACCAAACATTTCATGTTACAAAGATGCTCCCCTCTGTTACCCATAGTATACAAACTGGAAGCAATGTAGCCACGGGAGCGGGCTGACTCAGTTATGATGCATTCCCAAAATGGAGTATTATATGGCCATGAAGGTAATACTCAGGCAGCTTTTAATAACACAGAAAGATGGTCATGATTTAATGTTGGATTACAAAAAGCTAGAAATTGCCCTGGCTGATGTGGCTCAGTTGCCTGGGTGTCATCCTGTGCGCTGAAAGGTAGCGGTTCGGTTCCCTGTCAGGGCACCGGCCTAGGTTTTGGGCTGGATCCCCTGTAGGTGGGGTGCAGGAGGCAGCCCAATGTTCCGCTCTCACATCAGTGTTTCTCTCTCTCTCTCCTCCCTTTTTTCTTTCTCTCTAAAAACCAATTAAAATGTGTTTTAAAAACCTAGAAATTAAGTTGTGTGTGCAGTACACTCTAATTATCTCCCAAAGTGTAAAAGTAAGGATCAGTATGCATAAAATAAGCCTGGAAGCAAAATTTTCAAAATATTAACAGCAGTGGCTTTTTGTCAATGAAATGATCCATGATGGGTTTCCTCTTTATTTTATTCTGGGCTTTCCATGTTTTCTACACGGAATGTGCATAGCTTTAATATTCAGAAAAAAAGAAAACCATGAGTAAGCATGCGAGAAATAGAAGCCTAGATGAGTGGGGATTTTCCCCACGCCTCCCAGCCGGTTGGTGACAGGGCAGTTCCCCGCTTCCCACAGGGACTCGTCCCACTCCTGAGGGTCGGGTTGCCTGCAGCTGTGCGCCCGGCATGTAGGGGGGGCCCCAGGGTCTCCCCTAGGACCCGTGAGCTCCATGTGGGCATGCTTGTTGTATGGGGGGGTATATAATTTCAGGTCCTTTGTTTTGCCTTTAGTAATGAGCAGTCTAAGAACCAGACATCGATGCCCTTGAGTAGAAATTAGAGCTGATGTGGGTGTTATTACGTGCGTGGCTAGTTCCACAGCTCATGTGACTTGTAGTCCTCAGGGGAGGGGGCACGTATAGGCTGGGTTGCCTCCAATTGCCATTGTTCCCTCCTCTTGCATTCAGCCAACTGCACTCACTTCCCTCCTACCCCAGAGACAGTGACATGTAACTACATGGCAGGACCGTTAGACACTCCTCTCCGTTAGGGAGGAAAGTCAGAGCAGCTCAGGCGCCCTTGCTGGGAGGAGGGGTGCCGTGCTTAGAAGAGCCCTCTGCACCATGGACGCCGCACAGCGTGGTCGCTGCTGGGGAAGACCGAGTCCCTTCCTAATCCTGCCACAGCTGCTCTGGGACTCGCTCAAATCTGTCCGTTCTCAGGGCATGTCCCACTCAGCTTTCTCCAGGGCCCACGGGAAAGGTCGGGGGGAGATGCTCAGGGAAGGTTTTCACAGTTCCCAGGAGGAGGAGGAGCCCCAGAACTGAACACAAGAGCCCCCCGCCCCCCCCCACACACACACCTCTCAGGGGCCCACCAGCTCACAGGACTGAAAGCTGTTCACTCTTCTACAGCAAGAAGTGGGCTGTGCAGTGACCCAGAGCCACCCCATCCTATGGATGTGTCCGGGGAAGGCACATCCTCTAGGCTTGGGCAGGTACTGCGTGTGGAGATGTGCCCTCAGCTAAGGAAGTGTGAGGCCGCTGACCACGTGGGAAGAGCCTTTCCTCAGAGACTGGCCCTACGGTCCCTCCCAAGGAGGGCGAGTGCTGCTGACGCTTTCCCCCAGGACGTGCCCCGCGCTGTGCGTCCAGCCGTGTCTCTCCCCTGCAGTGTGGGTCTGCAGCATTGATCAGGCGTTCACTCCCATAAGACAGTCCGATTCTAGGCCCCGGGCCTGGGGACCTGGGGGGCGTGCTGACCCACTGGCTTGGGGCTCTGGGGTTGGGTAGACTTTGTCAGTGAGCAGCTTCGAATCCAAGTTCCTAGTGTCTCACTGTGGTTGCATGGCCAACAAATCTTGCTCTGATGAGGCACCTGCTGGTCAGCTCTTCTAGCAAATGGGTGGCATGGGATGTCAGGCGTGCGAGGTGGCCAGGCAGCGGTTGCTTTCTGCAGTTCTGGCTGATGGTTCCATTCCTTAGTGTTTCTGTACAGTGTCTGTATTTCTATTTTTCCATGCTTCTGAAAGAACTAAACCAGGGCCTTCAGGAGAATTTCTGGTTGCTGGGAAATTAATACAAACTGGAAATACAAGAATCAATATTCCCAAACCTAAGGTTGCCTGTCAAAAAATGTAATTGTAGGTTTCCCGTTGTAAATGTGGAAGGAAGGAATGGAGCACCTTGGCTTGAGGCCCCTATAGCCTGGCTGGCAGGGGTCAGAGTAGGACACTGTGTGTGCACGGTGGGGGGTGTGCACAGTGGGGGTGTGCACGGTGGGGATGTGCACGGTGGGAGTGTGCATGGTGAGGGGGTGCACAGTGGGGGTGTGCACGGTGGGGTGTGTGCATGGAGGGGTTTGTGCATGGTGGGGTGTGCACAGTGAGGGTGTGTACAGCGGGGGGGGTGTACCGTGGGGGTGTGTATGGTGGTGTGTGTATAGTGGGGAGAGCTCAGTGGGGATGTGCATGGTGAGGGTATGCACGGTAGGGTGTGTGCACGATGGGAGGTGCATGGTGGGGGTGTGTACAGTGGGTGTGTGCACAGTGGGGGGTGAACGGTGGTGGTGTGTGCACAATGGGTGTGTGCACGGTGGGGTGTGTGCACAGTGGGGGGTGCACGGTGGTGGTGTGTGCACAATGGGTGTGTGCACGGTGGGGTGTGTGCACAGTGGGGGGTGAATGGTGGGGTGTGTGCACAATGGGTGTGTGCACCGTGGGGTGTGTGCACAGTAGGGGGTGCACGGTGGTGGTGTTGCACAATAGGGGGTGCACAGTGGTGGTGTGTCACAGTGGGTGTGTGCACGGTGGGGTGTGTGCATGGTGGGTGTGTGCACGGTGGGTGTGTGCACAGTGGGTGTGTGCACAGTGGGGGGTGAACGGTGGGGTGTGTGCACAGTGGGTGTGTGCATGGTGGGGTGTGTGCACAGTGGGGGGTGCACGGTGGTGGTGTGTCACAGTGGGTGTGTGCACGGTGGGGTGCACAGTGGTGGTGTGTGCACAGTGGTGGTGTGTGCACGGTGGTGGTGTGTGCACGGTGGGGTGTGTGCATGGTGGGGTGTGTGTACAGTGGGTGTGTGCACGGTGGGGTGTGTGCACAGTGTGGGGTGCACGGTGGTGGTGAGTGCACAGTGGGTGTGTGCACGGTGGGTGTGCAGTGGTGTGTGCACGGTGGGTGTGTGCACGGTGGGGTGTGTGCACAGTGGGGTGTGTGCACGGTGGGTGTGTGCACGGTGGGGTGTGTGCACAGTGGGGGGTGCACAGTGGGGTGTGTGCACAGTGGGGGGTGCACGGTGGGGTGTGTGCACAGTGGGGGGTGCACGGTGGGGTGTGTGCACAGTGGGGTGTGTGCACGGTGGTGGTGTGTGCACAGTGGGGTGTGTGCACAGTGGGGGGTGCACGGTGGGGTGTGTGCACAGTGGGGTGTGTGCACGGTGGTGGTGTGTGCACAGTGGGATGTGTGCACAGTGGGGGGTGCACGGTGGGGTGTGTGCACAGTGGGGTGTGTGCACGGTGGTGGTGTGTGCACAGTGGGGAGTGCACGGTGGGGTGTGTGCACAGTGGGGTGTGCACGGTGGGGTGTGTGCATGGTGGGGTGTGCACGGTGGGGTGTGTGCACAGTGTGGGGTGCACCGTGGTGGTGTGTCACAGTTGGTGTGTGCACGGTGGGGTCTGTGCACAGCGGGGGGTGCACCGTGGTGGTGTGTCACAGTGTGGCGTGCACGGTGGTGGTGTGTCACAGTTGGTGTGTGCACGGTGGGGTCTGTGCACAGCGGGGGGTGCACCGTGGTGGTGTGTCACAGTGTGGCGTGCACGGTGGGGTGTGTGCACAGTGGGTGTGTGCACGGTGGGTGTGTAAGGTGGGGGGTGCACGGTGGGTGTGTGCATGGTGGGGTGTGTGCACAGTGGGTGTGTGCACAGTGGGTGTGTGCATGGTGGGGTGTGTGCACAGTGGGGTGTGTGCACAGTGGGGTGTGTGCACAGTGGGGTGTGTGCACGGTGGGTGTGTGCACAGTGGGTGTGTGCACAGTGGGGTGTGTGCACAGTGGGGGTGCACGGTGGGGTGTGTGCACGGTGGGTGTGTGTGCATGGTGGGGTGTGCACGGTGGGGTGTGTGCATGGTGGGGTGTGCACGGTGGGGTGTGTGCACGGTGGGGTGTGCACGGTGGGGTGTGTGCATGGTGGGGTGTGCATGGTGGGGTGTGTGCACGGTGGGGTGTGTGCACAGTGGGGTGTGCACGGTGGGGTGTGTGCACGGTGGGGTGTGTGCACGGTGGGGTGTGTGCACAGTGGGGTGTGTGCACGGTGGGGTGTGTGCACGGTGGGGTGTGTGCACAGGGTGGGGTGCACGGTGGCATGTATGCACAGTGGGTGTGTGCACGGTGGGGTGTGTGCACAGTGTGGGGTGCACGGTGGTGGTGTGTCACAGTGGGTGTGTGCACGGTGGTGGTGTGTGCACAGTGGGTGTGTGCACGGTGGTGGTGTGTCACAGTGGGTGTGTGCACGGTGGGGTGTGTGCACAGCGGGGGGTGCACGGTGGTGGTGTGTCACAGTGGGGCATGCACAGTGGGTGTGTGCATGGTGGGTGTGTGCATGGTGGGGTGTGTGCATGGTGGGGTGTGTGCACAGTGGGGCGTGCACGGTGGTGGTGTGTGCACGGTGGGGTATTTGCACAGTGGGTGTGTGCACATTGGGAGATGCACGGTGGTGGTGTTGCACGATGGGGGGTGCACGGGGGGAGGGTGTACAGTGGGGTCGGGCCGGAGCTGCCAGAAGCTCCCTCCTCAGATGTGCCTCTCAAACACCTCCGTTTTTACTTGACCTCTTAACTTTGCATTTCTAGCCCAAGGCCCGATTTCACATTCTGAAACTGAGCATGAGTCTCAATTCTGTGAAGAAAAGGCTGTTTCGGGGGAGTGATGACTCAACTTCTATTTCGAGCGCAGTGAGAAGACTCCACCTAAAAGGCAGTAAAGGAATGAGCATTTGCTATATTCAGGTCTATTCTTAAGTTTTATTTTTAATTACACAAGTGATATGTGGCGTACATTCATGTTATAAAATTTAGAGTGCTCCCTGCCTCTCTGCCCCCTGGTTCCAGGCCCTGTGCCCAGGTCACCACCATTGACAGCTTGGGTGACTTGTATGCATTGACGTGTGTGTGTTTTGCATACGAGTGGCCGCATAAGCTACAGTTGTCTGCAGCTGTTCCTTTCCACGGGATGATGTGTCGTGGAGCCCATCCCTGTCATTAAGGACCTGCCTTAGTTTAAACTGCCGACTCACACTCTTAGATTCATTTAGCCTTCCCCTCCTCATAGATGGAAAGTGACTGTACTTCTCCGTGTATCTCAGTGAAGCTGTTTCAGCGACAAAGTCCATTTCTTTTCCTCCCCAGGGTGGTAGGTATTCGTTTAAAAAGGCAGTAGAGAAAGAAGGATTTCCCAGAGGAGGAGGGGCAGCAGGCTTATCCACCGACAGAGGGTCAGAGCTGCGGGCTGGTGTCTGACTGTGGTCAGCGGGCGTGGGGGCTTCATGACAGGTGGGCGTGGGGGCGCCAGGCAGGTGGAGCCGAAGGGAGTGCCGGCCTCCACGGAAGTCTAGTAATGGGAGGCAGAGCTGGGGTTTGGCACATACAGGACAGCGTCTTTGAGTTGAGGAGGCAGAAGAAGCCACACTCACTTGGCATAAGCTCTGTCCTGAGCAATGCCAGGTGCTGAGGACCCAGGTGCCTGAGATTGGGATTCTGTCCTTCAGGCCTCCCGTCTGATCAGGGGGAAAGCCATGCACAGACGTGGTGCAGGGAGGGGCCCTTGGGCTCCTGGGTGTCGGGGGAGAAGGTCCCAGGGACTTCTGTCTGGCCTTGAAGGATGAGCAGGGCTTCGCTGAGTGAGGAAGGGAAGGGACAGGTATTCCCAGGCAGGGCCCAGCAGCCCTGGCACAGAGGTGTGAGATGGCAGGCATGTCCCAGGATGGTGGGCAGCTGAGTGTGGCTGGACAGTAAGGCCCAGGTGGAGGATGAGGGGGGCGGGGCAGCAGGCAGGAGTGGGGGCAGGAAGGGCCTGGAGAGCACAGAGCTGGCCTTTTGGGTGCTGCTGGGTCAGTGACGTGAGGGGGCACCCTGGCACCTGATGGGCTCCAGGAGGGGGAGGTCTTGGGGTCAAGGAGTGGATGTGTTGGAGCCGAGAGGTGCGGGCTGGGATACTGACTGGGATGTGGGTCTTTGTGTGTCCCTCAGTGTGCATCCGTCTGTCTGTCCATCCTTTGGCATTCCCAGAGAACTTGTTCGGCTCTAGGTTCTGGGAAATGAGATGTGCCCTGATCGCTGGGGCAACAGGCTGTTGAATGGCACCTTGTGTCCCTGCTAAGGATGGGTTTGTTTGAGGGACAAACGTCTTCTGTTTGACTTTAAGAGTCTTTACTATTATTTCAATAACTTCTTGATTCTCAGTATTGACCAACATTATTAATGCCTACTCTCTCTTTAAAAAAAGAAAAAGATTTTAAAATGATTTTTAGAGAGAGGACAGGAGAGGGAGAGAGGGAGAGAAGCATTGATGTGAGAGGGAAACATTGATCTGCTGCTTCCTGCACGCCCTCTACTGGGGGTCGAGCCCACAACCCAGGCATGTGCCCTGACCAGGAATTGAACCAGTGACCTTCGGTGCATGGGACAATGCCCAGCCGACTGAACCACACTTGTCAGGACAATGCCTGCTCTCTTTGTAATAGAACCTTCTTCTAAAATTCTACTTAAAGATACACTGCGCTTTGTGGAAAAGTAAGAATGTATGTTAAAGGGTAGCATGCTTATCATGGAAGCATACTGCAGACATTTAGTATATCTCAGGGAGATTGCTTACACAAAAAGTAGCTAATCCATATCATGAGAAACTATGTGATTGTCAGAAAGAATGGGGCAGGAGGGTAATGGGCATGGATATAAACAGCACAAACTATGTTATTAAGTGGAAAGAGCAAGGTGCCGAAGAGCAGGTGCTGCATGACTCTACTGTGTAGAGAAAAGGATGGCTGGATGGCTGCACGTGTGTGTGTGTGCACATGCTTTCTGATGGATGTATAAGCCACTGTCGCTAGCAGTGGGCAGGGGTGGAGAAGGAGAAAGTCTTTTGTTTTTGTACCAGTTTTTACCCGTGTGCAGGTATTACTTGAATATTAAACACTGTTCAGTGTTTCTTAATGATTGTTTGGCTGCATCAAACGCATATGTTCTCTGGTGGCCCTTTCCCGTGCATCCCTGCCGTCTCCCCACCTGCCTGACCTTTCTCCCAAGACCCTGCTGCATGCCAGGGGTTAGTGTTTGCCTAGAATTAGCCTCACAGGAGAATGGAACGCTTTGCCACCTCGGGTTTCTGTCCCTTTTCTGGGTCTAGAGCAGTGACGGCGAACCTTTTGAGCTCGGCTTGTCAGCATTTTGAAAAACCCAACTGCTCTGGTGCCGTGTCACATATAGAAATTTTTTGATATTTGCATCCATAGTAAAACAAAGACGTATATTTTTGATATTTATTTTATATATTTAAATGCCATTTAACAAAGAAAAATCAACCAAAAAAATGAGTTCGCGTGTCACCTCTGACATGCGTGTCATAGGTTTGCCATCACTGGCTTAGAGTCATCTTGCAGGATGGCTGTCTGGTCTCAGGATGGCTGTCTGGTCTCAGTTGGGCTAATTGAGCGCCCCCACCCCCCCCACCCCCCCCACCGCCCGTGCAAGCCAGGCCTGCTGCCTGCAAGGTGGTGTCTGCCTAACATTTCTCACTTGCTCATGAGATCTGCCCGTCACTGCACTGGCTCCGCATGACAGGTCAGGCAGGCTTGCCGTGCGTTAACCCCGTCAGGTTCCTCACCGCTGTCCGGAGCGTGCTGTCGTTTTGCAAGTGATCTGTAGAACTCAAGTGGTTTTGGAAATGGGGGTGGGGTAGGGGGTAGGGGGCTTTCTCCAGGCAGATGGCAGCCTCCACGTGTCAGTGGTGGCCTGGGATGCATGAACTTGGGACTGGAAGTGAAATTGTTGAATGTGTTAGCATGTTCTGAATTTTCAGATCTCGTTGTGCGGAGTGGAAATCTGGCTTCTTTTAAAATACGTCAAAATGCTTTTGTACAGGACCAGGCGGCTAATCTAAAAGGCAGGGCTCCGCTTCCTGGTTCCTCTGCTTCCTTTGATCATGCTCCCACCTTCCATGAGAGCGGAGAGCAAAGGCCGCCCTGAACCCCCGCCTTTCGCCCACCCCCCAAGGCCCCTCCAAGTGGCCGCTGGGACATGTGTTGCTCAGTGTTAACCAGTCACCAGAGCTTCTGGGGTTGATTTCCTGTTTCTTTCAAGTATGTGCTGCCTTTCCGGTTTGGACAAAGAGCCCAGCATTCTCCTTTTGGGTAATATTCCAGTGTTGTTCCTGCTTCTCCGTCTTGGAAGCTTCTGTCACTTGCTCTGGCTGGCCGCCGAGGGCATCTCTTCTCCTGTCCACATAGGCACTTACAACTCCCGACATTTCTTTTAAGAGAAACACAACTACTTGAATAAATTAATACTTTAAAATGATTCCCCCAAGAACTTACCTGCTGATAACTATTTAGTGCACTTATAACGGAGAGACTGCGCTGCCTTCAACTGTCTCAGCGAGAACTTGAGTCACTCAAGTCTCAGAAGTTTGCTTCCCTCAGCGATGACAGCTGCCCACTGACCCAACTCAATGCCCTCCCTTCTCACTGGCCGTGGGGCTGGTCACTGGCCATGGGGCTGGTCACTGGCCATGGGGCTGGTCACTGGCTATGGAGATGAGTCACTGGGCCCTGGGGGCTGGCCACTGGCTATGGAGATGGTCGCTGGCCATGGGGCTGGTCACTGGCCCTGGGGCTGGTCACTGGCTATGGAGATGGTCGCTGGCCATGGGGCTGGTCACTGGCTATAGGGATGGTCACTGGCCCTTGGGCTGGTCACTGGCCATGGGGCTGGTCATTGGCTATGGAGATGGTCACTGGCCATGGGGCTGGTCACTGTCTATAGGGCTGGTCACTGGTCCCATGGCGGCTGGTCACTGCCCTGGGGCGGGTCACTGGCTATGGAGATGGTCACTGGCCATGGGGCTGGTCACTGTCTATAGGGCTGGTCACTGGCCATGGGGCTGGTCATTAGCTATGGAGATGTTCACTGGCCCTGGGGCTGGTCACTGTCTATAGGGCTGGTCACTGGCCATGGGGCTGGTCACTTGCCTGGGGCTGGTCACTGGCTATGGAGATGGTCACTGGCCATGGGGCTGGTCACTGGCTATGGAGATGGTCACTGGCCATGGGGCTGGTCACTGGCTATGGAGATGGTCACTGGCCATGGGGCTGGTCACTGGCTATGGAGATGGTCACTGGCCATGGGGCTGGTGCCCCTGCAGAATCGCCCAGCAGAAGCTAGAAAGTAGGGATGAGCTGAGATCAGGCTCTGACGCAGCCTGGCTTGTCCTGGGGTCTCAGGCTACGTGATGCAACTCCGCTGGGTTGGGCTCCTTCTGGAAACTTGGGTTCCCTGACATAATGCCTCCCTTACAGATGGTTTTGCGAATAACTGCTGTAGCTCCTGTGAGTGCACCAAGCAGCAGGGGTGGTTGCTCCGTAAATTCTTGTTTCCTTTCTTTATTCCCAACGCGCTTACACATAACAACCCAGTAATAACCGGAACCTGCTATCCTCCCTTCCTAGCCCCCAGGAGAGTCAGTGGGCTCAGATGACTGGGGCCACGGCTCTCACTCTGGTCTAATGTGTGCCAGCCTCCAAGCCCTCTGCTTCCTCATGGCCCGGGCTGGTGATCACCTGGAGACACAGCCGCACCTCAGGACAGGAGGACAGGGACGCTTCACTGGAACTTACGTTACTTTGGTGGTTGCAGCTTCGGATTCTACTAGAACCTGAAGGAAGTTTTCAGTGTCTGGGGGAAACAGTGACAGAATACTGTACACGCAAAGGGGAAGCCACAGTTAGGAGACCAAACCTGTCTGCTCTAAAGGGAATTGCAGTGCAGACCAAAGTGCCTGCCCAGTCCCTGTTCAACAGGTCAGCTACCCTGCAGTTCAGTCTAGAATGCCTTCGGTCTGGTCTGCTCCTGAATGGGCTTTGTCTTCTGTTTCAGCAGTCCCTCTCTGTACCTTCAAAATGAACATATGAGGACATTTTTGTTGCTATCCTGCCGTGTTCTATGGGTTCTTCACGTTCTCACACATGCGCATGCACTGCCTCACACCGTCCGCGCCTCGGGGAGAGGCACACACAGCCTCGTCCACAGCAGCGAGTTTCTGACCGTGGGGTTGGGACTAAAGCGCTCAAGACAAAGTAAAATCAACTGCCCCAGCCTTTTTTTTTTTTTTTTTTTAAACCAACAGGCTTATTGAGATATATTTCAGCTACCATAATATTTGCCCATTTAAAGTATATAATTCAATGCTTTCTAATATATTCACAGTTGTGCATCCATCACTACAATCTAACTTAAACAAAATTGTTGTCAACTTCCGGAAGAAATCTTATATTCCTTAGCAGTCACTTCCATTACTCATCTCCTGCCTTACACCTTAGGTGAGAAATAATCTACTTTTTGTCTCAAGATTTGCCTATCTGGGCATTACATATTAGTAAAACTGTACAACATGCATTATTTTGTGACTGACAACATTCGCTTAACATACTGTTTTCCAAATTTATGCATGCCATAGTATGTATCAGAACTTCATCCCTTTTTATATCCCAAATAATATCCCCCTGTATGGATAGACTACATTTTATTTACCTACATGTCACTTGGTGAATAATGAGTTGCTCCCACTTTTTTGGCTATTGTGAAAAAATGCTCCCATCAGGAGTCGTGCCCAAGTTTTGTGTGGTTGTATGTTTCCATCTCTCCACCTGGGAGTAGGATTGCTCGGACATATGGTAACTGTATGTTTAAGGAACTGACAGACTGTTTACCAAAGTGGCTGCCCCATTTGACATTCCCGCCAGCAGTGCCGAAGGGCTCCAATTTCTCCATTTCCCCACCAACACTTGTTGTCTGTCTCTGTTATTATAGCCATCTGATGGGGTGAAGTGCTATTCGATCAGGGGTTTGGTTGGCATTTTTCTGGTGACTAGTGATATTGAGCATCTTTTCATGTGATTATTGACCATTTTCATAGCTTCTTTGGAGAAATGTCTATTTAGATCCTATACCCATTTTTAAATTGGGTTATTTTTACTAGTGAGTTGCAGGAGTTCTTTATATATTCTGGATACTAGTCCCTTATCAGATAGATAATTAGAAAACATTTGCTCCCATTCTGTGGGTTGTCTTTTCACTTTCTTAATGATGTTTTTTGAAGTACAAAAGTTTTACATTTTTTAAAAATAAATCTTTATTGTTCAGATTATTACAGTTGTTCCTCTTTTTTCCCCCCATAGCTCCCCTCCACCCAGTTCCCACCCCTCCCTCTGCCCTTACCCCCCACCCCCGCCACTGTCCTCATCCATAGGTGTACGATTTTTGTCCAGTCTCTTCTCACACACCACACACCCTTCCCCCCACCCCCAAGAATAGTCAGTCCACTCCCTTTCTATGCCTCTGATTCTATTTTATTCACCAGTTTACTCTGTTCATCAGATTTTTTATTCACTTGATTTTTAGATTCACTTGTTGATAGATATGTATTTGTTGTTCATAGTTTTTATCTTTACCTTTTCTTCTTCCTCTTCTTAAAGGATACCTTTCAGCATTTCATATAATACTGGTTTGGTGGTGATGAACTCCTTTAGCTTTTTCTTATCTGTGAAGCTCTTTATCTGACCTTCAATTCTGAATGATAGCTTTGCTGGATAAAGTAATCTTGCTTGTAGATTCTTGGTATTCATCGCTTTGAATATTTCTGCCACTCCCTTCTGGCCTGCAAAGTTTCTGTTGAGAAATCAGCTGACAGTCGTATGGGTACTCTCTTGTAGGTAACTGACTGGTTTTCTCTTGCTGCTTTTAAGATTCTCTCTTTGTCTTTTGCTCTTGGCATTTTAATTATGATGTGTCTTGGTGTGGTCCTCTTTGGATTCCTTTTGTTTGGGGTTCTCTGCGCTTCCTGGACTTGTAAGTCTATTTCTTTCACCAGGTAGGGGAAATTTTCTGTCATTATTTCTTCAAATAGGTTTTCAATATCTTGCTCTCTCTCTTCTTCTGGCACCACTATAATTCGGATGTTGGTACGCTTGAAGTTGTCCCAGAGGCTCCTTACACTATCTTGATATTTTTGGATTCTTTTTTCATGTTGCTTTTCCGGTTGGGTGTTTTTTACTTCTTCGCATTTCAAATCTTTGACTTGATTCTTGGTATCTTCTTGTTTGCTGTTGGATCTCTGTATATTATTCTTTATTTCAGTCAGTGTATGCTTAATTTCTAGTTGGTCCTTTTTCATATCCTTGAGGGTCTCACTAAATTTATCGGCGGTTTCTAGAAAATTCTTGAAAAACCTTATAACCGTGGTTTTGAACTCTATATCCAATCGTTTGCTTTCCTCCATTTCTGTCATTTGTGTTCTGTTTCTTTGTCTCCGCATTTTTTATCCTTCCCTGTGTTGATAGAGTGGTTTTCTGTGCTAGGTGTCCTATAGGGCCCAGCCTCCCTAATTACCTGAGGTGGACACTCTTGGTGCACCCCCTTGTGGGCTGTGTGCATAGTCTTGTTGTAGTTAAGCCTTGATTGTTGTAGGTATCACTGGGAGGAATTGACCTCCAGGCCAATTGTCTGTGAGAATCAGCTGTGTCTACAGTGGGAGAACTTCTATGCTGAAGACACCCTTCTGGGGCAAGACTTGCTTCAGTGGGGCTTTGGTGCTCACTGAGTCTGCCCCCTGAGTGTGTCCCTTATGGATCTGAGGAGTTTTAATCTGGATGGTCCCACTCTGACCACTGGGTACACAGGCTCTTAGATCTCCAGGGAGGTGCTAATTTAGCCTCTGACTGAGGCTACCCAGCAGGAGTTATGAACAGATCTGCAGGTTCCTCTTCCTTGTTTGGGGTTTGGAGGTGCCCAGATGAGGCCCAGCTGTGAAGCAATGCAAGCTGCTGTGGGGCCTTGGGCCTTCTTTTGGATGTTCTGGGTCTCTCTGACCCAGCTTCAGTTTGTTAGGTAATTTTAGATCTCAAAGGGCCAGCCCATCATATGCAAAAGCCTCTGGGCACAGCTGGGGTGAGGCGGCGTCTCAGGGAATCAACAGGGTGGAGCAAACAGCTATGACTGATCCTCAGTCCTGCCCTAAGAGACCCCGGGTCTCAGTGTCCTGGTAATCACTGCAAGCACCTCTGAGAGAAAGCAGCCCTCGAGTTCCCACCAATGCCAGACAATCCAGTTTCTCCCGTATGAGTCTGGGTCCCCAGAGACTCGCTGGGAACTGGAGTCAGGGCCATCGAGAGCTTGTGCTTCCCTCCTGATTGAAAAAGACACTGGCGTCCTCCGTTGCCAGCCCCTTTCCGTGCGTGCTCAAGCCTCCGTACCTCTGCACTTTACTTCCGCACCTCCTCTGAGTCTCAGTGTGCTTTTCTCTTTCCTTCTAGTTGTAGAATTTCCACTCAGCCAGCCTTCCTGTGGTTCTGGATGATGTCTGTTTTGTCTTTTAGTTGTATTTTTGAAGTGGTTGTGCGAGGCAGCAATTTCCGGTGTTTACCTATACCGCCATCTTGGTTTCTCCCAAAAGTTTTACATTTTGATGAAGTCCAACATGTCTTTTTTCTTTCCTTCGTCTTGTTGCTTTTGGTGTCAAACTTAAGAAACTATTGTTCAAACCAATGTCATGAAGATTTACTCTTACACTTTCTCCTAAGAGCGTTAGAGTTTTAGCCCCTATATTTAGGTCTGTGATTCACTTTGTTAATTTTTATGTATGGTCTAAGGAAGGACTCTAAATTCATTCTTTTGCATGTGGATTCCCAGTTGTCCCAGTACAATTTGTTGAAAAGACTGCTCTTTCCCCATTGATTTGCCTCAGCACCCTGTGGAAATACCAACGGACCACAAATGTAAGGATTTATTACTAGACTCTCCATTTGATTCCATTGATCTATGTGTCTCTCCTATGCCATACCACCCTGTCCTGATTACTGTAGTTATGCAGTAAGACTTCAAATTGGGAAGTGTGAGCTCTACATAATTCTTTTTCTTTTAATTGTTTTGGCTATTCTGGGTCCCTTCTATTTTTTTGGAATTTCAGGAGCATTGTGCCAATTTCTGAAAAGCAGCTTGGGTTCTGATAGGGATTTCATTGACTCTGTAGATCAGTTTGGGGGCCATTGCCATCTTAATGATATTAAATCTTCCAGCCAGGAAAATGGGATATATTTCATTTATTTAGATATGTAATTTTATTCAACAATATTTGTAGTTTTCAGTGTATAAGGCTTACACTTCTTTTGTTAAATTTTTATTCCGTGTATTTTATTCTCTTTGGTGCAATTATAAATGGAACTGTTTTCTTAATTCCATTTTTGGATTGATCATTGTTAGTGTACAGAAATATAATTAATTTTTATATGTTGATTTTGATAGCCTGCAACCTTGCTGAGCTAGTTTATTGGTTTTAACAGATTTTTAGTGGATTCCTTAAGATTTTCTATATACAAAATCACAGTATCTGTAAACAGAGGTAGCTTATTTCTTCCTTATAGAGTATTCTCCTGTATTTCTAGTAACATTTTTGTTTTTAAGTCTATTTTCTGATATTAGCATACCCATTCCAGCTCTTCTGGTTGCTGTTTGCATGATGTACCTGTTTTCATCATTTCACTTTGAACTTATGTGTATCTTTGAATCTAAGGTGCATCTCTTGTAGAGAGAATATTGCTGAATTCTGTTTAAATCTGTATGACAGTGGTTAAGTGAAGTATTTAGGTATCAGTACCATTGTATGCAGGTTAGCAAATGTGGTTGAGTCCAGCTAGGGATGAAGTCAGGTTTCCTTCAGGAGCAAAGGCCAGAGGTTTGCTGTTGTCCCAGGTTCAGAGCTGAGAGTGTAGAACAGGGACCCTGGCTTCTGACTCCTGGCAGCGTCTCTGGGGTCCAGCCTGTACTCGCCTCCCTGCGCCCCTTCGAAGTGCACTCACCATGCTGTCACCTTGCGTCACATTCTTTAGCATCCCATGATTTGGAAACTTTCCAGTATCCTAAGATCATACACGAAAACTCAAATGACCTTGTGGAAGTTTATTTCCAGGCAGTATCCTTGCAAAGCTGATGAATTATTTTTGTCGCAGGAATAATAAATTGTTAACTTTGGAAATGTTTTTTGTAAAGAAAACAACGGCCGGGTTATTTTGTTTTAAATTTTTAATTATGTGCAAGGATACATCAGTATGAGGAAATGAGCTGGGCTCGTCATAACGCAGATGATGGCACTGCCTGCTGGAATGTTCAGGAGGCCTGGGGCCAGGTAACAGGGTGGTGGACATTTCAGGGTAAAGCATGGGAGGGAGTCTGGGTGGTGAAGGATGAATGTCAGGAAATGAAGCCCTTGGAACCTGCGCCTGTCACAGGCACCCGTAGGTCCACCTGGGGCCCAGGGCAGCAAACCGATGGGGGAGTGTTCTTGGGACAACTCCAGCCGAGGGGACTTTTCATTGCTTTAAGGACAGATGTGTTCAACTGACACCTGACATTCAGATGCTGGACATAAACGAGGCCCAAGAACTGGGTAGATAGAAACAGATGGAGAATGAAGTGTTTAGTTTGTGCTGGGAGGGGTGGTTATTACAATACAGACCCACTCAAAGAGATTGTTTTCCTAAAATAAATATTTCTTGAAGGCACATATGCTGTTGCCAACAGAATAGCAAGGCTTGCTTTTACATATTATTTCAATTTGAGAATCAAAGATGAAAAAGCACGCCTGGAAAAGGCTGTGTTTAGGGAGGCTCGGGACTTGCATTAATTTCCTGGCAGATTAGAGAGTAAAGTGGGAGAGAGGTTAAAGCAAGGACTTGCCTGCCAAGTCGATTGGAAGGAGGAAGATCAAGGGAATTGTCTGGGACCAGGGAATGGCTATTTTAAGCAGATCTGAGCAAGAGTCTGTTCACCTTCATAGATCCTTCTTGGGTCAGGTCAGCCGAGTGACATTTGCTACAGTTAACCATGTTAGCAGATTTATTCCTGTATCTCACTGGGCTAGACCTACATTTCTCACCTCTGCTTATCTCTAAAGTTAAAACAAACCGCAAAATAACATCGATGAAGGGAAAAAGTGACTCATCCTTTTGCGTAGTTTCAAAAACATTCCTAAGAGAAAAAAAATCCCCCCCAAAAAAAGTGTTAAAGTGATTATGTAAAAATTTAAAAATGTACATATTTCAAAAGCAAAGGTAGAAAACATGGCACAGTAGAGAAATAGTTAAGCAAATATGACTAAAAATGGTTTAATTTCCTTAATATATAAAAAGCCTCTATGTATAAATAAGAAAAATGCTAGCACCACAGTATATAAATGGCAACGTAACACCGACAAACTAAAGAAAAAATATTCATGGCTAATCAATATGTAACAAACTAAATTATTAGTGATCAAAGAAAGGTGAATTAAAATGAGGTCAGTTTTTACTTTGTTAAATTAGCAAAAACTTTGGAAAGAACAATACTCAGCTCTGGCACAAGTGTATTAAGATAGGCAATCGTATGCCCTAGAAGAAGGGATAAAAATTTATACAATCTTTTTGGAAAGTTAGTTGGTGATATGTGTCAAGATCTTTAAAAAAGGATTACTTTTTTTTTTTTTTGATCCAGTAATATTTTTTCTAGACATTTACTCTGAGGAAATCATTAAAATTGTGACTTCAAGGAAATTTAATGACATGGGAAATTACCTACAATGAAATATTACTAGATAAACAGAAAAACAGGATATAGAACTCTTCATGATATATTACTAATTGAATATATTAATATATGCTGGAGATATTCATTAACCCTTGATAGTAACACACATACTTGTCCATTTTACCTTTTTCTGGGATTGAGGTGTCTGTAATTTTATACACATTTGCCATGTAACATTTCCTTATACACGATAGATTATTATGAAAGTAGTGGTATATCTTTAAGAGATTTTTAAAAGGAAGGACATATTATATATTAACATCTCTGCATAACCTTCTCTCTCTCTGTCTCTCTGTCTCTCTTTATGTATGTGGAAGCTAAATAAGTCTATTATTATCAATCCATTATCACACTTCCGCCAGATGAACTTACTAAAATTTAAACCCAAATATGTCATGGTTGGGAACTTACAATGGGACTTCACTCTGGGAAGATGAAGTAGGTGTATTTTTCTCTATTCCTCCCACTAAGGACAATTAAAAAGCCTCGACATTACATATAAAACAAATATAAGGAGACTCTGAAAGGTGGAGATAAGAAAGCAGACCAGCAAGGCTTTGAATCCAAGGAATGACATAGTGGACAATCCCTTGTTCCCTTTTTGTCTCATCTACCCTAGACTGGGTACCAAGGAAGCTGACAACCGAGAAGAACCAATGAGAACAGCTAAAAAACAGTTTTAATGAAGTCGGCTTTCTCTAGCCAAAGGAAAGGAGCCTTAGCAAAACAGACAACATGTAGACAGCATTGGTGTATGTTAGTCAAACACCATAGAAAGAACTGTGCCCTCCCGCCCCATGCCAGCAAAGGCCTAGATTTCTGCTCTACCTATGCTATAACGAGGTGCCCCTGCTCCACCAACATGGTCTTGTCAGAGAAGGCCATGAAGGGAGCTGAGACTCTCACCATGGCAGGGGGAGAGGGGTTCCACATCTGTGGTGTCAGTGGAGGCCACATGGGGAGCATGGATATCGACCTCTACTCTGCACCTCCTCCCACCTTCCGCTGCAGTGGTGTCAGAAGAGGCCAACGGGAAAGTTAGAACTTTCACTACCACTCAGCAGCAATGACACTCCACCCACTGCATGTCAGTGGAGACTACCTGGGGAGCCAGAACTCCCACTCCTCCCCAGCAATAATGAGGAACTCAGCCCCATGACTTGGGTGCCAATGGAGACCAAGTGAGAACCTACCCTTCTACCTCCACTGGTCAGGAATGACTCCCTTCCTTGCTACATTGTGTCAGGGAAATCCAGAAGGTTTAGATAAGATCCAGAGTCTCACAATACATTCTGAAAATGCACCTGTTCCAATAAAAATCAATTGTCACACAGAGAATCAGGAAGCTCTCAAACTGAATGGAAAAAACGGTAATAATGGATGTCAACATCAAGATGACAGACATGTGAGAATAACCTGAAAAATATTTTAAAGCAGTCCTCATAAAAAATGCTTCAAAGAGCAATTTCAAACACACTCGAAACCTGAGAAAAAAAAAATAGAAAGTCTTGGCCAAGAGTAGAAAATCTAAGCAAAGAAATGGAAGATATAAAGGAGAACCAAATGGAAATATTATAATAGAAATATGCAATAACATAAGTAAAAAATTTAGTATATGGTCTCAACAGTAGAATGGAGAGAAAAGAGGACAGAACCAGTGAATTAGAAAATAAAACAATGGAAATAACCCAATCTTAACAACATAGAGAAACTAGACTAAAAAATAAATAAGGACAGCCTTAGGAACCTGTGGGACTATAACAAAAAATCTCATGCTTATGTCTTTGAAGTTTCAGAAGAAAATGAGAAAAAGAGCAGGGCTGAGAATACACGCCAGGAAATAATGATTGAACCCCCCAATTTAGCAAAAGACATAGCCTACAGGTTCAAGAAGTTGAGTAGATTCCAAAGAGGATAAACCCATACAAAGTCACTCCAACACACATTATAGTGAAACTTCTGAAAACTAAAAACAAAGAAAAAATCTTGAAAACAGTGAGAAAGGAACAGTTTGAATCATAGATTTATCATCAGAAAACATGGAGGCCAGAAGGAAGCATCACTCTTTTTAAGCACTTAAAAGAACTATCAAGTTAGAACCATATACCAACAAAAACATCAGTCAGGAATGAAAAAGAAATCAAGACATTTTCAGATGAATGAAAATTAAAAGAATTTGTCAGGTTATCATAAAAGAATAGATAAAGAAAATTCTCTAAACAGGAAGAAAACAAAAGAAAGGACTTTGGAGCATCAGGAAGGAAGGAAGGAAGGAAGGAAGGAAGGAAGAACATAATAATAAAAATGTAGATAAATACAATAAATTTTCTTCTCTTGAGTTTCCTAAATTATGTTTGATAGTTGGACCAAAAGTTATAATGCTGTCTGATATGAAAAATGAAAGTAGAGGAAATATTAAGACCATTATATCATACACAGAGGAGGGAGGGTAAAGGGATGTAAGAGAGGTAAGGTTTTTATTCTTCTCTTGAGCTGGTAAAATATTATTGACACAGCAGGCTGTGATAAGCATATATATGTAATGTCATAGCTAGAGCAATCCCTAAAAAAGCTATACAGACAGATACACTCATGAATGCTATATATACATCAAAATGGAATTTTTAAAATGTTCAAGCAATCTAAAAAAAGGAAAGAATAATAGAGAAATGAAAAACAGAGCGAACAATGAAAAAAGTCAGACTTAGTCCCTAACATATCAATAATTGTACTACATGTAAATGGTCTAAATAATTCAGTTAAAAAACACAGGTTGGCAAAGTGGATTATAACCAAACTCTATGCTGTCCATAAGAAACTCACTTCAAATATAATTATATAGGCAAGTTGAATGAAAAAGGATGGAAAAATAAATTTCGGAAAGATTAGCTAAAGAAAAGCAGACTACATTAATTTCATATAAGATAAAATTCAGAGAAGAGAAATTGCCAAAGACAAAGAAGAACATTCAATAATGATAAAAGGGCCACTCCATCAAAAAGATACCAGTATAGTAATCCTAAATGTGCACTGAAAAATATGTGATATAAAAGCTGGTAGAATTGAAAGAAGATATAGATGAATCCACAATTGTAGTGGGAGACTTCAACATTCTTCTTTCAGCAATTGGTATGTCAACTAGACAGAAAATCAACAAGGATATAGGAAAACTCAACAACATCATTAACCAACAGGATCTAACTGATATTTGTAGATCACTACCAAAAATAAATAAACAAATAAATAAATAAAGCAGAGTACATATTCTTTTCAAGTGCCTCCTGACTTTACCAAAGACAGACCATATCCTATACCATAAAGGAAACTGTAACACATTAAAAAAAAGGTACACAGAGTACGTTTCTTATCATGATGGATTCAAACTAGAAAACTGCAAGAGAAATATAATAGAAAGAAAATCTCCAAATTCATGTAGACTAAACAACACACTTCTAAATAACCATAGTAAAAAGAGAAATTCTCAAGAAAAAATTTAGAAACATATTGAACTGGATGGAAATGAAAATACAACATATCAAAATTTGTGGGATACAGCGCAAGCAGTTCTGAGAGGAAAAGTTATAGCACTAATGCATACACAGTAAAGAGGAAAAGTCCCAAATCAACATCTAGTTTCCACCTCCAATTAATATCTAAGCTCTTCTTTAACCTAGAAAAAGAACAAAATAAACTGTGAAAGGAAGCAGAGAAATGAATAAATAAAGATAAGAGTAGATATGAATGAAACTGAAAACAGCAACAATAGAGAATATAAATAAAGCAGAGCTTTTTTTAAAAAAAAAAATTGAGAAACCTAAGATTGACAAACAAACAAACCAGGAGAAACACAAATTAATGAAACGGGGTAATATCACAGACACTGAAAACATCAAAAAGATAATAAGGGAATAGTGGGAACAACTCTGTAAACATAAATCTAAAAACTTAGATGAAATGGATCATTACTTCACAAAACACAAAACACACAATATGAGAAACAGTTTGAATAACCCTATAACTATTAAGGACATTGAATTATTTTAAAACTCTTGAAAAAATTCCCAGGCCAGATGGTTTCATTGGAGAATTCTGCCAAACATTTAACAAAGAATTAACAATATTGAACCACTCTTCTAGAAAAGAGAAGAGGAATTCCAATTCATTTTGTAGAAATAACCATATCCTAATCCCAAAACCAATTAGAGACAATATAATAAAAGGAAACTACAGAGCAATATTCTTTATGAATATAGTCACAAAAACTTTTAGTAAAATATTAGTAAATAGAATCTAGCAATGGATAAAAAGATGTATACAACATGACCAAGTGAGGGTTATTCCAGGGGTGCAATGCTGGTTTAATATTCAAAAACCAATGTAGTCCACCATATTAACAAGCTAAAGAAGAAAAATCATGTAATTATTATCAATTTGTGTAGAAAAGGCATTTGAAAAATTTAACTTGCATTCTTGATAAAAACTCATTCAAATAGAAATAGTGAGAAATGTGCTCAACTTGATAAAGAGCATAAGTTCAAGTATATAACAAAAACTGTGGTAGCCCAGCTGGCATGGGTCAATGCTTGAGCGTCGACCTATGACCCAGGAGGTCATGGTTCGATTCCCAGTCAGGGCACATGCCCAGGTTGCGAGCATGTTACCCAGTGTGGGGCATGTTGGAGGCAGCTAATCAATGATTCTAAAGCTGTGGTACATTTATACAATTGAATACTACTCGGCTGTAAAAGAGGTAATTCTTACCTTTTGCTTCAGCATGCATGGATCTGGAGAACATTATGCTAAGTGAAACGCAGTCAGAGAAAGGCAGGTATCATATGATTTCACTCATATGTGAAATCTAATGAAAAATAAAAAAAGAACTAACAAGCAAAATAGTGACAGATGCAGATAGAGAGCAGGCTGACAGCTTTTGGGAGAGGGGCTGCATGGGGAGGGGGGAGGGATTGAGCAAAAAAAGAGAGAGAGAGAGAAAACTCATGGTCAAGGACAACAGTGTGGTGATTATAGGGATGAGAGGGAGTTGGGGAAGTGGAGGAGGGTATAGGGGGGATAAATGCTGATGGATAGAGACTTGACTTGGGGTGGTGAACTCACAATATGGTGTACAGATGATGTGTTGTAGAATTGTGTACCTGAAACCTTCATACTTTTGTTAACCAGTGTCACCCTGATCAATTCAATAAAAAGGAAAAATAAGTAAATTTAAAAAAAGAAAAAAGGATCTTAAACATGCCCAGGTGAATAAAACAAACTTTAAAATAATAAGAGGGATCTTTTCTATTAAAGTGGAATATTACCATATAAAAAGAGCATAAATTCAACATTATACTTTACCAGAGGCCCAGTGCATGAAATTTGGGGTGTTCCTCAGCCCAGCATGCACCCTCTCCAATCTGGGACCCCTCAGGGGATGTCGGACTGCTGGTTAGGGATTGGGCCTAAACCGGCAGTCAGACATCCCTCTCACAATCTGGGGCTGCTGGCTCTCAACCGCTCTCCTGTCTGCCTGCCTGATTGCTCCTAACTGCTTCTGCCTGCCAGCCTGTTCACCCCCTAACCACTCCCCTACCAGCCTGATTGATGCCTAACTGCTCCCCTGCTGGCCTGATCACCCCCAACTGCCCTCTCCTGTTGGTCTGTTCACCCCCAACTGCCCTCCCCGGCTAGTCTGGTCTCCTCTAACTGCCCTCCCCTGCCAGCCTGGTTGCTCCCAACTGACCTCCCCTGCAGGCCCAGTCACCCTCACCTGCCCTCCCCTGATAGCCCAATAGCCCCCAACTGCCCTCCCCTACTGGCCTGGTCATCCCTAATTGCCCTCCCCTGCAGGCCTGGTCCCCACCCAACTGCCCTCCCCTTATGGTGGCCATCTTGTGACCACATGGGGGTGGCCATCTTGTGAGGGTGTGATGGTCAACTTGCATATTACCTCTTTATTATATAGGATCGTGAAAGACTGAACGTTCCCTCTTTGGGGATAAGGCAAGAATATCTGCTCTCAGTATTCTTATTCAAAATAGTGATGGGAGTTGTAGCCAGTGCAATAAGGCAAGAAAACAAAATAAAAACCAAATAGATTGTGAAAGAAGTAATAAAATTGTTTTACATTCAGATGTAAAAAAGGAAAAATCTAATTTTTTTTCTTTCTCTGTATGAAACCAGACAACCAATGGGCCTGGGCCGCCTGTCACTACATAAACCAATTAAGCAGAGACAGGGTTGAATCACATAGGAGTGTTTATTCCAATAATGCCAGTGGTATGGGAGCGCAGTAGTTCATCCACAAAAGTCTGCTCTGCAATCCCCATAAGCCAGCTGCTTATGTTGGGTAGGGCCAAAATTACCTGGGGAAGTAGGCAAAAGGAATAAGAGTGGGCATGCAAAATGGGTGTTACAGGCTTGGGGACTAGGCAATGTGGGCTGGGGTGGAACTCCATTGTTTGGGCAACATAACAGTTCTTGAATGAGAATGGACTACATTCCAAGGTTGACTCCCAGGTTCTGGGGCAGACAACTCCCAGCCAGGTTAGAATGTACTTTCTTTAATCAGAACAGAACAATCACGGTGAACAGAATATGATTAATATTTCTTATAACTAAGAGCTAGTCCCCAATATTCTATAACTGCCCCTAACGTGTAGGGAAAAACCTAGTTCTTTCCTACCGTTTGTTACTGTGTCCTCTGAGCCTCCTTTACTGCTCACCCAGAACACTTCACTCTGACACTCTGGTCACCAAATGTGTGCGGGTTTTCCCCCACAACAATAACCAAGTCTGATGCCAACTGGACGTTCTACAACTTAACTCAATTCTGACACTCTAGATCAGCGGTTCTCAACCTGCAGGTCACGACCCCTTTGGGGGTTGAAGGACCCTTTCACAGGGGTCACCTGATACCGTAGGAAAACACATATATAATTACATATTGTTTTGTGATTAATCACTATGCTTTGATTATGTTCAATTTGTAACAATGAAATTGGGGGTCACCACAACATGAGGAACTGTATTAAAGGGTCACAGCATTAGGAAGGTTGAGAACCATTGCTCTAGATGTAGTGTCAGATTTGTAGGTAAGGGCTCAGTTCTACAAGGCTGTCCCCACCCCCACTTCAGACCCCAGTCACAAGCTCAGCTTATCACCTGTGCTTCTGATTGACCAGCTACAGAGCAGAGGCTCCTATGACTTCACCCTCAAGTTTGATTCATATGCTGGAGGGGCCGATAGCACTCAGGAAAACAACAGTTATTGAAAGGTAGGTTAGGGAACACAGATGAAGAGCCAGATGGAGAGGTGCTTAGTATAAGGTCTGGGAGGGTCTTCGGTACAGGAGTTTCTGTCCCCGTGGAGTTGGGGTGTGTCATCCTCCGGGTGTGGTGTATTCGTCAGTCTGGAAGCTCTTTGAACTTCAGACTTTTGGGGTTTTATGCAGGCTTAGTCACAGGCATGATCAATCATTAACTCCATTTTTAGCTCTTCTTCCTCAAGAGAATGGAGGGTGGGGTTGAAAATCCCAAGCTTCTAATCATGGCTTAGTTTTGCAGGTGACCAGCCCTCATCCAGGAGTTATCAGGAGTGCACTCCGAGTCACCACATTAGAACAAAAGACTCCCTTATTACCCGGCAAATGACAAAGGTTTAAGAGCTCTGTGCCAGAATCTGGGATCAAAGACCAATATATATTTTTCCCATTAGCTCACAAGATGATGTAACTGTTTATGTAGAAAATTCCAAGGAATTTCCAGAAGAGTGCTAGAACTAAGAAGTGAGTTCAGCAAGGTCATAGGTTACAAAATAAACATACCAAGTCAATTGCATTTTTATATACTAGCAATGAATACAAAGGTCCCAGAATTTAAAATATAATACCATTTACAATTCCATTTGGTGCAAATGGAACAAAGCATGTATAGGACTTATAGGCTGAAAGCTATAAAATATTGATAAAAGATGATCTGAAGAACTGGGAAGATATACCATGTTAATGGATTGAAAGACCCTTGAGTTTGAAAAGAAGAGTCTACTGGCGTTTTGGGGTGCTGGAAAGGGGCAGCTGCTCTCAGGGGGCTTCGTATGCTTTCTAACACACACACACACACACACACACGCACACACACACACACACACACGCACACACACACACACACACACACACTTTTTCTAGCATTTCAGTAGACAGCCTGCTTTACCTTTAAGGCTGTGGACTAAAAGGGAATGTGAAGGCAGCAGCCTGCCCTTAAGTCCTCAGGCATGTCCCATGGCCAGGGAGAGTCTAAAGTCAGCCGAAAGCATTAATACATGGATGCCAACCCTAACGATGGCTGTCATCTGATGCTCACCCTCCGTGAGGGGGAACCTGGAGCTTGTGTGGGCCTTCGTGTCTGCCTCTTTTCTTTCACTGCACACACACTGATCCCCCAGAATGCTGGCAGGCTCTGACTGCCTGTGGGGCAGGCAGGATGCACACAGACCCTGCACCTGCCATAGGATGGAGGGGAAGAGGAGAGAGGAGCTGGCTGTCAGGGGCGCCTCCGCTTGCTTCCGCACTCCAGTGGCTGAAGTGCTGGGGGCTCCTGCAGTCTCTCTGCAGTGGTGCTCATGATGGAAGACTTCTCTATACAGATGCAATTTTTAAAAACATGAAAATAATTCCACAGTGAAATCATTAGCTCACCACAGGCAGGCTCAGCTATAATTTATGGCTCCACGTCTCCCACACCGTAATTTTGTTTTGTATTCATTAGGATATGATTTTTTTTAAAAGGAGAAATCTCAAGGAGTCACAGTTCTGACAACTACCATGAACCACTATGCCCCTCACGGATATTACTGAGGCTGTAATTCTGGGGAGTGAATTAATTTCCTGGGCGTGGGGACTATCTGAACAATGTTCAGGGTCATCTCTAGAGGTGGCTGTGGGCTCTCTGGGCAAAAGCTGCTGCTTCGATGGCAACATGGAGGCTGCCACCACCTTCTCTGGCTTTGTTTTGTCCACTTTGTCCCTCCTTTGGAATTGAAAAGAAGAGTTGGCCAAACCGGTTTGGCTCAGTGGATAGAGCGTCAGCCTGCAGACTCAAGGGTCCCAGGTTCGATTCCGGTCAAGGGCATGTACCTTGGTTGCGGGCACATCCCCAGTAGGAGGTGTGCAGGAAGCAGCTGATGGATATTTCTCTCTCATCGATGCTTCTGACTCTCTATCCCTCTCCCTTCCTCTCTGTAAAAAATCAACAAAATATATTAAAAAAAAAAAAGAAAAGAAAAGAAGAGTTGACTTGTGTGTGACTTGTGTGCTGGAAAGGGGCAGCTGCTCTTAGTGAGTCTCATATGCTTCCTAACACACACACACACACACACACACACACACACACACACGCCCCTTTTCTAGCTTCAGCAGACAGCCTGCTTTCTTCGCTGTCAGCAATTTCAGTGTCTAAGGTTCAGTGAAAGAGACTTTCCTCTTTCCTCTGAAACTATTTTTATAGCAGTTTTAGTGATACAGGACAGGTTAGTGCTTTGTTTGGGTTAAATAAAAAGGAAGAGTGCTTCTTTGGGAAGATCTTTAAATGGCTTTTCTAGCTCAAGAATGAATAGAATAGGGGGGAGTCCTAGGAACTGGGGATAATGGTAATGAGTGTGATTGCCACGCCTTGAACACCTACTAGTGTCAGGCATGGTACTAAACAGGTACGGAAATATCTCAGTCCTCACCATCACTCTCAGACCCTTCTTGTGGCTGAGGAGTTTGAGGGGCAGCACATTGGTGTGACTTGCCCAGAATAACACTGCAGGTGTCAGATCTCTGTGTAAACCAGGTGTGTCTGACCCAGAACCTGGGTTTTAACCACTATCCCTGCCTCCCCTCCTGCGATGCCTGGGGTGACGTGATGTTGACTTGGTCCCTTGGCCTCCCGTGGGCAGCATGAGGTTCCAGAAGAGTACCTGGAACGAACTCAATGGCAAGGCAGCCCTGTTCACTGCTGTCTATTGTAAAGGGGTTTCAGCCTCAGTGTGTTGGGCAGACCCACTCTTATTTGTACAATGAGCCCTCAAGGAAGAAGCCGGAGTTGGCCAACCTTCAGACCCAGGTGACTCGGGCCCACCTCTCCTGGTTCCTGACAGTCAGGGTTACAGTGGCTACACCCTCAGGCTGTAATGTCCACAAGTGGCCACTCGCTGGAAGCATGGAGACAGCGCTGCAGGTCCTTCTGCCCGGTGTCATCTCCTAGCTGAAGGGCTCCTGGGGTCTCCACAAGGTTGTCCATCTGCTTGTGGGGGGAGACAGCGCAATTCCCACCCGTGGTCCTGCAGCCTGCTCCATGGGGCACTACACTTGGTGGCCTCGGGGGGCTGAATGCCAGTGGCCACTGGACGCTGGCCACAACTTGAGACCCACGGCTTTCTGTGTGGGACCTTCATGTCCTGGCGTTTTGGTTTGGGGGGGCCTTTGTAAACAGGGGAAAGGATTGGCCAGGGCTGTATCTCTGCCCAGTCTGGCTGAGACACATGGGCACCAGGGTCTGCTCTTGCGAGTTCGCGTGGCTCCCTGCTCCCTTCAAGTCTTCCTTTCCTTCCTTCCTTCCTTCCTTCCTTCCTTCCTTCCTTCCTTCCTTCCTTCCTTCCTCCTCCCTCCTCCTCCTCCCTCCTTTTCTTTCTTCCTTCCTTCCTTTCTTTTTTTTCCCCAGAAAAAGGATATATTTTTATTCAAATAACTGCAAATAGGAAACCAGACGGGAGGCCTAGGCTGGGACAAATACTGGCTACCTCCTCCCGGCAGAATGGGGAGAAGGTGGCCCTACATTCTCTGCTGTCAGCACAGACCCCCCCTGCTCACTCTGCTGCAGCATCCTGGGGGCAGAGCCCCACCTTCCCCGGGACTGGGGAGCAGTTGATTCCCAGCCTGCTTTGCCCCCGGCCCCTTCCCAAGAGCATCTTGGAGGGGAGTGTGGGCAGCACAGGAGGCAGTGAGGATGAGCATTTGGCGCTGGTAGCAGCAGCAGTGACAGATGTCTAAGAATGAGACATGGAAAAAAAACAGCACAACTGTGCAGAGGCAGTTTGTGAACAGAGGAAAGATGGAACCAGAACCTGGGGGGGTGGGAGGAGCAGGGGGTAGGAGTGGGCAAGGCTGGCTCCTTGTTAGTGCCCATGTGAGGGAGTGGAAGCAGATGGGGTCGGGGGCTCACACCCCTCCTGCCTTCCCTCCTGTGCCCCAGGGGCTCTGTTCAACCTGATGCAAGGCCTAGGCACCTCATGGAAGAAGGAGAGGGTGTGACCGGCACCTGGTGAGACACAGGTTCTTTGGGGCATCTTGGGGCCAAACAGCCCTATCCATGGCCACAGGTGCTGCTGCCAGGACAGTGGAGTGGGCATGTCAGAGTGAGATGGGGCTTGGGCCCCTTTAAGGCCAGGGGAGCCCTCCCAGGCCCACTAATGGGAAGCCAGAGGTAAGCCTGGGTAAGGGACCCCCTAAACCAGGAGCCTAACCAGCACCGAGGGAGCAGGGAGGCAGGTAGCAGACATGGGTGCGGCTAAGTAGGACGTCAGATTTGTCAGGAGGGCAGGGGTGGCCTGGGGTGAGGGGATTGCTGGGAACCAGACCAAAGGAGAGTTGCTCTCTGCTCGGGCCGCCAGAGCCCGGCTGGTGTGCAGTGTGGTGTGGCTGGGCAGGCGGGCGCAGGTGTATGTGGGGGGGGGGGGGGTGACCAGGCCAGGGGAAGGGGCGGGGCAGTGGGAGCAGAGCTGCCCAGAAGGAACCTGCTCCTAGCGATGAAGGGGTGGTGCGGCCACTGCTCCTCGGAGGAGGACTCCTGCGAGATGCCCTCTTCTTCCTCCTTCTCCAGGTTTTGGTCTGCCCTGGCTTCCTCCCTGGAGTCCTGGTGGTTTTCCGGGTCTTGGCAGCGCCCTTGTTTTTGCTCCCCTTTGGTCTGCCCCGGGGTCTCTCGGGTGCTGGCACTGCACCGGGCTCCGTGGAGGCTGCTTTGAGACCTGTCCGCCCTCGCTTCTCAGTGCCATCCTTTTCCTGCTCAGAGGCCAAGGGCTGGCTGGACTTTGAACTCGCTCACCTTCCCTCCCCTACGGAGCAGGTGGAGGAGCGATGGCTGGGAAGGGACGTGTGAGCTGGGGAGCTGGGCGCAGGCCCGTGGTGCCGCCCCTGCTGCTGGAAGCCACCGTGCTGGGCCCTGAGGACCGGCCTGGCTTCCCCAATGCGATGCCTTCTTGGAGCCGCACCAGCACCAGAAAGAGCCCGGCTCGGGGTCCCCGTTAGAGGACTGCATCGGCCTTTCTGGCACTGACAACAAAGCACCTGGCTTCTCTCCCTCTAGAAATACAATCGTGTTTAAAAACAGTCCTGGGTCCATCCCAACCACTGGGGGTCATCTCCCCTGCCGGGTGCTGGGCTGACAGCCTGCTGAGGGCGGGAGAAGGAAGGGCGTGGGAAGGTGCACAGTTCTTCGCTGGGAATTCTGCAGACGGAAGGGCACGTGGAGAACGCTTCCTTCGGGCCCTCTCACACAGTGAACCGCAACGAAGGCGACAGTCAAAGAAGCATGTGTCTGTGCCACACACACACGGGAAGTCTGACCGCCAAAATCGGGGGATGCAACATGCTGAGCCCGACCTCTCAGCACAGGGTTGCCTGCAAGGCGGCTGGCACCCCAGGAAGTCTTGGGGTGAAGGCAAAGGCGCAGCCGCAAAGCTCCTCTCCTGGTTTGAGGGATGTCAGAGAGAAGGCCGATGCAATGATGCTGCGGAGCAGGAAACACGCGAAGCAATTATCTTTTTAGTAGGTCACTGGCCTCCTTTGGGAGGAGCGGCCGGAGGGAGCGCAGGAAGGCGGGCGGCCTCCCCACGCGGCTGCCGTGCAGTAGCCGCTGCTGATTAATAGCCGTGTCACTTCCCATGAATGTTGCTTTAAGCAGCCGTGTTCAGAATTGAGTGGGAATGAAATAAAACAACCCAAAATAGACGTTTCCCCTCTTTCTTACGAGTTGCTGGGATCCAGAAATAGCTTTTCGAATCCGTAATTTTACACAGCGTCGTTCACAGCACTCGGAGCTGCGTCTGCCTCCTCACGTGGAGGATGTGCCCGTGCACACACGTCACTTGTTTTTAAAGATCAGGAAAAATTTGAGCTCAGTGACTGAGTTTTTTTCCAGAGCTGAAATATAAATGATGTTTACAGGGAAAAATATAGCATTTGCATCTACTTTAAAAGAGAAATAGTAACCCAGTGGAGGAAAAGGACCAAAGAATCTTGTGCCCGCACAGATGGTAACCTGGAGCAGCAAGGGCGCCTGGTGTAGTCCTGCTGGCCGGCCACAGGGCTGAGCCCTAGGACCTGGCAGCCAGAGGAGGGCCTGGGCCTGCGCGGCGCTCAGTGCGGTCAGGAGGGTGACTGCAGAGCGGCAGGGCAGGGCGCCCGCACCGTCCGCCCTCTCAGGGCACCGTCTTGAGGCCCGCCTCTCTGCTGCCGCCGCTGGAGCCAGGCTGCCAGCTCTGGGGCGGTTGGTGGCTGTCGGGGCTGACCTCTGGCTGCATCTCTGGGCAGGAGAAGGACCGCGAGTCTGTAGAGCCACACATTCCCTTGGCGAAGCCAAAGGACACATCTCGGGGCAAGGCGGGCTGGAACTTGGCTCAGTGCTTTGGGAAGTCAGTGTCGGGCCAGCGGGACGGAAAGCGTGGTGCTGCCTGCCTTCTCCCCCCTCATTGGTTTCTTTGCAGTCCATAGCAAAAAACACAAAACAAACCAGCAGTGGGTGGGGCTGGGTCAGTCTGGGTCCTCATCTTATTTGCCTCCTCCACCCCGTCTTCACTGCCCACTGCTCTACCCAGATACTTGGATCAGAACACTGAGTACCAAGCACGCGTTCCAGGAGCAGCGGTGGGCAGCATGCAGAGGGGTGGGGCGGGGACGGAGCTGCTGAGACCAACTCCAGTCTGTCATTCCTCTTTCCGGCTTTCCTGGGGACCACACCTGGCCAGGCTGGGCATCCGAAGGCGCAGCAGCCTGCCCTCAGCGAGCTCTGGGTCCTGCCACAGGGACTGTTTACAACACGGGCTTTGTTACTATTCGGGGGGGTGGTGACTGCCATTGAGAAGATAAGCTGCTCTCACAGTTCCTAAGAGGAGGGGCCACCCGGAAGCACCAGGGCAGTCAGGAGGCAGAGGGAGCAAGGGGAGACCTGGACACCAGTCTTCACTATGGTTTCAATGGGCAGGAACAGGGAGGGAGGGCAGCAGGCTAACAGGGCTAGCGCTGGCTAGCTGGATAAATTTGAAGGTTCTGGTTCCTGGGGGCTGTCCCTGGTTGGCTGGTACCCAGCCCTGGGGAGAAGCATGGCCCTGAGTGGAAGAGCAGGACAGAGGTGGCGGCTGGGGGCGTGGGCTCACGTTGACTAGGTTTGCCTTGGAAATGTGCTCGCAGAGGAGTCATTTGCTCTCTCTAGGAACTGGCTGGCCCTGGGAGGGGCAGCCCCTTCGGTGTCAGCCAGGGCCCAGATGTCAACGCATCGAAACCTGTGGTTAATACAGGTGCACACGCCAGTGCAAAGGGAAAAGTGCTCCCGTGTGGGAGGAGCATGAAACGCTTGGGCTTTCTGAGGGAAGCAGCTTTCTGCTCAGACTGGTTTGGGTTGTGAAGAGCGTGCTGAGGAGGGAGAAGATCTCACTGGAGGCGGGTTGTTAACTGACGTGTGGCAGGTAGGGGTGAGGTTGGCTGCAAACAGAGAGCTCTGCCTGGACAGAGGTCTGCAGGGTCTTAGCAAGAAAACCGTCAACAAAAGGTCCCTCCCACCAATCCAAGGCCGACAGGAGTCCACAATCTGGGTGGTGAAAGGAGAAACTTTGTTCAGGTGCGCAGTTTGCAGCCGGGGAAACACAGCCTCAGGTGGAAACTGAAAGCGTGCTCCCCCCAGACTGAGGGAAGGCCCCATTTTATAGAGAAAGTTCTCATTCTGGTTCCTGATTGGTCCGTTTTTATGCTAATGAAGAACCCAAGTTTGCACAGCCTGATTGGTTGGAATAACACATTCTGATTGGTGTTACAGAGCTGCTCTTATTGGTCGTTAAAGATGCAAATGCAGTTTTGATTGGACAGGGCAGGTCTCAGCCCATTGGTTAAAAGATGACACCTGGAGTCCCTTTACAAGGGACGGCTCAGGCCGCAGGAACACAGTGCCGTAGGCTCGGCACCCCAGTCTGCAGCTTTCCCAGGAAATGCAGTTTGCATGAGAGGCCCCTGTACAAACAATGGCTCCTCGTCTCTGTTATGATTTTGAGCCCAGTTAACCACCAGGAGTCCTTCTTGGCAGGTATATTCCTTCTTGAGGTCAACAGATGGTTGGGACACTCAGGTGCAGCCAGAGCCAGCTCCCGAATGCCCAGCTGAGGCACCTGGGTGACAAACTGTAGCAGCTGGCAGAGCAGTGGCAGTCTCCCCTGGGATATCTCCTAATGAATTCACAGACTCATGGTCACAGAACTTGATCAAGTTAGGATGCTGGTGTGAATTTATTCCGGATGAAAAAGGAGATCTACTGTGGCAGGGGCTGAAAATCAGTCTCCCAGGCCTGCAGGTAATGCCAGTGAGTGACAGGGCTCTGGGGGCTGCGGGGGGCAGCCAGGCCCCAGCCGAGGGGGTCAGAGGCCTCTGAGCTCCCGCTGATAACATCATAGGAATGGGGTCCAGAGTTGCTAGATTCTGCTAGTTTTCAGGCTGGGAATTCAGTCTTGCTGTGAAATCCCCTGAGTTTTGTGAAGTCACCTTGTATCTTGGAGGAACCTTAGCTGAAGTCCCCTTCTTATCCCCATGATGGAAGGCACTGGAGGCCTGCCACGCAGACCCGTGGTGGCCTCTTCCGGCTCTGTGCCTGTCATCCCAATTGACCTAAGGGTCAACGAGGAAATGGGATGATTACGTGTGCCTCAATGGGGAAACTGAGGCACACTAAGGGACGGGCTCAGATCTAGCATCAGCAACGACCCCTGAGGTCCTGAGCAGGCCTCTTTGTTGGGCTTTCTCTGCATGTCCCAGTGGGTAAAACTTGTTCGTTCTGCAGACATTGAGTGTCTGTGTGTGCTGGGCCCAGGCTGAGGCTGCACACTCAAACCAGAAAATTTGATGAGCAACTCTGGGAAATTATTGTAATTACTTTTCAACAGAATGAAATGAGAAGGTGCTGTGGTCGGTCTCTTCTTTGCTATCACTGGTGAAGGTTCCTGAAAGGGTCTTCTGGTAGCAAATGGGAAATACGGTGATGGCACAGGGCCTTCCTGCTCTGTTCTGTGTGCCGGGCTGTGGGCTTAGTGGCTGGGCCTGGCCTTCCTGGCCCTGGTGGGCGTCCAGCACCTAGTGTGGCGCAGGCATGGGCAGGCGTGCAGATATCCCCCCGAGGAGTGGACCGGGTGTGGCAGTGTTTGGTTTTAGTGGACAGTATTTTAGGCAAACAGCCATAGAACAGGGTACACTGTAATCTCAGCATTTAAAAATGAAAGTCAAGAGGGTGGGGACAAATGGAATTTGTAAAATGACCCGACACTGTGATGACATCATTGTTGGGGTTGTGAGTTTTTAAGGCCTCGTTTGGTGCCACACCCTGCTGTGTCGGGTGGGGTGGACAGAGGGCGGGGCAGGCAGTGTCCGGGGTCAGGCAGCTGTGGGTGTAGACTGCCTGGGAACTCGCACTCGTAGAAAACCCGCCTCACAATGCTCACTGTCACCTGGCCCCGGGGACAGGGTTTCGGGCGAGATGTGGAGAGCACCTTCTCTGTGGAGCTGAGGGGCCCCGAGTGGGCTGAACGGCGTGACCGCCTGTGAGTCTGACAGGAGCGCCGGCATGAGCACCGCCTCCCTGTAGAGAATGTCCTTTTGAAATATGTTCTAGGAGGCTGCTCCCATCCTATTAATTATGTCACAAACTTAGTAAGGCTGAATAATTAATGATCGTGGGACACTTGGAACTGTGAAATGCCATGTAAATGTTGAGTAAATTACCCTCTGTATTAAATAGACATGCTGTTTTAAAAATATTCCATGTGGGAAGCGTGATTTCCAGAAGGGCTGGAAAGCTTTGTTTCACTGTCTCCAGGAACTTTTTATTCCTGATTGTCTTACCCACATTGTCAGAGACTTGCGTTCCGTTTTCTGAAGTGTTATAATGGCTTCGATCTAAAGGCCGCTTGGTCCTTTCAGCTCTGGGAACGAAGCTGCCTGTTGGATTTGGGTAAACCTGTGTTTATTTGATTCTCTCTAGCCCAGTGGTTCTCAACTTGGCTGCACATTAGAATCACCTGGGAATCTTTTTAAAATCCTGATTTCTGGGCCTCATCCTCTGGAAATTCTGTTTCTTTGTTACTAATGTTGTGGCCCCACCCCGTAACAAAGAAATAGGCATCAAACGCTGAATAAACTCCCTTGGTTGTGGACAAGAATGCTTTGTCTTAAGCTTAATATTTTTAAGATTATTTTTTACCTGAGTTCTTTTATTAATGATATGTCAAAAAACACCTAGCCAGTGCATGCAGGCTTGTTAACACTTTTTCATTGATAAGCTATTCTTTATTGTTCTCACACCCTAGTTGAATGTTAACATAAAACATTCAAACCTGTAAAGAGTTTTTGTGAGTTTATTTGAGCCAACCTGTCGACAATTGCCGGTAAACAGAATCTCATCGAATTGGGAGAATGGCGGGTTACATCTAATTTATACATTGCAATCAAAGGAAGGGATGTAGGTGGGTTACATGAAATCCATTGGAGATAGACTAGAGAGGCGGGAGAAAGCAAAGTGGGGGAGGGAGGAAATCCCTGGGATTGGATAAAAAGTAAAATGATAGACACATACTTAGGTGGGTGCAGGAACAATTAACATGAGAGCAATGAGGGAACTTGTGGTATCTGTCCTGGTGCCCAGCACATTAGGTTGTGCCCCAAGGGGTCCAGAAAAAAGGAAGTTACAAGTTACCCAGACATTTCAAGGGTATGTTATTATAGATGCAAAAAGACAATAGGCTCAGTTAAGGTAAAGGTTGACCTTGTCAGTGAAGATACCAGCCTAGGATGTAACTGCCCACCATCACTGCTCTTAGTTAAAGTTCAATTTCAGACCATCCTTTGTGTTTACTTTAGGTCTCTGAGTTTGTAAGCCATGCTGGCCTCCCCTTTTCGTCCACACAAAGCACCAGTTTTTTATGGGAAAATCAAGGCTGGTCCCCATTTCTCACAAATAGTATAGCGACCAGACAGCCTGGATATCCTAATAAAGTATCAAGTAAGGCAATTCTGTTAAGTTAACAGACCATGTGTTCATTATTATTCTGGCAAAACATGGCCACACAGACAGGACATAAGCTGGACTACAAAGTAAGTCACACAGAGATGTGGAGAGGAACAACTCATAGAGCAAGCATTGCCCAGGGAACAGTTGTCAAATACCTGACATGTGTGTGTATGTGTGTGTGTGTATGTATGTATGTATGTATGTGTATATGTGTGTGTGTGCACGTGTGCCCGTGTTCACACCGCCACTTTTCATTCCTTGCCCATAGCAGACATCAATGAGTGATCGCAATTATTTTTCCCACTGAGCTCACTGCTCTATCCTTTAGAAATGCTTACTTGTTTTTTTTTAGCACTCCCTTAATTCATGACCACAGAAGATGCTCCAGGGTCATGCATTTCTCCTTTTTCCTGTCCCAGCTCCAGAATCTGGTTCCTTTTATTGGAGAATGATGTTTAGAGCCAGAGGTCTGGGTGCTGGGTGGGCTGGCTACAGCTGGAGGATCGCTGGTCTAGTTCCCCTCAGAGGACAAGGCAGGGAAATGGATGTCCATCAGTATGTGTAGCAATGTTTTACAAATGAGTTCATACTGATCCCTCTCCAGCACCCCAGTCCAGCACCACAGGATTTATTCCCGCATGTTTCCTTTTGTACATTTGTAACTTCTGTCTCTGACTGTGCGAAATCTGCCTCTCAGTATTTCCAATACATTTTCTTATGTATTGTGCTCCAATGTGTTTATTAAAATTAAAAACTTTTTCATTAGAGTTGACATACAATTATTGTTTAGTTTCAGGTGTACATAGTGATTAGACATTTATATACCTTACTAGAGGTCTGGTGCATGAAATTGTGCATGGTGGGGAGGGTCCCCCTCAGCCCAGCCTGCACCCTCTCCAATCCAGGACCCCTCAGGGGATGTCCATCTGCCGGTGTAGGCCCGATCCCCAGGCCTACACCAGCAGTCGGACATCCCTCTCACAATCCAGGACCGCTGGCTCCTAACTGCTTGCCTGCCTGCCAGCCTGATCACCCCTAACCACCTTTGCCTGCTGGCCTGATTGCCCCTAACTGCTCCCCCTGCTGGCCTGGTCGCCCCATGCAGCCTGCTGTTCGGTCGTTACTGTTACTGTGACAGCATCCTGGACAATTTGTATATTCCTCTATTATTATCATAGATGAAGTGATCCCCTTGGTAAGTCTAGTACCCACCTGACGCCATACATAGTTATTACGGTATTATTGACTATATTCCCTCTGCTGTACTTTAATTTACATGCATACCGTGGTCAAAGAAGAAAACATATTATAGCCCAGTGACTATTTTTACAAATTTCCAGTTATAAAAATAGTCACCAGGCTACAATAGGTCTTCCTGTTTGATCAGAGTGTGCATGTAAACTCATTTCGGAATTACAAATCTGCACCGCTGTGAGAAGAACGTTACCAACCGGATGACACTGTTAGGGTATAGCTCTTCTTTTCTTCAGTCTAATTTAATCATCGCATATAAAATGTCTCTCGAAGCATTGCTTTAGCTGCCTCCCTCGGGTTTTGATATGTTGAATTTTCATTTTCACTTTTATTCAGTGCAGAATAGTTTAAAATTTTCCTTGAGACATCTGTTTTGACTGCTTTGCTTTTTAGAAGTGATGGTCCAAGAACATTCTTTACAGGAGTTCTGTTCTTTTAAATGCATGGCCCAGAAACCACACACACACACGCACACACGCATGCACACACACACGGGCACACGTTGAGAAGGAAGTGTGATCTGTTACAGTTGGGAGGATAGTCCTGTAAATGTCTGTTGGGTTAAGTTGATTGATTATACTCCTTGCTGATTTTCTGCCTACCTGCTCTGTTAATGACCGAGAGAAGAGGGTTGGCATTCTAATTTGTCTATTTCAGTTTGTGCCTCAGTATTTTGAATCTCTTTTCAGATGCATCCACGTGCAGGATTGCTGTGATTTTATGGAGAATCGACTCTTTTATTATGTAATTTTGCTCTAAGCCCCTGAAATTATTCCTTGCCCTGAAGCCTACTCTGTGGTATTAATACAGGTCCTCCGCATTTCTTTTGTTTAGTGTTTCCATGGTGTATCTTCCTTCACACTTTTATTGTTAACTTACCTATATTTTTAAGTGGATTTTTGTAAAACAATATACAGTTGGGTCTTGGCTTTTTATCTAACTTGAAAATCTCTAACATTTAACTGGTATGGTTGGACCAATGGCATTTAAAGTGATCATTGATATTTTTGGATTAAAATCCATATTGTTAGCTGATTTTTTATTTTCTCCATTGTTGTTTCTTTTTCCTGTCTGCTCTTGGGTTAATTGAACATTGCTTATTATTCCATTTTATATTTTTAATTGATTTATTACTCATACTTCTTTTCAAAACATTTTAACTGTTGACCTGGGATTTACAGTATAAATCTTAATGAATCAGAGATTACCTTCAAATAATATTATATTGCTCCCCATGTGGTATAAGGATCACAAACACTGTATTTCCAATTCCTCCCTCTCATCCTTTCTTCTGTTACTGTTTTCATATAATTTACTTCTAAATATGCTATACGGTAAACATATTGCTACTCTTTTTTAACATAGTTATGCTTTAGAGCCGTGGTCGGCAAAGTGCGGCTCGCAAGCCACATGCGGCTCTTTGGCCCCTTGAGTGTGGCTCTTCCTAAGCATTAGGAGTACCCTAACTAAGTTAATAACAATGTACCTACCTATATAGTTTAAGTTTAAAAAATTTGGCTCTCAAAAGGAATTTCAATCGTACTATTGATATTTGGCTCTGTTGACTAAGGAGTTTGCTGACTACTGCTTTAGAGCAATTAAAAATACCGACAATCAAATTTCATTTTATCTTTGTTTATTTCATTTCTAACACTATTAATTTCTTTGTGCATATCTAAGTTTCCGATACTATATTTGTTCTGCCTGAACTTTTAACATTTTTTGCAGTATATGTCCACTGACAGTAGATTCTCCCAGTTTTTGTTTTTTTGAGAAAGTCTTTATTTCCCCCTTTTCTCTAAGAACATTGCCAATAGATACAGAATTCTGGGCTGATAGTTTTATTTTTCTTTGGGCCCTTTAAAGATGCCCCTCAATCACCTTCTTGAGTCCTTGATTCTCATGAGAGAACAGCCATCGTTTCTCCTTATATTCCCCCTCCAGCTGCTCTTAAGATTTTCTTTGGCTTCTCAGAGTTTGATTATACTGGCCCAGGTGTGGTTTCGTGGTTTTGTGTGTTTGTGCTGTTTGTTGAGCCTCTGGGATGTGTGGGTTGAGGTTTTAAATCAAATTTGGAAATAAATCTAGCCATTATCACTTTAAATGTGTGTTTTTTCTGCCCATTCTTTCCTTCCTTCCCTCTGGTTCTCTAATTGTGCAGATGTTCCATGGCTTCGTGTTGTCTACTGGTCACGGAAGTGATGGTTTTCCTCTGTCTTTTTTATCTTCGCTGCATCGGGGATAACATCCATGGATCCAGCTTCAGGCTCCCTGTTCCTTCCTTAGGCGATGATCAATCTACTGAGTGAGAGGGGCTTGTCCCCTCGGTGGAAATCCGTTCGTTCATCAAGGCTTCCTGCAGCCTTTTCACACTGTTCACCAGCCCATGGCACAAAGCGTTACTAGGCCACACAACAGAGAGTGTCATGTGTCCTGCATGTGTACACACACACGTCCTCATGTGGAACATGACATGTCCTATGCATCGTGTTTCCTTTTTCTTCATCTCCGTTTTCATTGTTTAGCTGGATTTAAACTTATATCTTTAATTCTTTATTTTTTGTTGTTGTTAATCCTTACCCGAGGATATTTTTCCATTGATTTTTAGAGAGAGTGGAAGGGAGGGGGAGAGACAGAGAGAAGCATCGATGTGAGAGAGACATATCGATTGATTGCCTCCTGCAGGCACCCCAACCAAAGCTGGAGATCCAGCCTGCAGCCAAGGCACGTGCCCTTGACTGGAATAAAACCTGGGGCCGTTTAGTCTGCGGGCCGCTGCTCTATCCATGGAGCCAAATGGCCAGGGAAACAATATATCTTGATTTTTAAGAGGTGTATTGCCACACATACTAAAAATTAAAGTTTTTCTTGATTTTAGGGAGACACTCCCCAAATGCCAACATCGGAGACAGGGTGAGAGGTCGTGTTCTAGCTTTAGGTTTCAAAGGCAGAAACGAGAAGTGATTAATGGAAATGAATTAATTAGTAACCCGAGGCCTGAGCATGCCGTGTGGGTGACGGCGCTGAGCTGGACAGTCAGAGCCGCGCCCTCACCCCTGCATGCTCACGGCCAGACCTTTCAGATTTCCTTGGCTTCCGGCTCCCTGTGCCCTCTGGTCCCTGAGTCCCCATCACAGCTCTGTTCTCTTCACCTTCCTTCCTTCCCTCTGTGCCCCATGGTGGGAGGGGGTCCCAGGAAGAGTGTCCCAGTTGGGGGAGAGGTGTCCATGTCCCCCAACAAGCCCAGGAGAAGCCGGAGTTTCTGGACGCCTCTGGCTTTCCCGCTTCTCTCTAGTTCCCTGACCCTGCTCCCTCTCCCTCAGCGGATGAGGAAATAGGCTAATGAAACCTATGCTGGTACCTCTCCGCTGCCCAACACCCGCTTCTTACATCTCAGGTTGGGCTGTGACTATCGACCTGTCTCCGCCCTGTTTCTGTCTGTTGTGTCTGCAGCGCGGCTGGCCAGGCCTGGACGGACACAGTGCTGCTGAGTCGGGCCTGGACCCTGCTGCGTGCAGCTTGCGCTGCCTTGTCTGGGGGTTTACAGTAGCTGGTGGGCATCAGGCCGGGTTCCTGACCCCCTAATCCCACCCCTCTGCCTCCGCAGGCCCCAGCGAGCCCGCCACCCCCGCCTGCACCCCTCTTGCCCTCAGCACACCTGTGGGTCCAGAGGGAGCGGGGCCCTGCTTCTGTTGGCTACTCCGCTGCTGGGCAGTGCTGCCTTGCTGCCCAGAGGGATGGACGGTGGGGACCTCTGGGGGGGCGGTGACGGCCTTCTAGGAGTCTGCCCACCTCTGCAGAGCTGGCAGGGCTGGCCCCTCCTCCCTCCCGATCACCTCCTGGGCATCGGGCACCCTTTCAAGCCCTTAGGACCAGGCAGCCAGCAGAAGGGTCGCAGTCCCGTCTGGTGGCCTGTGTGCCTGGGGAACTCCTGCCTGTGGCTGCGGGTGCCTATCATGGGGTCTCTCACTAACCTCCTCCCGTGGGACCCGGCATCCAAGGGCTGCTTCCCACAGCTGAGTGGGATGGTGCCCTGTGTGCTCCCTGGCTCAGCGCCACGCCCCGGGGGCTGACACCTGGTTTACTTTGTGTGCATGCTGCGATGCCCGGCTGATGCCTGCTGGGCCCTCACCCCCTGCCTGGGGCAGTGAGTCCTGTGCTCATAGCAGATGCTCGTTGAACTTGGTGCAGTTGAACTTGGTTGCAGTTGTCACTTCCAAGACTCCTCAGGCTTTCTATCCCCTCCCACCGCGACATTTGTGATTTTCCATCCTACACTGAAACCACACGAAGTTTCCCCCACCCCATCATCTCACCTGGCCTCTCCCAGCCCCTCTCTCTGCCCCCACACCCAGCCTGGCCCTCCTCAGGTTTGCTCTCCACACACCAAAACGGAACCTGATCTGAATTCCCACTGGGACCCTCCGGCGGCCTGCGGTGTCTTCTGCACTGGATAAAGTTCAAGCCCTGCTGTGGGTGGGATGTCCTGGAGCACCTCCCCGCCGGCCCTTGCCCACCTCCACCCCATGTCTCATTTCTTCGTCTCCTACCATGGGGCTCTGAGTTCAGGTTCTTCCTGCCTTGGCCTTTCCTACAGGCACCTCCCTCCCCGCTCCATCGTTACCTCGCACGCCTTGCTTTCCTTCACCTGGTAGTTCACAGTCACCTGGTGAGCTTGCAGTTCAGGTTGTCATCGCCTCTGACATCTTCCCTGGAATGAAGAGCCTTTTATACGCTTCTTGAAACAGCAGCCTGGGTGCTACCGATCACCGAGCCATTACTCTATTGTTTGTGGTTGCAAATTCTTCAAGCATAGAAATTGTGGTCCTTACTTGGGCATCTCCGCCTCTAAGAGGCTTGGCTGTCTGCACAGATGCTCCACTGCATGAAGTGACCTGTGTAACACATCACACGTGGAGCTCTGCTTTGAGGCTTTCCCATGGCCTCGGCAGCCGAAGTTACACACTGAGGGAGGCCAATGTCTGGCCAGCCAGGGCGTTAGCAGAAGCGTCCAGTGGGATTTGCTACAAAATGCATTTCCTAGCTTAGAAAGTGACTAACAACTGTTAAAAGTTTCAGGATTCTCGGTGGGCCAGCCAGAAGGATTGGTCTGGGTCTGCCTCTCCCCTTCTTGATTCCAGGCCAAATGGGCTACTCAAGCACCTGGGCTGGGCTCCTGGCCAGGAGGGGCCACAGCACCATTGCTGTCTTTCAACTGGATCTGGTCTCTCTCTCTCTTTGTCTCTACTCTCTCTCAATCTCTTTTACCCAACACCTATAAGGAAATGGATAACACTGTTCAATTGCTTAGGCACTGTCCTAAGATCTTTAATGACTCATCTCGACTCAACAAGTTTCTCTCTTTAATTATTTTTATACCACTTAGAACTGTGCCTGGAACAAAGTAAGAGCTCATTAATATTTGCTGAATGAATGAATGGGTGGAATGGCACTTTATAATTTGCATACACTCATCCAAGTCTTGTCCTTGTAAAAAAAAAAAAATGGCCTTGAGGATAATTAAGCTCCTCATTGAATGAATGCTCCTGTTTGTGCGAACTGTGGTTTTGACATAATACTAATATTGCCAAAAGGCTTGCTTGCTCTTTTGATGTAAAACAGATTTTGTAGTTGAATTCTGCCCTCTCACTGACTTAATGGTCTTAGAGATACTCTATCTGCATTTCCCAGGACGCTTGCCTTGGTGGGGTTCTAATACTTAAAGTGAATGCCACCTATAAACTAATACCTTGCATTTCTAGAGGCATTGGCTGTTGAATAAACATTTTAGAAATAAGGAGTAAATTTGCCATAGATTCCTATTTCCTAATTTATCTTCTGGGCCATGCTGAGGTTTTTTATTTTTAATCCTCACCTGAGGATATGCCCATTGATTTTTAGAGAGAGAGAGAGAGAGAGAGAGAGAGAGAGAGAGAGAGAGAGAGAGAAAGAGAAAGAGAAACATCGATGTGGGAGAGAACATTGATTGATTGCCCTCCTTATGTGCCCCAACTGGCAATTGAACCTGAAACCTAGGTATGTGCCCTGGCTGAGAACTGAACCCGCAACCTTTCAGTACATGGAATGATGCTCCAACCAACTGAGCCACACCAGTCAGGGCCGCTCTGAGTTTTTATATCAGGCTTTTTTAAGGCCTATACCTCCTGTCCTCTAATCCACCCTGAGCACAGGTGCTTCCTCAGGTCCCCTTTGAGAGCAGACATGAGCGTGTGGCAGAGAGGAGGACTACCGGGCACTCCTCTCTGTCCGGCTGATGGAGTTCTCCCTCAGCAGGGCCCTTGCTGGTCAGTGTTAATTAAGTCACAGGCCTGCCTTGCAAAGAAATCTCCCCGAATCTCCACTGAGGGGAAATCTGATGATTCTTCCTTCCCTTTTAAAGCCTATTTATTATTTCTCACCCATTTCTACTGGATAGGCTGTGTGTGTGTGTGTGTGTGTGTGTGTGTGTGTGTGTGTGTGTGTGTTTGGGGAAGTCAGTGGGGAAACTATATAGACATTTTTAAAAGTGACCAGATCTGGGATTCTTCGAGTCATTGCATTGTAGTCACAGCCCAGGATGCAGGTGACGGTACTATGGTGTAGAGTTATAAATGCTATAAACAGATAAGGGCACTGACACACACATTATTTCTAGTGAAAAGAGTATGGTATTTAGGACTAGAGAGCACTGGCTTTGAACCTTAGCTCTTCCCCAACTCATGTGAAACCTTGACTTAAGTTTGCAACCTTAGTTGAGGCTCAGTTTCCCCGTCTAGAGTGGGTCTATAGTTTCCTATTTCACGTGGTTGCTGTTAGGACCAAGTGAGATGATAAAGGCGTCAGCCCTTTGGTTGTAGTAGATGCTCAGTGCAGCTAGCCTTCTTTTCACCCGAGGCCGGGTAAACAAATGGCGGTTTCCATGTTTGTCAGTTGCCCCAGCTCAGCGGTTCCAGGTGTGCAGTTGGATAGCACTTTTTCCTGTTTGCGTAGGACGAAACTCAATGCAGCATCTTTTGCATATGCAGGTTTCACTGAGGAAGCAAGGATATTCAGAAATTACAAGATTATTTTATAGATAGAAGAAGGTAAATACCTTGAGCCAAAATGGATATTTGTCATTAAGAACATGGAAAGGGAAGCCACAGAGTGAGAGCAAATGTTTACCATCCATATATATGACAATGTGATGCTATCCAGACATGTGAAGAGCACACTCAACTAAAACTAAGGTGAGCAAGCTGATAGAATATGGGCTAAATATTTGACTAGATACTTTACAAAAGAAGACACACAAATGGTCAGCCAATAGACCAGGAAATGATGCTCATGATCATTAATTATCAGGAAAATTAAATTCAGACCCTAAAGATATACCATTGGATGTCCACTGGAATGATAACATTAAAAGGACTGCAAAGACCAAGTGTTGGCCAGCATGTGGGACAACTAGACTTCTCATATACTGCTGGTGGGAATGTAAAATTACACAACCACTTTGGGAAATTGACAGTTTCTTTAGAAAGTTAAAAATACATCTCCCATACGACCCAGTCATTTCACTCAAGAGAAATGAAGACAAATGTCTCCTCTAAGATTTTTTTCCTCATCCCCCCCATTAACCCCCAACAACCCTCCCCCACCCCCCGCACTCATGCTCTCATCCCCCTGTTGCCTGTGTCCATTGGCTTGGCTTATATGTATGCATACAAGTCCTTTGGTTGATCTCTCTCCCTTACCCCCACCCTCCCCTACTTTCCCTCTGGGGATTGACAGTCTGATCGCCTGTAAGATTTTTACATGAATTTTCATAGACGTTTTGTTATAGCTGTAAACTGGAAACATCCAAAATGCTCATCAAAAAGTAAATGCATAAATGAAATGTGAGTATGCAGTGCACAGAGTAGACTCCTGGTCAGCACTAAAAATGAACAACTCTGAGTCCATGCGAGGAATCTCAAAACAATACGCTGCTTGAAAGAAGCAGCACACAACACGCACTGCTAATCCCACTTACTTAAATGCAAACTGATCTCTAGTGACAGAGCAGGGCGGTAGTAAGGGCTAAGGTAGGGAGGGGGATGAACTGCGCGTGGCAGAGGCCTCATTTCCGAAGGTGCTGGAAACAGTCTGTGGCTTGGTTGTGGTGCTGTTCTCATGGGCACGAACAGTTGTCAAAGCTCTAAATGGCGCACTTTGAGTGAATGCCATCTGTTGTAAATAAATTATTCCTTAAGAATGTTGATAAGGAAACAACGATTAATTGTTAAAACAAAAATAGTAATGTGTAGAATATACATCTATTTTATAGTAGCACAGTGGATGGGAGAGTAGAGATATACTGTTCTATTATAGTGAGGTTCTTATCTGTAAAGTGATATCAACTTGAGGGAAAATGTGGTTAAAGATGCATATTTTAGTCCGTAGAGAAATTTCTAAAAGAACAATAGTATTGCCCTGGGCAGTGTGGCTCAGTTGGTTAGAGCATCATCCTGTACACAAAAAAAGGTTGCAAATTCAATTCCTGGTCAGGGCACATACCCAGGTTGATCCGTGGTCAGGGTGCATACAGGAGTTTCTCCTTCACATCAATGTCTCTCTCTCTCTCTCTCTCTCTCTCTCTCTCTCTCTCTCTCTCTCTCTCTCTTCAATGAAAACATATCCTCGGCTGAGGGTTAAAAAAAAAAGAGGAGCATAGTTAAAAATCTAACAGGAATACTACAAATTATTCAGTTAATCAAAAGAAGACAGGAGCAGAGGGGAAATTGAACCAAGAACATGGAATGAGAAAAAATTGCAAGATGATAATTTTAAAGACAATCAGGTAGGTATAAGTGGTTTAAACACTTAGATTTGCACATTTTCAGACATGACAACTCAAGACTAAACTAGATGCTTTCTGTAAGAAACCCACTTAAAATACAAAGGCAAATAGGTTAAAAATATGCAAAAAACCTTATACCTGCAAATACTAACCAGGAAAGAGCTGGAGTGAACCTCAGAAAAAGGACTATTTCCAGAGATAAGGAGGAACGCTGCACAATGATAAAGCTGTCTACTCATCAAGAAGACAATCTGAATGTGTATGAACTCAACAGAACAGCCTCAAAATACCTGGAACAAAATGGAAAGTGCTAAAAGGAGAAATGAACAACTTCAAAGTTATGGTTGTGGACATCAGTAATTGATGTAATTGATATAGCAAACAGGCAGGAAGCCAGTAACGATATAAAAGATATACACATGATAACGAACTTGACATCAATGACATTTATTGAATACTCTGCCCATCTATAGCACATAGAACAACTATCCAAACAGACCATGTAAATTGGAAAGGATTGAAATAATACAAAGTCTGTTCTCTGATTAGAATGAAATTAAATAAGAAATTAATAACAGGAAAATATTTAGAATAATCCCCAAATAGTAGGAAACTAAATACCACACATAATTCACAGGTCAAAAAAGATATCACAAGGGAAGTTAGAAAATATTTTGAGCAAAATGAAAATGAAACACAGCATATCAAAATCTTTTGCATACAGCTAACGCAGTGCTCAGAGGAACATGTATACCTTTCAGAGCTTATATGAGAAAAGAAGGAAGGTTCAAAGCCAAAGGTATCCATTTCCATTTTAAGAAGCTAGAAAAAAGAAGAACATACAAAACACAAAGTAAGCCCTGACCAGTTTGGCTCAGTGGATAAAGCATCTGCCTGCGGACTCAAGGGTCCCAGGTTCGATTCCAGTCAAGGGCATGTACCTTGGTTGCGGGCACATCCCCAGTAGGGGGTGTGCATGAGGCAGCGGATCAATGTTTCTCATCCAATGTTTCTGATTCTATCCCTCTCCCTTCCTCTCTGTAAAAAATCAATAAAATATATTTTAAAAAACTTTAAAAAAAAAACAAAAAAACCACAAAGTAAGTAGAAAGAATACTAAGAATGAGAGAAGAAACCAATGAAATAAGAAATGGCCAAACAATAGAGAACAACTAATTAAGCCCAAAACTATATTTTTCCTTTCAAAGTATAGGTAAAATTGATAGACATTTAGCTAGATTGATCAAGAAAAAAGAGACACAAATTACCATATCTGGAGTAAAAGAGAGAATGTTATTGTAGAGTCTACAGGTGTCAAAAGCATAAAATTAAATACAGGATGGGACAAAAGTGTGTTTACAGTTGTTGGTATGGAAAATAACACAATAATTAATAAGTCATACAGGAATAAACTGTGTTTTGCATATACTCAATTGTAAACCTACTTTTGCCCCACCTTGTATTATTATTGTTATTGATATAATGTCAATATAAAGCAATATATTTGACGACATAAACGAAATAGGTAAATTTCTTGAAAGATACATATTACCAAAAGTGATTTTAAAAGAAATAGAACATCTGAATAGCTTTATCTGGCATTACTGGTGAAATCTACCAAATTTTAAAGAAAAGAAAGCATAGTAATTTTACACAAATTCTCTCAGAACATAAAGGAGAAGGAAAAAATTTCCAATTAATTGGAGCATTAGACTGACACCAAAAACCAGACAAAGACATGAGGCCAGTATCCCTTATGACCAAAATATTAGCAGATCTCATACTATATAAAACAGACAATACGCAATGACTCCGTGGGGTTTATCCCAGGAATGTGAGGGTGGCTTAACATTTAAAAATCAATCCATATCATTGTCTAGATTGCCACCATAAAGGAGACGAGCATAACATCAATCCGTGGCTGATGGAGAGAGGGTGAGCCAGCGCCTCCATGGCCGTCTCTGTTGTCAGTCTGCAGTGCCTGGCTTCCTCTGAGAAGACCAGTGAGGCCCGGCTTCACGGCCCTTTCCTGGGCCCCTCAGGAACTTTGGGGTGCTCAGAGGAGAGTGCCAGCCGTGTGTCCCTCACCCTTGACCGTGGTGCCTGATCCTGAGGCTCCCTCTGTGTCCTGGAGTTTGGCTGAACACAAAGTGTTTATTCCTAGCTTTGCGGCAGGCAAGGGCTCATTTTAAAGGAGACTTTATAAACAAGGCTCATAGGAAGGTCTTCAGAAGCAGGGAGAGAGGGAGCGCTGTGGTGTTTTGAAAGATGGCAAAGAGGAAAACAGAACCGAGGGGAAGGTGTGCAGATGGGGAGGCCGCTAGACATCGCTATGGCACTGCAGTGTCCGTGCCCACAGGCGCCTGAGAAATGAGGAAAACAGGGGCTCAGCTTTTTAAAATTTGAATCCTCACCCAAGAACATGCTTAGAGAGAGGAAAGGAGAGAGAGAAACATCATCCTTTGCCTTCCGGATGGTCCCCGAAGTGGGGATCAAATGCACAACTCAGGAATGAGCTCTGACTGGGAATCAAACCAGCAACCTTTCGGTGCAAGGACGATGCTCAACCAACTGCGCCACTCCAGCTGGGCAGGGCTCAGCATTTCAAAGGAAGAGACGGTTCATAACCTGTATTGGTTTGCTGTTGGTGCTGTAACTAATTGCCACAAACTTGGCGGCTTAAAATAACACACATTTATTATCTCAGAGCTCTGGAGGTCAGCATGGGTCTCACTGATGAGAAATCCAGGCTGCAGTCCTGGAAGCTCTAGAGGAAAATAGATTTCCTTGCCTTTTGAAGCTTCTAGAAGCTGCCTTGCCACTAGCCTTGTGGCCTCGTCCTCCCTTTTCGAAGCCAGCAGTGCTGAGTCTTCCTCATGCTGCATGGCCCTGCCTGCTTCGTTGGCCCTGCCCTCTCTCCTATAAGGACCCTGCGGTGACATCAGGCCCACGGGGATCATCTGGAACAACCTCCCCCTCCAAGCGCCTTACTTTCATTGCATCAGCTGAATCCCTTTGCCATGGGGGTAACAAGTCACAGGCTCCCGGTGTGAGCACCTGCACACCTGCGGGGCCATGCTTCATTTCAGAATTTTCCCTGGAAGTAGAATTTAAAACATTAAAAACACGAGAGACGTGAGATGTTTTTTGTGTGAGGGGTAGAAGCAGGCAATTCGGAACGCGATGCTATATTGCAGACTAACGCCGTGCCTATTTAGGAGAGGCCTGAGAGGGGCCGGGCTGGAGGGTGAGCGTGGACCAGCCGTGGGCAAACTACGGCCAGCGGGCCGGATCCGGCCCATTTGAAATGAATAAAACTAAAAAAAAAAGACCGTACCCTTTTATGTAATGATGTTTACTTTGAATTTATATTAGTTCACACAAACACTCCATCCATGCTTTTGTTCCGGCCCTCCGGTCCAGTTTAAGAACCCATTGTGGCACTCAGGTCAAAAAGTTTGCCACCCTTGGCATGGACAGAGGTGAAGGCGGAGGGGCTGGAGCCGCAGGTTGCCCGCAAGGCTTCCAAGGGGCGTGCGGAGCCTTGGGAGCTCTGAGCAGGGACAGGGTTTTACCTGCGCTGTGTCCTCCCGGGTGTGTGGGGTGCTGCTGCCTGTCACACGTGTCTGCTGGTCGCGCAGGTATGCGGGGTCCTCCTGGACGAGGACATCTTCCAGGGGAAGGAGCTGGTGGACAGCCGCCCGCTGCAGGCACTGGTGGCGGCTGAAGGCCTTCAGCACCTGGGAGAACATGGCTGTCTGCAGGACTGCCGTGAGTGGACTGGCGGCCTGGTGAGTCCCAGAGGCCACCCCATGGGTCCCCAGGTCATAGCACCGTGGGGAGCGCCCGGTGCCGGGCAAAACCCTGACTGCCCTGTGGCCCGGGTACATCGCTCAGCCTTGTTGCCCGTGCGCATCTGCCTCATCCGCTGCTGCAGGACCCGTACTGACTGTGTGAAAAGCTCAGCCGCCCTGTGTTTTAAGCCTGTGGGAGAGAGCAGGAGCTGACCCAGGAGTTTCTAGCCTGGGAAGGAGCAGGTCCCGTGCCTCGCATTTAGACGGCTTGGCGTGTCCCCAGTCCTCGGCCTCAGACTGGGCTGTGTGATTAGGGGCGAGAAATCCCGTATGAATCTTTGGGGGTTTGGGGGGACTGAGAATAGCAGGGACCTGTGCCCTGTTCCCACCACCCTGAGAGCAGAGACACCAGTGGGATGCAGGGAGTCTCTGCACTTTGTAGGGCCCAGAGCTGGTGAGAAGCGGGCCCAGGACGGTCTCTGAGTTTAATCCTGAACTTGGCTGACTATTTTCCTCAAAACGGCAATTCTGAACCTGAGATGATGGATGAAGAGTTTTAACCTCAGTGAGAAGGGGTTCAAGAGGAGGTCAAGGGCAGCTGTAGTAAGGGAAAGGGAGGATTCATGTCTGGAGAGGGGACTCCTTGCCTCTGCATCAGAGCCAGGCCCAGGGAGGGCGAGGGGAGTGGGCTGGGCCTTCATAGCAGGCAGGGCCCGAGGGTTCCCCGACTTGAATGATGGCTGTGAGAATGAGCACTTCCTGTGCTCTCTCATCTGAGAACTAGCATGGTCATTTCTCTGAAGGAGGCTTAGTAAGGGAGTACATGTGAATGGGGGCTGTGGTTAGTCATGCATGTGCTCATGTCCATGGTAGTGGTGTGGTGGTGGTGGTGATGGTGGTGATGGTGGTGATGGTGGTAATGGTGGTGATGGTGGTGGTGGTGGTGGTGGTGGTGGTGGTGGTGGTGATGGTGGTAATGGTGGTGATGGTGGTGGTGGTGGTGATGGTGGTGATGGTGGTGATGATGGTTGTGGGGTGATGATGGTGGTGGTGGTAATGATGGTGGTGGTGGTGGTGATGGTTGTGGGGTGATGATGGTGATGGTGGTGATGATGATGGTGGTGGTGATGATGGTGGTGGTGGTGATGGTCGTGGTGGTGATGATGGTTGTGGGGTGATGATGTTGATGGTAGTGGTAATGGTGATGGTAGTGGTAATGGTGATGGTGATGGTGGTGGTGGACATGCTTGCTCTTCTTTGGGATATTGTGTGGTGTCTACATGGAGGAGTAGAGAATGGAGAAGAAAGTGACAGCAGGCCTGAGGATGGTCTGTCAGCAGTCACAGGGACGGTGACTCCCTGTGACCATCCCTAGTCCCCTGACCCATCAGAGCCCTGCCAGGGGCCCGTTTCCACCTACAGCTACAGGGAGGCTACTCCTCAACAGGATTTGGTAGCATCTGGGAACAGATCAGGGGTTCCCGGGATAGCAAGAAGGTTTAGGCTAGCAGCTGGGAGGTAAGACATGAAGGGACCCTTAGGCAGGGCAGCCCACACAGGGGAGGGCTGGGGCACTGCTGGGGATGCTGGGAAGACTCAGATACTGAGGCCTGTGGCAGGCCACTCAACCTGAGGGTCTGCTCCAAGCCACTGCGGTCTTTGAGTATTATAGTCTTCCTCCCGTGGCTCATTTCCTTTCACATCTTCATGGGCTGGCGTGCCCAGTGGTCTCCTTGCCCCGGCATTAGACCCTCCCTGCACAGAGGCCTCTGCCCTCCTCCTGGTCTGCATGCCCTTCATCCTCACACCTGGTCCTGTGCTCCATTCTGAGAGACTGTTCCCCCTCCAATGCTGAGCCCTGGTGGGCCTGCCTTAAACAGCTGGCCCTCACCCTGCTATCCAGTGGCCCTATCCAGTCATGCTGTCCTCACTGCCCAGCACCACCAGGGCAGAAATGACCCCTCCACCTGCCATGTTGCAGACAGACCTGACACTGTTCCTCCCTTGCCCTCCGCACCCTCGTGCCCATCAGCACACACTGCAAGGCTGTTGGTGGAGGCAGATATTTGCTGAAAGGCCAGCATGAGCATCTCCCCGGTGCTTTCAGTTTGGATTTCTGCCGGAGTCCAACCCCAGCAGGTCCAGGGGTCCCCAAAGGTGTGGATGGAGTCGGCGAAGAAGGAAGGACACGGAGACAGCGTTCATTTGATCAGCAGCCTAGCCAGGATCTCCAGCCAGGATCTCCAGCCAAGTTCTGGTCTGGATCTCCAGAGAGGTTCTGCTTAGGATCTCCAGCTAGGTTCTGTGTCCATGTTCTCTTTCTAGGTCCTCCAGCTTCTCCAGCCAGGTTCTGTAGCCATGTTCCCTTGCTAGGTTCTCCAGCCAGGTTCTGTCCAGGTTCTCCAGCCAGGTTCTGTAGCCATGTTCTAGTCAGGTTCTCTTGCCCATTTCTGTAGTCAGGTTCAGTCCAGGATCTTTTGCCATGCTCTCTCCAGCGAAGTTCTTCTGTCTGTAGGTTCTGTGTAGGTTCTGTCTTCTTAGTTCTGTGTTCTAAGCTCTGTATTCTAAGTTCTGTCTCTTGCTTTCTTATTACATCTGTATTTATACCAGTTGATTCAATCCTATCAATCTCTATTACAAAGGTTAGGGCGTTTCCTATCTCCATTCCAGGGAGTAAAGATTATGTAGCTTAAGCATGATTGTTTGTAGTTAAAGTGATTAATTACCCACCTGGCACTAGTTAAGAGGTTTTATTCCCTCCCTAACTTCAGGGGAAAATCCCTACCTGGGGAAACAACCTTTCTCAGAGACCTTGGTTAAAACACATAGTGCCAAGAAGGTGAGCAAACATATTAAGAACAGTATGCTATATATGCCAGGTCCCTTGAAACAGCAAGCATGGACCGGCTCCCGGCAGATTTCCACACACTAGTCATCTTCAGGCAGGTCTCCAGGGGCGAGGGCGTGTGGACTGGAGTCTGGGGGCTGCTGAGACGACACTGAAAGCCACCTCTTAGCGTGGCTTATGCATCTTTTAGACGTATTTCAGCACATTTACTGTCCTTGGGGCTGCAACCCCCAGTGTGACCTTGGACAAGTTACTCCCTCTGTACAGCTGGGTGTTCCCATGGATAAAATGGGGAGAAGACTCCCTCTGTAGAGACTGTAGGGCTAAGACATATGAGACCATGAGCATAAAATGCTTCCATGTGCACCTAGCACGTGGCCACCGACATCTCTGTGATGTGCCCACCCTGGGTGTTTGGAGAGAAAAGCACCACCGTCTCACTTACTTGCCATCATGGGTGCAGAGACCGGCAGATGTGGCAGGCCCTGGGCAGCTGGGCCTGGCAGACTCTGAGGTCTGGGGAGGGGTCCCCAAGAGCAACATCACTTTAGCAACTTAAAGGTGAGCAGGAGCCTCCAGGTGTATGCTAGAGGACCTGCAGGGAGGGGACATCTGCACGCAAGATGAGGCGTGGGAGAATGTGGCCCATCTGGGACACCAGGATAGGCATGGGCCGGGACGGAAATCATTGTACAGCTTGTCAGGATAAGAGTATATCCGGCACCTGGTTTTCACCTGTGCTCTAAACACACAGCCCCGTGAAATCCTGCTTCACCCAACGGTTGACTTCAATGATTGCCGCCATTGCCAAAGTGGGCACGCACTGTGGGGAGCAGCTCCTCAGTAAAGCATATTGGTAAAAATCACGTTTATTGTCCTGTTTTTACCAACCTCAAAAGTAACAGGTATCCATTGTAGAGGTTTTTTAAAAGACAGAAAAATACAAAGAGGAAAGTAAATATATCCACAAACACACTTCCTGAGGAATTGCATCACTTACATCGTATTCTTTCTCTGCAGTGTGGGTATTTGTGTTGAAAATTGTATAACTCCCCTTCTCACCTAAGAGTTGGCGTGGTTACTCCTTTGCAGTGCAGTTGTAATGCCTGGTGCCATTTACCACGCAGATGCGCCAAATTTATTCAACCAGTGGGTTAGTACCTATTTTTCCCCAGCTGTGATTGTTTCCTTGAGATCAGCTATTGAGACAATGTTTGTATTGTCAACAAAAGTTATACCCATCCCCACTCCCACCAGGAGTTAAACATGAATCTTCATAGTTGTGGGATCAATGACATTCAACTCTAGACCTTGACCCAAAGTAAAAGGTACCCTTTCCATTACTACCCTGTGTATTCAAACTACATACACGAAATCACAGAGAGAAATCTCATGAGGCGGTCAGTGCTCACCTCAATGCTGAGCTGTGCTATAGCATTTTCTTTTCATTTTATATCATTTTAAGAAAAGCTAGTCGTGCCCTAACCGGTTTGGCTCAGTGGATAGAGCATCGGCCTGCGGACTCAAGGGTCTCATGATTCTGGTCAAGGGCATGTACCTGGGTTGCGGGCACATCCCCAGTGGGGAGTGTGCAGGAGGCAGCTGATCGATGTTTCTCTCTCATCGATGTTTCTAACTCTCTATCCCTCTCCCTTCCTCTCTGTAAAAAATCAATAAAATATATTTTTTAAAAAAAGAAAAAGAAAAGCTAGTCGTGATGCATTAAACTGATTTCATGATCTGTAGTGTTCACAGCCTGTTATTTTTTAAACACAGCCCAGACTCAGTGGTCAGACGGAAGGGCCTTGCTTAACGTAGCTGAGAGCTGCAGGTCATCAGAGAGCATCCACGATGATAGAAAGATGCTGGGGTTTCAGGGGGTACACTTTCCAGTTCAGGCTGTGGTGGCTTCTGCTGAGACCCAGATCTCTGACAGTCCAGTTTTCGCTGGAAGGTTATTAATTTGGCCCTTTGGAACTTCAGGTTATGTGTTTGGAAATGGGGGGAAAAAAAAGAGATAAAGGTCTTTCAATGGCCCCTAAGCACTGACACTTACAAAGAATGATCGGCTCTTCCTGTCTGGTTGGCTGATTGTGGATCTTGGGAGAGTGGGTGCACAGCAGCCCGGCATTGGGTCCAGGCAGAGTTCATGCTCCCACAGCTGTTCAGCTGGGTGTTGATTGCTGCATGTGTGTGAGGAAAGAGTTGCTCTTAAACTCTTCTGTGGAAATCGTTGGTTCCTGAGATACTTTCTCCCTACATTTCAATGTTCCCCTAGCACTTGGTAGTAGTAGATTTTTAAAAACATGCTTTAAAATTTTTTAAATTTAATTTTTAAAATCCTCACCTGAGGATATGTTTTCTAAATTCATTTTAGAGATGGGAGGGAGAGAGTGAGAGCGAGAGCGAGAGCGAGAGCGAGAGCGAGAGAGAGAGAGAGAGAGAGAGAGAGAAAGAAAAGAGAGACATCAGACAGTTGTCTCCTGTATGCGCCCTGACCCAGTGATGAACTGCAACCTAGGTATGTGCCCTGACTGGGAATTAAACCCGAAACCTTTTGGCGTATAAGATGACGTTCCAACCAACTGAGCCACCCACCCGAGTGGTGGCAGATTTTAATAACATCACTTTGTGTCAGGAAATCAGGAGAAAATCCGAGGCTGGCTGTTTCTACAGGAGCCTCGGCCATGACTGCTTTCTTTGGGTGACAGGCTGAATGTTGCAAGAGTGACAGTTAGTTACTTAGCAGTGAAGTAGATAAATGCAGAGTACACATAGAAGTGAAACTGTAGAATTAAATCACATTTTTGTCTTTTAACCCCTTTATTTCCAAGATCAAACTTTTTCAACCCTATGTACCTTTTCTACTTTACTTTGTGCATTACAACCAGGGACAAATTAGACCCACACACACACACACAAAGACTTTTCCCCACCTCTCACACCTGCTGCTGGCGCTGGCCCCAATCACTCGCGCCATCAGCTGGTGCAAGTGGGGCCAGCACCGTCAGCATGTGGGAGCAGCGGGGGCAGGAGTGGGACTGCCAGCAGACAGGGGACCCGGGGGTTGCGGCAGGAGGGGCTGGGTGGGGGTGCAGAGGATGGGCCAAGACCCGCTCCTGTGCCCACCACAGCCTCACAGCCCACAGTTCCTTTCAAGGTGCACGAATTCGTGCACTGGGCCCCTAGTGTTATGTATAAGAACAGAGATCGGATGATGACAGATTTCTCATTGGAAAAATGCAAGCAAGAAGACAGTGGAACCACAATACTAAAATAAAATCTATCTGAAATTCTATACTCAACAAAGTTATGTTTCAGGAAAAAAAATTATAATAAAGACATGTTAATGCAAAAGTTTAAAGGACTTATCACCAACAGACCTCAAATATAAGAAATATCAAAGGAAATATTCAGGCAGAAGGAGCTAATACCAGATAGAAATATGGGTCTACCTAAAGGAATTTAAAGCTCTAAAATATGGGTCAACATATAAGAGTGGGGTTTTTTTAGTATTTAACTCTCTTTAAAAATAATGGACTGTTTAAACAAAAATCATAACGATGTAGTGTGAGGTTAACATAAAAATATAACATAAAAGTAAAATGTATGACAATATCATAAAGGTCAGAAGAAGGGGGCAAGGAGAAATGGAGAGTTCTCATGCTATAAGTGAACTATAATATTACCTGAAAGTAGACTATGATAAGTTGGAGATTAGTAATAAAACAAAGTATTCCTATATAATAAAAGCCTAATATGCTAAGTGTCTGGTCGTCCAGTCAACTGTTCAACCAATCAAAGCATAATATGCTAATGATATGCTAAGGCTGTTCAACTGCTCACTATGATGTGCACTGACCATCAGGGGCCAGCCTCTCCAACTGGTAGGTTAGCTTGCTGCTGGGGTCCGGCTGATCAGGACTGAGCAAGACAGGCCGGACATGCCCTGGAGCCCTCCTGCAGTCCCTCCCTGGCTGGCCAATCTCCCGCGTCCCTCCCCAGCCCTGATCATGCACTGGTGGCGTCCTTCGGCCTGGTCTGTGCCCTCTTGCAATCTAGGACCCCTTGGGGGATGTCAGAGAGCCGGTTAAATCCTGCAGGCCAGGCCCAGGAACACCCACTAGCGCACAAATTCGTGCACTGGGCCTCTAGTGGAATTATCACAATGGGAGGCAGGAAAAGAATAAATATGAGAAAATGAAGAGATTGTTGAAATAGAACACAAATAGCTAGATGGTAGATGCAAGCCCAAACATATTAATAAACACATTAAATTCAAATAGCTCAATTAAAAGATAGCGACTGTCAGATTGGATAAAAAGCAAGACTCAAGAAATACTTCAAATATAAAAACAAGTAAATAGTTTAAATGTAAAAGAATGGAAAAAGATATACCATGCTAACACCAGAAGAAAGCTGGAGTGACTGTTAATATCAAATGAAGTAGATTTCAGAGCAAAGAATATCACCAGGGATAAATAAGGTCATTTCATAGTGACAAAGGGGCTGATTCATCAATAGGACGTAATAATCCTAAAACCAGGAACAATCCTCTGAGGCGGCTACTTTGGTTATCCCCACTTTGCAGATGAGGAAACTGAGGCTCAGAGCAGTTGTACAGTTTTCCAGGGACTGGAAGCTTGCTTTGTCTGACCCTAGAGCCCATGTTGATAGGGTAGGCTATGCCCAGAAGAGGAGTCAGGAAATCACCCTGGGGTGCCTGGGGGAGCTCCAAGGCAGCAAGCCTGAACTCCGCTCTGTGGAATGGGGAGATATCATTGGACAAATGCGACCCCATCGCACCCAGTATGTGCATACAGGTCCTACTTCAGCCTAACAAGCCTCTCACTGTTAGGAGACTCACCAAAGATGAGGTACTGCCCCCTCCTGGGGTACTCCAGACTTACCCTTCCAGATGATTGTCCCTGGTGATGAATGGGCAGCCTTTCCCATGTGAGATTCAGTGTGCATGGCCCAGGAACCAGGCCCTGTGGGGCCTCTTTGCTTTTCCTTTGTTTTTGTTAACAGTCTTTAAGCACTTCTTATACACACCAGAGGCCCAGTGCATGAAATTTGTGCACTGGAAGGGTCCCTAGCAGCTGCTGCCTGCCGCTGGCCAAGGCCTCCCTCCCTTCCCCCGGCTGGCCCCGCCCCCTGGTCGAACTCCAGGAGGAACTCCTGGTCAGGGGACAATTTGCATACTATGCTATTATTATATAGGATAGGCACCTTGGTAAGTGCTTTACCTATAGTAACAGGTAATTCTCAAGTTAAATGAATTTGTTATACTTTCAATAGAGGTCCGATGCATGTAATTCATGTAAATTCATGTAAGGGGCTTGGCCCCCACCGCCACAGTGGCCGCCTCTGCCTTGGTCCCCACTGCCGTGGCTTTATCCAGAAGTACATCCGGAAGGAAGTCCGGAAGGATGTTTGGTCTAATTAGCATATTACACTTTTATTATTATAGACTAGAGGCCTGTTGCAGGAAGATTCCTGCAAGAATAGGGCTTCCAGTGGCTGGAGCGAAGCAGAGAGGGGAGCGAAACCCTCTGAGGTGGGCTTCGCTCCCACTCCAAGCCGCTGCGGCTGGGTTTCCCCTCCTGCTCCCAGCCGCTCCTGCTGGTTTCCCCTCCTGCTCCCAGCCGCTCCTGCTGGGTTTCCCCTCCCGCTCCCAGGCACTGTGATGGGTTTCCCCTCCCGCTCCCAGCCGCTCCTGCTGTGTTTCCCCTCCCGCTCCCAGGCACTGTGATGGGTTTCCCCTCCTGCTCCCAGCCGCTCCTGCTGGTTTCCCCTCCCGCTCCCAGCCGCTCCTGCTGGGTTCCCCTCCCACTCCCAGGCGCTGTGGCAGGTTTCCCCTCCCGCTCCCAGCCGCTCCTGCTGGGTTCCCCTCCCGCTCCGGCGCTGTGATGGGTTTCCCCTCCCACTCCCAGGCGCTGTGGCAGGTTTCCCCTCCCGCTCCCAGCCGCTCCTGCTGGGTTCCCCTCCCGCTCCCAGGCGCTGCCCCTTCCCTTCCAAGCCGCTGCCCCTCCCACTCGCAGCCACGGCTAGGCTTGCCCTCCCACCTCCCGCCTCCCACCTCTGCAGCCTTGGCTCCATTTCAGTCCTCGAGGCCTCTACTAGCTCCCTTCTGTACTGCTTGGCCTCCATGTTGTCCTCAGTCTTCCCTCGCAACTGGTATATGCAAAAGAACCGCCATCTTTAGCTTCTATAATTGAAACATTGTATCTTTTGGAGCTGTTTCTTCAGGAGCTCAGAGCCGGTGGTGGCAGGCAGGGAACCTTGGCTTCCTCTGTCAGTGGAGCAAGCAAGCCTCATGTTCGCTTCAGCTGCCTGGCTGCCGACTGCCATCTTGGCTGGCAGTTAATTTGCATATCTTGCTGATTAGCCAATGGGAAGGGTAGCAAAGTTACGGCTAAATACCATGTTTCTCTATTATTAGATAGGATTAGACTTGTTTTACAACAGAGGAAACTGAGGCCAGAGAGAGAGAGAGATGAAAGAACTTGTCCAAGGTTAAGCAGCTAAAAAGTGACCAAGCCGGACTTTGAACCCAGAGTCTGTGCACTTATGGTCCAGAAAATAGCAGGGCTCATTTTAGTGGGTTGAGCATGGTTTGAATTTAACCCATCACTTTGCAGCTGTGCGACCTGGGGCAGGTCATCCCCTCCTGAGCCCGTTTGCAGGGGCTCAGAAGTGAGTGCTGGACTCTTTCTGTGATGGTGGAGGCTAGCTGGCAGGACCAGAGCCTCCTTTCCCTATCAGACCTGTGAGGTGATCCCCGGCTCTTTCCCTGTGTGGCAGAGCTGAGGGAAATGAGGGGAGTGTGATTAAACTACTCACCCAAACTCTTGGTGAGCCAGGGAGGGACTGGAACAGGGGCTGAAAGCAAAGCCGGCTCCTGGCCTGCAGCCGCACCATCCCCAGTGGCCAGGGCTTCGTGCTCACACGCGACCTGCATGTTGGCTTTTAAGTCTCAGTGTGTAAGTGAGAACCCCACCGGCCTCATCAGACATGATACAAACCTTCACCTTCCCATGTGGAAACACTGAGCCGGAGCTCTGCAGGCTCTGCTGCTTCTCCCCGCTTCCCTCCTTCCTTCTTTGTTACGTGACGGCATCAATCGAGCCCTTAAAGCTGTTGATATTAACTGTATTTGCACATTGCCTCTCCTCCTCATCCAACACACCCAGATTGAATCTCCTATAGTCATCAGAGAGAGGACGCAGAATCCAGATTACATCTCTGCCTCTGACGGCTGTGTTGTGGAAAGGGGCTTTCTGAGTGGTGGGGGCACCCATGGGGGTGGGATCTCCCCACCAGAGCTCTGTGACCTTGGACCTCACCCTGGCTCTGTGTCCTTATCTCTGAAATTCTAGCACATAGTAGGTGCTTGGTAAATGCTTGACTCGTCCTCTTCTCTTTTCCTGGGCGTGATTACAGGCACACATGCTTTTGTTGCTCTTTGCTTTATTGCACTTTGCAGGTACAGCATTTTCATCAACATCGAGGTGAGACCCTCCACCAGCAAAAAGACTACACCTCTCGCAAGGTCAGATGATGCTTAGCATTTTTTAGTAATAAAGGAATTTTTAATTAAGGTATGTACATTTTTTAGACATCATGCTATTGCACACTTAATAGGTTACAGGAGAGTGTAAACATAACTTTCCTGTGCACTGGGAAACCAAATGATGCACGTGATTCACTTTATTGCCATATTTGCTTTATTGTGATGATCTGGAACCAAACCCATGATATCTCTGACGTATGACCTATACTGTGAAGGACACCAGCTCTCTCCCCTGCTCCTCTCCCCTCCTCCACCATGACCCATTAGACACGTGTGGGAGCTGCCTGGTTGGGGCTCCTCAGGGTGTGGCCTTGGACCATGGAAACAAGTCACAGTCTAAGCAAATCTGACTTCAAAGCATTAGGATCTACAGAGACAGGCTGGGGGCCTGGACTGGCCACATGTTTCCCTGCTCTGCCACTGGGGGTGGGGCTGTAACTGGAGCCCCAGGTGCTGGACTTGGCCTTGCACAGCCAAATTCTTTATTCACAGAGACTGGTTACAGCATCCCTTGGCCTGTGAGTGTCACCTGTACCTGGGTGTCCTTGGCCAGGGGCTATGCCTGCACATTGGCCCCTGCACATCAGCACTGGAAGACACCACTCCTGAGCTCACTGGCCTCAGGATCAGTTTCCACAGTAGGATTTGGGGCCCTTCCATTGGGCTCCCCTGTGAGAGCCTGCTCATCTCAGCCCCCAGCTGCTCTGCTTCTCTCCACTGTGTTGTTCCAGAATCCCACGTGGAAGAGCGACCCTGGCCAGAGCAGGATAAGAAAGATCTGTACAGAATTGGAGCAGGACAAAGCCTCAGAGAGCTCCAGCCCAGCCCGATGATAAAGTTATCAGCAAGCATGCGCTGACCAGTCCTTTCATGTTGGATGCAGAGCTGCTGTGAGCTGTTGGGAAACGTGATCCAGCTGGACAATGGCTTGAGGCTTATATTGTAAAGGTTGCATAAGAGAGCACTAAAGCAATTACAAGTGTTTGTAAATTAAAATAAGAGTGTGATGGCCAGCCCTTGCCCCAACCCCCTTACCCCTACCCCCACCCCTGGTTATTTAGTTGATTGGTCCAAGACTAAATTCCCTGGGGAGGTTCAGCCCCACCTCATTCATCTGGCATCAACCAGTTTCTGGAACAGAGCCAAGGCCCAAAATAAGCAAAGCAGAACTCTGGGATCCGACAGAGGTGACATGAGGTCCCTGTGCTGAAGCTCAAGCCCTGACTCCCCTCCAGGGGGTCCTGCTCCTACTGTTCGTTCTCATACATACTCCTGGTTCCCTGGGGTGACGAAGAGGAGTAGGGGCAGAGGGAATGTGAATGCAAGCAGCTAACAGTGCTGGGATCACAGAAGAGCCAGAACGAGAAGCAGGAGGCTCAGGCATCCAAGAGCAAAGTGAGTGAGCCCAGCCTGGAGGAGGAATTGGAGCTCTTCTGGACACGAAGTCCTGTAGGCAGGCGGCTGGTCCAAGGACAGTTGGAGGCTCACCCCTCCATCCTGGATGCTGCAGATTTACTATTGCCTGGATAGCAGTCTTCCACAGCAATCCCCTGGGCGTGTATCTCTCAAAGCAGATAAGTAGGTCAGCTTGACTTGGATCTAACATGGCAGAGACCATTTGGCTCCCTATCCAATTTCTTAAGAAGAAACAGAGCCAAGAAAAATCCTGGCTGGTGCCTGGACCTTGTGCAGCCAGTGATGCTGGTGGAGGGCTGGTTCTAAGTTTGAAGGTCATGGCTAGGATTGCATATGTGGGCAGGGGAGGGACAAGAGGGGCTTCACTATAACACCAAGTAACTTGTAGTAGAGAAGAAGGAGTTCAGGTATAGTCCCTACTCTGAAAGGGCCCAAGATTGGATCTGGCAACTATTCTGAGAAGGGCTTGGTTAGGGTTCAAGTGTTGACCCCAAAGAAAGGGCCTTCTCAGTGGTTAACATGACTTTATCAGCCAGACCCTTTGCTCAACCTCAACCTGATCTTTCAAGGACACTAACAGGTCTCTTACTAACTCCTTCCCTTTGTATTTCATGGATCAGAGACTCCATTCTCTGGGTAGAGTGGAGGTCTTCAAGAAGAATCCCAACATTCTGGAGCTCTGGACTAAATTCTAGGATTCTCATCTTTGCTGCCACCTTCTGAACATCACACAATCACCTGTTGGTTGTAGGAATGTAGAAAGACTGCGCAATGGAAATCACTTCATGATGATAAATTATTTCTCAACTTTGAAAGAACCTTGCTCCAAGGTTAGAGGAATTGGCTCTTGTTTTTTGAAAGATGTTTCCATTTTTGACCTCCTGACATTTGAGCCTCTGGTGGATAAAGCGTCACCTCTGTAGAGATGTGGCCACCTTCAGTCCTCTCGTAGTCCAATGAGTAGAGTTATTATCCTCATGGTTTTCCCATGGACGGCAGAATTAAGACCAGAGATGAGAGGCTGTTTCTTTGGGTCTAGTAAAAGGTGGAGGCTGGGGTTCTAATTCAGAGCTTGTAAGTCCAAGGCTCTTGTCCCTTGCTTGTTTTGGGGGCAGAAGGGTGATAACTTTGCTTTTGGACCCTGTGCTCATCAATGTTCTACACTCCTTGAACATAATCCATGATTTTTAGCAAGCCTCTGTGTTTTGCGGTGAACCTGCAGTCACTGGAAAAGAGCTTCTCACAGTGAGAAAACCCACATGTGTTATTTGTGTCTTACGTTAATTAGTAGGTCTTATCTTGTCAGGCAAATTAGAGTGGGAGAGCATTGGGCAGTAAAACTGACCCTCATCACTGATAAAGAAAAGAATGATTACTACAATGACCCAAGGAAAATTCATTTTATTGGCAACATTTCTTTGAAGAGCTCAGTCAGCCCAAACTTCTTAGGGTGTAAAGAAGGTGATTATAAATTTTGTTACAGGATGGATAGCATCCAGGCATATAAGAGAATAATGGCTAGAGCTGGCATTTATCCTGGACCAATTTGCCAAATTTTGAATCTACTGTATTCTCTTTTTCCTTCTTTTATTCATCCCATCACATCAAGGAAATCGGAGGGGGAAAATAAGCTTCCCAAATTGTCTTCTGAGTTTGGTCATCTTGTTAAGATTTGTTTGGATGCAAGAAGAGAGCCCTTTCAAATTTGCTCAAGCAGGAAAGGAGAGAGGGAGTCCAGCGCTCACAGGGCCAGGAACTAGGGAAGGATCTGGTATCTGGGCAGCTCAGCTCTGGTGCCTTGGGTCCCACAGTCTCAGCCTCTGCCTCTCTGGTGTCTACCCATTCATTCTCCTCTTTCTGCTGCATTTGAGGCTGCCCTTTGACTGTGCAGTCTGTAGCTTCTCCATTTCAGCTGCACGGAGATGGATCTCGTAGGTCTGGTGCTCCATCCCAGCTCAGTTGGAGTTGAGTCCTTCTTGACTTAGTCATCTTTGATTAGGAAATGGGGTCATGGATCGCGAACACGCCTGCTGATTCCCTCCTCATGCAAATAGAGACAGTTCTCAGAGAATGGGAGCTGAGAAGACATCTACTGCAGTAAATGTGATAGATTTTAAAGTAGCTTCTAACAATATTTTGTAGCTGGTGTATACCAGTAGACATAGAGTTGACTTTTATGTGTTGTTCTTATACCCAGCAAGCTTGTTAAACTCTTAAAACAATTCCTTTTTTTTTTTGTATTGATTTCAGAGAGGAAGGGAGAGGGAGAGAGACATAGAAACATCAATGATGAGAGAAAATCATTGATTGGCTGCCTCCTGCATGCCCCACACTGGGAATTGAGCCCACAACTTGGGCATGTGCCCTGATCCGGAATCGAACTGTGACCTCCTGGTTCATAGGTCGATGCTCAACCACTGAGCAATGCTGCTGGGCTCAAAAACAATTCTGATCATCTGTTTGTAGTCCTTTTGCATTTTTTTGAAGATAAACATATCATCTATGAAAATGATAGCTTGTTTCTTCCCTTACAATTACTCATATTTATTTCGTTGTCATATTATTGAAGTGGCAAGGACCTCGAGCACAGGGGTTGAAAGAAGTGGTTAGTAGCAGGCACTCACTGTTTCACTGTTGAGGATGCTATTTGGGGTGGGTATTTTCTATACATTCTTTATCATGTTAAGAAAGGTCTGTTCTACCCTTAGTTTATGAAGAGGTGTGTGTGTGTGTGTGTGTGTGTGTGTGTGTGTGTGTGTGTGTTTAATACACTGTTGATTCTGTCTGCTAATGCTCATTTAGGATTTTTCCATCTGCACTCATAAGAGAGGTTGACTATGTTATTCCTTCCTGGTACTGCACTTGTCTAATTTGCATATCAAAGTTATACCACCCTCATTTGATGATTGGGGGTGGGGTGCTCCTTTTTCTATTCTCTTGAAGAGTTTGTACAAAATTGAAGGATCTGTTCCTTGACTATTTGTACAAGTTCCTGTGAAGCCATCTAAGACTCATAGTTTCTTTCTGGGAACATTTTGAATAACTGATTTTTTTTTTCGTGTGATTATAGTCATTCAGGCTTTCTATTTCTTTTTGTGTCTATTTTGGTAATATATATTTTTCTAGTAATTTGTCCATTTCCTCTTAGTTTTATAAGTTATTGGCATAAAGTTTACAATGCCTTCATATTTTTCAGCCCTGCTCTATCTGTAGTCACACTCCCCTGCATTCCTCATATTGCTGACTTTCCCCATTTCTGTGCCTCATGAAATGATATTTTCATATAATTTTTTCAAATAATAAACTTTCTTTCCGTCGGTCCTCTCCAGGTTGTGTCTGTTTTTTCTGTTTCTTTGATTTTTATCTTCTTTTTTTTCCCTTTCTACTTTCTTTGGGTTTGTTTCTAGTACCTTCATTTGGGTATTATCTCATTACTTTTCACCATTTCTCCTTTTTTGTTATAAATATTTGAAGTTATAACTTTTTTAAAAAAGACTGTGTTGACTAATCAACCATGATTCGACACATAAGATTTTCTGTTTATTCTGTTTTAATTTCCATCATGACTTAATTGAATCATGAATTAGTTGAGTATGGTTTTTTTAAAATGTTCTAATGTCTAGTATTTAAAAATAATAATAGCAAACTTGGTTGAACTCTTGCTTTATGCCAGGCACCAGTCTTCACATTTCACATGAACTTACGTGATTTTTGCAACAGTTCTACAAAGTAGACTGTTATGACCCCAATATCATGTACTAGTATGTGGAAAATGAGAGTTTTAGCAGCTCCTGGTTGGCTGAGCTAAGATTGAAACATGGGCATTTGGCCACAGAGTGTAGCCACTGACACCACTACCTTTAGTTAGTAACTGTTCTCATTGTCTAACTGCAGTTTTTCATGGCAATCTAATTTTCTCTCTACTTCTTTTAAGCTATTTTATTTATTTTTTGGTGACCTATGTTTTCACTATCCTGTGTTAAATATGAATTTCCTTTTTGCTTTCCCTTTTGGGGTCATTTGGGCTTGCTGAATGTGTGGACTTATGTCTTTCAATAATTCTGGGAAATTTTAGGTCATTACCATTTTGAAGACAGTCTCTTATGTTCTTTCTGTTATCTCATTCTAGGTGTTTTAGGCTAATGTCAGTATCTCTGTGGTTCTGACTCTGTTTGTTGTCTATCTCTTCTAATTTTCCTTTGATTCCCTTGGTGTTTTGTGATATATTTTTTTGATCCCATGATTTTGGAGCTTTATCTGGGTAATTCAGGCCAGAGCAGATCGGCATCGACTGCCAGGTGCCTGGAGACTGCGGTCCACTTTACCCTGGCTCCTGCGTGGGCTCTGGGGCATCATGGACTCAGGCTGCAGAACCACATGAAACAATGCATGCAGGTGTTAGCTGAAAATTCTGAGAGATGTTTTTGCCCCATTCATGGCCAGAGCTGAGGCTGGAATTTCCTCATTATCTCCTTGGGTGAGGATGGTGTTATTTCTGCCATGGTGAGCACTGTTTTCCCCAGGACTGTGTTGTGAGGGTGTCTTTAACCTCCTACAGGGCCTTGCACCTGCCCCCCTTTGTGGAGTCATGCTTTCTCTTTGTGTCCAGCCTCTGAGTATTTCTCTTTATTACCTTATGCCTTCAAATGATTTTTAAAAAATACTCATCAAGCACGTTTACAATGGTTTCTTCCGGAGAGTTAGTTTTCCTAAAGACAATCCATTCTGCCATATTGCCAGAGCTAGATGTCCCACACACGTCTGGTGTCCCCTCCTCATGCCACAACCTGTTTCTGTCCTCCCCGTTGATTCCTGTGGCTCAGTCTGAAGGCCCTCTTGGTCCTCACCTGTCTGAGCTCTCAGGACACACGCCTCTCAGCTCCCAGGACCCCATGCCTTCCGGGTCCTTCCCGCTGATTTGTCCTCTTGGTCCCCTCAGCCAGGGCTCCTCACCTGACCTCTGAGTGTGGCTGTTTCCGGAATGGGAGCCTGGTCCTCTCTGTGTGGTCACATTCCAGGTAACCCTGCTCCTCCCTCAGGTTTAAAATACTGCCTACATGGCGAGGACTCTTGGATTTGCATCTCTACCCCAGGCACCTTCACATCGCCAGCATCTGTTTCTAATTTTCGTCCTGGCCAGTCCTCCTGGATGTCCCACTGATTCTCACCTCTAACAGTCGCAGAGGTGAGCGCTGGGTCTGTCCCACAAACAGGCTCCTCTCCGGGACTCTCCTCCTCAGTAGGCACCGCCCCGGACACTTGCTGTCCGTGTGGCCCAGCTTCCCTTCTCCCCGTGCACACCCAGCCCTCACTAAACCCTCTTCCGACCTCCCTGTCACCAATGTCCCATCTCAAGCCATCAACTCCTTCTCTCACCTCCTGGGCTGTGCTCACTCGACAGTTGGAACCACTTTTTAAAATCGCAAGTCATCTAACTCCTGACTTAATTGCACCTAAACTTGTACCAAGATGGCTCCTGAGACCCCGAGTCCCTTGAGCCCCGTCTGCCTCTCCATCCTGGTGGTTGGGCCACTTTCCCCCGGCTCAGCCCAGCCTCGTCTCCTGTTGAGCACATTCTGAGCTCCTTGTGGCCCCAGATGTTGCCACAGGCTGTTTTCCTGGCAAAGCAAGCTTCTCCCCATTCCTGACCCTGCTGACTCCCTGCACGTTTCCAAGTTAAACGGCCTGTGAGCCTCCTCTGGCATCTCGGTTAGAAGAGTTCTTTCTTGGTATTTTTTTCTCATGGAACTTAGATCTTCCCCCCCCCTCCCCCCCCCCCCCGGCACTTAGCCACAGATTCTTTAATTACCTATTTAATTTAATTTAATTTATTTTATTACCAACACCTGTCTCTCCTGAGGACAGGACCACGTTTTCAGTTTGCAACGTGTAGCATCATGCCAGTCACAGGAGACCCTCCATATACAATTGGTTATGGGCCCAGAAGTGATTCTCTCCCACCCCCTGTCCCCAGCTCATGAGCCTGAGAGGGCAGCGTTGCCTCAAAGCACGTGGGGCCGGCGGGACAACGTGCCCTCACTTCATCAGAACATCCACCATCTGTGCGTCTTGAACTGGGGTGTCGGGAGGCCCCACCCAGATCCGCTTCCCCGAAGGGGTGCAGTGAATGTCACACACTCTAGTTTTCCCATATACGATCTCCGTCCCCTCTCAGGGTGGGGAAATGCGCAGCATAAAATGAATGCAACCCCCACACAGTCCTTCCTGGTTGGTCTTTATGTTCCACTGACCCTCCCCTCACAGATAAGATTGATTTTGTCTGTTTCTTCTTCTTCAAATAAACAAAATTTACCCTCAATTTGTTTAAAAGGGGAAAGAAAGCCTGTTTCTAATTCGTTCCCATACACTTATTAAATGTAATCATACAGTAAAAAAAATAAAAATCAGAGCTGTTATAAACAGCAGGGAAATAATAAGCTTTCGGTGTACAAAGTCTGAATCATAAAATACGTTTAGTGGGGCTCTCCCTGCCCCGGGACGCAGCCAGATGACAGTCACAATTACTGGCTCTGAGGCCGATGCAACCCAGAGGCAGAGAGAGGAGCCGTGGGCCCGCGCTTCCCGAGACCAGAGCCCGGCTTGCGTCTCCCGAGGGCTCCTTTGGCCTTAGGCGCATGGAATTTACAGTTCCCGCTGTCTGTTCCACGGTTCTTTTAAAATATATTAAGAGTGAAGTAAGCTAATGGAAAATATTATTCACTTTTTTTTGGATGAAACCTCTTTCTTTCCTCACTCCCCTCCTTTTTCTCATCTTTGTTCCCCTCCCCCCAATCTGAAACGGATAAGCAGACGCCCGTACCTCAGAGCTCAGTGTGGAAAGAACAAAAACGCTGGGAACTGTCATTTCATTTGTAATGGAAACCCAAGGGGCCCTGAGTGCCTTGAGGTGGTGCCTAGAGAGACCACGACAAAGCTGAAGGCTTATTCACATCCGATTCACGATTCACATCGGAGCAGCAGGCGCATTGATGACCTCTGGCTGTGCACCAGCAATACGATAGCACCTGACTTGGGCTCACACACCTAGGAAGCACACGGTGTTAATTTGCTGGGGCTGCAGTCACCAAGGGCCTTCGCCTGGGGCTTAACCTACAGAAACTCATCTTCTCACGGCCCTGGAGGCTGGAAGGCCAGATCAAGGTGTTGGCAGGGTTGGTTCCTCCCGAGGCCTCTCGATGGCTTATCGATGTTCTTCTCCTCCCCCCTGTGTCTTCACTTGTTCTCTGTGTGGGTCCGTGTCCTGATCGCCTCATCTAATGGATCGCAGCCCACCCCCATGCCCTCATTTAACCCTAAGTACCTTTTTAAAGATCCTGTTGCCTAATACAGCCCCATTCTGAGGTCCTGAGGGTTAGGCCTTAAATATATGGATTTTGGGGGAGGGTGGTGGTGGACACAGTTCAGCCCATAATACACACACTCACGCACGCACTCTCTGAAATGCTTTTATAGGCCTCCCCAAAGTAAAGTTTTCATTTTAACCTGAGCTACACTGAGGGCCAAATTATCAGGTCTTGCAATGGAGAGATTCCCAGCCAAGATGCACATGCAGGGAGAGAGTTCAGCCCACTCCCCCGCGAGGCTTCAGCACACAGGTGTCCCCCCCGCAGTCATCTCCTCCTCCCCCTAGAACTCTCCATGGCTCCCTTTGCCCGGATCAGCTCTGTTGGTGTTGGGGTCTCCACACCTGTCGCCCCCACAACTTCTACCCGCTTCTCACTCTCCTCAGTTCCCATCCCCAGTCTGTCTCTCGGGCCCCCACATCGTCAGATCATGGGTGACTATTTATCTTTTCTTCCTCAGTTATTCATTATTTTTTGGTTTGTTGGTTTTTACAATGCTCATGTACTGCTTTAAGTAATTAATTTTAAAGTTAATTTTTAATTAGAAAAATAACATGTCAGGCATCTGTGTGTGGACACGTGCACACACGGTTTATAATAACTTGTCCCCAAAGAACTGGGAGCCACAAAAATGGAACCCGAGTCCTTCAAGAAGCCGGGCTGGCTGCCAGTCCCAGGCAGTAATTTCTCTACACTGCTGTCTTTCTCTGCCCTGGAACACACATTCTCACAACTCGATGCCTGGCACATGGGGAGCTTGGCTAGTGTTAAGGGACACCTCAGAGACCCCCAGGTCTTCATTGTCGATGAGGGAGGGCCCCTTGGGCCTGTTCTAAGGAAATCAGGTCATCAGTCAGCCCCGGCATCTGAGACGGGTGGCCTGCTGGCCACAGCACTGCCTCGCCTGGGTGTGGTGGGCCTCTGGGTTTCTCTCTGCTGGTCATTTTGGTGGCTCCTACGCTGGACAAGGGCTGTGAGCCGCGTCCCCGCAGCTCCGTCGGGGCCCTGAGAGTCCAGCGTGGTCAGAGGAGCCATGCAGTTCTACTCGAGCCTCCAACCAGGACAGGGGCTCCAAGCTGAGTTTCAGCACCTGCCAGAGAAGCCAGTTCTGATGCATTCAAGGAGCTGGTTAGGATGAGACGTGGGTGTTCTCAGGCCCAGGCCTGTTCCGGGGGGCGGGGGACGGGGGCTGTCGGTGTCCTTTCCTGATCCTGCTGCCCTGGGAGGAGGTGACCCATCTGGTCCTGTTAGCGCTCCGCTGGCCCGGTTCCGGGGCAGGGTGGGAAGAGTTTAAATGCGGGTGTCGCAGAGCAATGGGAGCCTGTTCCTCCCTCCCTCACGGGGTGAAACTAGAGCAGGAAGCGCAAATAAAGTGTGTTTTTGTTTCTCCAAAGGTATTGTTCTGAGCACTGAGCGGCTGTGCCTCTGTGCCTAGAGCTTCTGCCTGACACTGAGGCACTAGCTATACTTAGTGCTATCTTTTCTTCACAAGACCTTGAGAGAGTATTCAAGAACATTCTAACATAGCCCACAAGCCTCGCTTTCTTCATCTGTAAAATGGGTACCGCCGGCCTCACAGGGTGCTGTGCGGGTGGAAACATGAAGTGAAATAATACGTGAGAGTTTGGGGAGAATGCCCAGCCCAGGACCTGGCTCGCGGTGGGTCCTTGACACACGCAGCCTGATGATGTTGGTCATGAGTCAGCGCTGGAGGTAGAATCGAATTTCGTGCTGTTTGCCTGTGGGGCGGCTTTGACCTTGTGCTTGGTGGAGGGGAGGCAGAGGCTCTCTGTCTCCAGGGGGAAATGTTACTGACTGACGTACCCATCAATACACCCCCTTACCTGCAGGACAGCAATTCGGGATTCCTGCGGACGGGTGAGGACGCCTTTGCCCTCTAACCCATACCTAGCACTGTCCAGGAGCTCGGCCTGCCCGTGCTGGGGGACGGGAACGGGGGCATCACTGGGCGGGAGGCACTGATGCTCACAGGACGGCAGGGCGTGCAGGAAGTGCTGGTTTCTGTGCCTCCAGTGACCACGTTCAGAGGTGAAGCCAGTCCCCAAGGCGTCAGGGTCCCCGGAGATGGGAGTGCGCGGCTGCCTGCAGGAGCACCCTCCCGGGAGCCTGCAGTGGCCTGAGCACGTCCACAGGGTGAGATCCTGTCACGCCCCAGGCAGAGCTGAAATCCAAAGGCAGGTGCTCCTGGCAGGAGTGGCATGGCAGTTGCTGCTGACCGACTTCCTGAGTCAGGATGGGTTTGTGGGAGGGTTGGGGAGTGGGAAGTTCTGAGGATTGAATGGGGAGAGCAAGGAGCTGGAAGAAACAAAACTCAGGGCCTGCAGGAGCGAGGGCCCGAGGCCAAACGAAGGGCGACTTTGCTCCCTTCATGGTTTGCCTGGGGCTGAGTGACTTTCTCTTGAGCAGCCGATTCTCCCAGTTTGTGCAGAAACATTATCGACACTTTGAAAATGAGCAGCAGGCTCCTGCCATGTAAGGAAGGGTTTCGGGAAGTAAAAACGAGGGGGAAACGTAGCTAAAAGCTGGAGTGCGATTTTATGATGTAGGATATTTAATGATTTTAAGATGCAGAGTGGCAATTTAGGATTTATATGTTGTCTTCCAAGAATCGTAGGTATATTTGCTCATTTTAAAAGGATTGGGGTGGGGTGGGAGGGGAAGCACCATACTCCTGTATATTGTAGGGTATAGTTACTAAACACCTGGCATTTACTAGGACTTATAAGAGTCGGAAAAATTAGCATGATTTGTTGAAATGTTTTGAAAAAACTATGACATGACTACTTCTAAATGTTTTTACCACCACTGAAGGCAATACCCAAAATAAAATTTATGCACCGAAAGCTACTGTGATGGCTCAAAATTCTTACTATGATTATTCTGAGTAGGAGAAATAAGTTATTTTGTTTTTCTCAATTTTCTGTATCCTTTTTTTAATTTCAATAAAATGTTAGTCTTTTATAATAATGGGATTACAAATTTAAAATGTGTTTCTTTTCTTTCTTTTTTTTTTTTTTTTTTTTTTTTTGCAGTAGGGTTACATGACAGAAAACCGAATCTCAGGCTTAAAATGTGCCACGGATGTGTTTGTCACTTTCCAAGGTGACAATGTTGTTATGCTGCAGGTAAGATTCGGGAAATGTTTATTCTTCTTAAACAGCATCAATTTCAGGATCAAGCGTTACCCAGAAATCTGAAGTGTTTCCCATGTTTCATCTTCATCTGACGTCTTCTTGTAATTGGCAAGGGTTTTTCCTGCCAGGTACCTGCTTTTTGCAGTAGTTGAAGAGGGATTACATTTTCCTCCTCAATGGTCTTTGACATTGAATTCTATCTTTTTTTGGTTTAAGGAAACTACCTGGGCATATTGAGTCAGATTCTTCTGCTGGGAGGGCTTGTCCCAAGGAGTAGGTAAAGCCCTAGAAGGCAGTTCTCAACCTGTGGGTCGCGACCCCTTTGGTGGTCAAACGACCCTTTCACAGGGGTCGCCTAAGACCATCCTCCATATCAGATATTTACATTACGATTCATAACAGTAGCAACGTTACAGTTATGAAGTAGCAACGAAAATAATTTTATGGTCGGGTCACAACATGAGGAACTGTATTTAAAGGGCCAGAAGGTTGAGAACCACTTTCTGCTAGAGGAATGGGCAGGCAGAATATGTGAAAAGTTAATTTACAAAAGGAGGGCTTGATCAGCCTCAGCAGTGACCGGGGACGTGCACACGAGGGCATGCGTGGTGCCGTGTTCTTTTCTCTATCAAACTGGCTCGCATGTTAGTGTGTTGGAGGCCCAGTGCTGGTGAGAACAAAAGGGGGCACTCGGCCATGTTCTGTCGGGCCATGTGGGATTGCCCTCTGGGATGCTACCTAAGGCAATCATTCCAAATACAGAGAAACTTGAGGGCACAAATATTTTCACTAGTATAGTATTTATTATAGCAATAATGTTGGAATCTAAATGTTCAACAATAGGAAAATTATTATCTAAACCGTGTTCTGGCCACTCAGTGGGGAATTATATTGCCTTTAAAATTGTACTTACCAAGAGTTTATTATAGAAATAAAAACTTTATGAAGTGATAAGTAAAGTGATGTAAGATTGCACATGGAAGGTGATCACATTTTGACATTGAAAAAGAAGAATAGGGACTTCAGGTTCTGCTAAGATGGCATGGCCCCCTCCTCCCAGGCCACCTCTTGACAGTGAAACACCCTGGATGTGACACAGCGAACTAGCACAGAAAATGCTAAAAGGGGAGGAAGGAGGCAGACTGCCAGAAGAAGGAGATGGCAGTTGGCCCTCTGGGTCTCCTCCTGGCCTCCCATAAATCCTGGACAGGGCATGTCTCTCACAGGCACAGGCGAAGAAGCCTGATCTGCTGAGCCAAAGGCCGGGGAGAGGGTGCTAACGGCAGAACACCTGCTGGCAACACTCACTCTGCATTAGTCACACACACACCAATGTTAGCAGGGCCTGGGCGAAACTGGTCTTCCCCCTGACTGCCCATCTGAGGAGGCAGGCAGCAGGGGTAGCAACCCCATCTGCCCACCTGGTGGGGCTGAGCAGGGAACTCACCTTCCATCCCCTGCCTGGTGGAGTGAGTAGAGCTCAGGGGCCTGCCTGGTGGAGTGAGTGGAGCATAGACTCTCCCATCAGAGTAATGTCAGCAGGGCCCATTGGCGAGCCCAGCCTTCACCTCCACCTGCAGCAATAGGACCCAGTGAGGGGAGGTAAGATGGAGCTAATCACTAGTATACTCCACCCCTCCACCCCAGCATCAGCACGGTCCATTGGAGAGTTGAGCCCCTACCTCCACCTGATGACCAGGACGTGTGAGTCAGAGCTGGTCACCACTCACACGACCCATCCCTGGTGTAGTGCCTATTGAGGAGCTGAAGCTACACATTCACACAGTAACAAGAAGTCAAGTTAGACAGTGAGAAGCATGAATAGTGGACACTTTGATCCCTTCTCCCCTGTCCTGTCACCCCCATACTAAAGGGGCCCAGTGGTAGCTGAGCCTCCAGCCACATGTGGCAGTGGTTAATGAGCTGGGGCAGTTGATAGTCCACATCCCTCTCTCCTAGTTTTAGAAGGAGCCAGTAGAAGCTTGACCTCTGCCCTTATCCAGCATCAGTGAAAGGCAGGAAGAGGTGATGGGAAATTGGGCTGGTTGGCACGCTGCTTTCCCACTCTTTCCCACTGGTATCAGCAAGACCAAGAGGGAGCTGAAGTTTCAGCTCACCAGTCTGCAACAAGGCCATGCCATGTAGTGCACCATTTTTGCCAGAATGGTGTTGACAGCACCCACTAGGAAGCTGAACATTGACACACACCCAGACCTTGTGGTCAAGATCAAATTCAATCTCAATCACCCCAGATACAGTAGGAAAATCGCTCCTTATACAATCAGCCAACTTGAATTAGAAAGCAACAGATAATGACACTGAGAAGAATCAGGTGTTGGATTTATCTGACAAAAATAATACTTCAAAGGTAATTACAAATACTCTTGAAAAAAATAAAAATAATAGAACATTTTAGCAAAGATAGAACATAATGGACCTAATGTAAATTGTAGAAATGAAAAATACAAGAACTGAAACAGCACATTTGCAGAATGACATTGATAGTAGAGTAGAGATGACAGGTAATAGAATCTGTAAAACTGAGAAGAACAGTAGAACTTACCCAGTCTGAACAGAATGGATGAAAATGAGCAGTCTCGGGGACCTCAGAACAAAAACAGAGAGTATCTGTATCACTAAGGCCTCACAAGGAGAGAAAAGCAGATGAGGATGAACAAGTATTCAAGGAAACCATGCCTGAAAGACGGGAAAGTGAAAATCCAAGGTACTGAGTGAATCCCAAATAGAACGAACATGAGGAAATTCACCACAGGTTACATCATAATTAAACTTCTGAAAGCTAAGAGCAAGGAAAAAATCTCAAAAGCAGACAAAGAAATGGTGCATTATTTGTAGGGAAAGACTAACTCAAATGACAGCAGGCTTCTCATCTGACAGGGAGGCCAGGAGGAATCAACACACCATGTTCAAGCACTGTAAGAAACAGTCAACTGCAAATTCTGTAGCCAGTGAAAGTGCATTTCCAGGTTGAAAGGGAAATAAAGACATTATCAGATTAAGGGGAACGAAGAGAATTTGTTGCTAATCAATATGCTCTTAAAGAATGAATAAAGAAAGTTCTATAAACAGAAAAGAAAATGATAACAAAAGAAGGCTTGGAACTCCAAAAAGGAAAGGATGTTGGGATGTATAAAGTAGGGGCAAATATAACACACTGTCCTTGTCATGAGTTTTAAAAATTGTATTTGATGTTTGAAGCAACAATCATATCTCCTTTTGGTGAAATGCTCCATGTGTATAGAGGAACTACTTTAGACAATTATATTTTTTTAAAAGGGGAGAGTAAAAAGACCTAAATGTAAGTGAGGTTTCTAAACATCACAAAGTGATAAAATATCAGTGCCACTAGACCAGTGATGGCGAACCTTTCGAGCTCAGCGTGTCAGCATTTTGAAAAAACCCTAACTTAACTCTGGTGTCATGTCACATACAGAAATTTTTTGATATTTGCAACCATAGTAAAACAAAGACTTACATTTTGATATTTATTTTATATATTTAAATGCCATTTAACAAAGAAAAAAATCAACCAAAAAAATGAGTTCGCTTGTCACCTCTGACACGTGTGTCATAGGTTCGCCATCACTGATCTAGACTATGATACATGCATGCCCACGCACACACACACGTGCATGCCCACACACACACATGCATGCCACACACATGTGCACACACACACGCACACACACAATGATACTTAGAGCAACTACTAATAAAACTATACATAGTGAAATACTAGGCTAAAAACTGGATAGAGATAAAAGGAGAAATAGACAAATCAATAATTATAGTTGGAGACTTCTACACATCACTCTCAGCTATTTGATAGAACTACTAGACCAAAAATCAGAAAGAACATGGAAGGACTGATCAACACAATTAACCAACAGGATCTAATTGATCACAGTTGACCCTTGAGCAATGCCTGTTTGAACTGAGTGGTTTCACTTATACATGGTCTTCTCTCAATTGATTCATGCAGTTCGAACCCATGCTGTTCAAGGGTCTACTGGAGGTTTGGAATTCATGCATGCAGAGAGCTGACTAGTTGCATGTGGATCTTCACCTGCATATACTGGTCAGTGCCATTAACCACTATTGTTGAAGGGTCAGCTATCTAGAACACTATACCCAACAAGAGCAGAACACATATATTTTCAAGCACTCACGGAACATCTATCTAGGTAGACCATATTCTGGGCCATGAAACAAACCTCAACAAATTTAGAAGAATTAGGTCATGCAGAGCATGTTTTATTGCCATAACTGGAGTGGGATCCCTCAGCCTAGCCTATGGGATGGGACTGAAACTGGCTCTCCGACATCCCCCCAGGGGACCTGGATTGCGAGAGGGTGCAGGCCAGGCTGAGGGACCCACCGGTGCACGATCGGGGCTTGGGAGGGACACGGGAGGTTGGCCAGCCTTGAAGGGACTGTGGGAGGGCTCCAGGGCATGTCCAGCCGTCTGACTCAGTCCCGATCAGCTGGACCCCAGCAGCAAGTTAACCTACTGTTTGGAGCCTCTGCCTCTTGGTGGTCAGTGCACATCACAGTGACTGGTTGACCAGTTGACTGTCTGCCCCCTGGTGGTCAGTGCATGTCATAGTGAGCAGTTGAGTGGCCTTAGCAGATCATTAGCATATTACGCTTTGATTGGTTGAACAGCAGACTGGAAAACCGGGCACTTAGCATATTAGGCTTTTATTATACAGGATAGAATGAAACTAGAAGTTAACAAAAAGACCAGAAAAATATCTCAATGCACTTGGAAATTAAATAATGTACTTCTGAATAATCCATAGGCCAAACAGGAAGTTTCAAAGGAAATTTGAAAAATATATAAAATAAGTGAAAATAAAAATGCAACATATCAAAATACATGGGATACAGATAAAGCAATGTTGATAGGAAAATGTATAGCATTAAATGTTTACTTTAAAAAAGAAGATGGGCCTCAAGTCAATAATCTATGTTCCTAAATCAAGAAAATAGAAAATGTAGAGCAAAATAAACATAAAGCATAAGGAAGAGAATAATAAAGGAAAGGCCATAAATCAATGAAGTTGAGAACAGTAGTGAAAATCCATGAAATAAAAAGCTGCTGCTTTGAAAAGAATTGATAAAATTGCTAACTGTAGCAAGAGTAACAAAGATAAAAAATAAGATTCAAGCAATATTAGGAGCAGTTCTAACTCTGTTTTATATAGCTAGTATTACTCGGATACCAAAACTAGACAGAGAGAACAGAAAAGGGAAACCGCATATCAATAACTCACATGAACTTAGATACAAATATCCTCAACAACACTAGGAAATGTTATCTGGCAGTGTATATATGAATTCTACCTTGTGACTAGGTGCGATTCATTCCTGCTGTGCAAAGCTGCGTCAACATTCAAAAATCAATAAATGCAATCCATTGTTAACAGACTAAAGGACAAAAAATATCATGATCATATTGGTTTACTTAGAAAAAAGCATTTGACAAAATCCAACAACAATTCATGATAAAAACTCTCAGCAAACTAGATATAGAGCAGAATTTTCTTGACTAAAAAGGATAAAAGGCCTCTGCAAAAAAAACTATAACATCGTGCTTAATTATGAAACGCTGAATGCTTTCTTCCTAAGATCAGGAATAGGCCAAGGATGCCCACTAGCATCACTGTTGTTCAATACAGAGCTGGCAGTGATAGCCAGTGCAATAAGGCAAGAAAAATAAAAGACAAAGATTAGAAGGGAAGAAATTAAAACTGTACTTACTTGCATAGTACATCATTGCCTACACAGAGAATTCAAGCAATCTACAAAAAGACCTCCTAGAACTAATAAGTCAGTTCAGCAAGACTGCAGAATATAATACCAATACACAGAAATGAGTCACATTTCTGTACACTAATAAGGGGCATGTGGAAAGTGATATTAAACACACAGTATCATTTACAATTGTTCCAAATAAAATAAAATCCTTAGGTGTAAATCTGACAGACGTGTACAGGATCTATATGCTGACAATTACAAAACGTTGCTGAAAGAAATCAAAGAAGTCCTAGAGAAATGGAGATACACACTATATTCACAGATTGGATGACTCTACATAGCAAAGATGCTAGTTCTACTCGTGTTGCTCTATAGATTTAATGAAATTCCTATAAAAATCATAACAAAGTATTTTGTAGACATAGCAGGCTTATTCTAAGACATTGTTAAAATGATAAAATAGGAGTTTTCTGCCATCTTCCTGGCCAAGAACACTAGTTTTGACAATCATACGTGGATGAGAGTGCCTTGGTGGAAGTCCAGGAGTCCAGTGGAGAAGTTCCAGCAAACAGCTGGAGGGAAAAATTGTGACTGGACACACTGAGAGGGAAAGAGAAACAGTTTCACTTCGCCTGCATCACTCCTCCCCCAAGGAAGCCTGGCTCAGTGACAAGGACGCCCACTGTGTGATGTCTCCCTCGGGGAAAATAAGAGCGTGTGAGTGCCCCCGGCTTCCCCAAACGTGCAGGACACTGCTATCGCATCAGAACAGTCTGGCACCTGCATAGAAATAGACACATCGGCCAGAGGAACAGAAGCAAAGGCCCAGCAGTAAATCCAGGCATATGTGGTCAACTAATGTTTGATGAGGGAGCCAAGAGTACTCAATAGAGACAGGATAGTCTCTTCAATAAATGGTGCTTAGATGTGAGGGCGATCTGGCTGCGACATCTGTCACCCCATTGATCGCCAGGTTGATTCGGCTGATCTGGCTGGCTAGGCGGGTGTCCCCCTCCTCCCTCACTGATCCATGTGCGTCCCTCCCGAAGCTGCGCACTCGGTCGAAGAGGACGACCTTCCCCCCCGAGGAGAGGACGGGTCTTCGGTCAAGGGTATACGAGTAGCTGCGCTCCCCTGCTAGAACCTCCAAACAAGCTCTCAATAAATGGTGCTGGGAAAACGATGTAATTACATGTGGAAGAATGAAATTGTACCCCTATCTCACACCACCCAGAAGGATTAACTCGAAATGGGTTAAAGACAAAGGTAAGAGCTGAAACCATCAATCTCATAGAAGAAACACAGGGTAAGTCTCCTTGGCGTTGGTCTTGACACCCAAAGCACAAGCAACAGAAGCCAAAATCAGCAAGTAGGACTACATCAGACTAAAAAGCTTCTTCACAGCAAAACAAACCACACAATGAAAAGGCCACCTATGAAACGGAAGAAAATACAAACCACCCATCTGATAAGGGGTTAATATTCAAAATATGCAAGGAACTTATACAACTCAATAGCAAACAAACAATCTGATTTTAAAAATAGGCAACCTGCCCTAACCGATTTGGTTCAGTGGCATTCGGACTCAAGGGTCCCAGGTTCGATTCCGGTCAAGGGCATGTACCTTGGTTGTGGGCACATCCCCAGTGGGGAGTGTGCAGGAGGCAGCTGATTGATGTTTCTCTCTCATCGATGTTTCTAACTCTCTATCCCTCTCCCTTCCTCTCTGTAAAAAAAAATCAATAAAATATATTTTTTTAAAAATAGGCAACCTGATGCCAAAACCGGTTTGGCTCAGTGGATGGAGCGTCAGCCTGCGGACTGAAGGGTCCCAGGTTCGATTCCGGTCAAGGGCATGTACCTGGGTTGCGGGCACATCTCCAGTGGGGGATGTGCAGGAGGCAGCTGATCGATGTTTCTCTCTCATCGATGTTTCTGACTCTCTATCTCTCTCCCTTCCTCTCTGTAAAAAAATCAATAAAATATATTTAAAAAAAAAATAGGCAACCTGAATGGAAGACACACAAATAGCCAAGGGGTATGCTAAGATCTGGAAACAGCCCAAGTAAGTGAATGGATAAAAAAGCTGTGGGATACTATGCAGCTGTATAAAAGAAGGATCTCTTACCCTTTGAGAGAGCATGAGTGAATCTGGAGATTAGTATTACGCTAAGTGAAATAAGCCAGTCAGAGAAAGACAAATACCACATGATCTCACTTATACGTGGAATCTAATGAACAAAATAAACTGACAAAATAGAGCCAGTGGCTTGGATGCATGGAACAGACTGACAGAGGTCAGAGGAAAGGGGGCAGGGCGTGGGAAGAGATGAACCAAAGAACTTCTATGCATACATGCAGAGTCCACGGGCATAGACAATAGTGCGGTGAAGGACTGGGGTGGGGCAGGAGCCAGGTGGAGTAGGGCAAAGGAGGGAAAATAGAGACATCTGTAATACTCTCAACAATAAAATAAATTTTAAAAAATGAAAAACTTAAAAAAGAGATTCTCAACATTATGAATCACCAGTAAATGCAAATCAAAACCACAGTGAGATATCACCTCATACTGGTTAGAATGACTGTTCTGAAAAAGACAAGAAAATGAGTGTTGGCGAGGATGTAGAGAAAGGGGAACCCTTGTGCACCCTTAGTGGGAATGTAAATCGATACAGCCGCTATGGGAAACACCAAGGAGATTCCTCAAAATTTAAAAACATAACTATCATATGTTATAGCAATCCCCTTCTGAATATTTAGCCAAAAGAAAAGCAATCAGGACCTCAAATAAATATCCGCACCCCCCATGTTCATTGTAGCATTATGGACAATAGCCATGCCATGGAAACAACCTAAGTGTCCATAGGCACATGAGTGGATAAAGAACATGTGATACGTATATAGTAGAATATTAGCAATATAAACAAAGGATATCCTGCCATTTGAGACAGTAAGGATGGACCTTGAGGGCATTTTATACTCAGTGAAAGAAATCAGAGGAAAAACAAATACTTGGCACCACTTATACTAGTATGTGGAATATAAAAAAGCAGAACTCATGGGAAATGAGTAGCATGGTGATTGTCAGGGGACTGGGGAGTGGGGGGAATGGGGAGATGTTGGTCAAAGGGTACAAACCATCTATAATAATAAAAGTGTAACATGCTAATTAGACCAGTCGTCCTTCTGGATGTCCTTCCAGATGACCTTCCAGATGAAGCTGGAGCTGCGAGGGAAGCCCGGGTCCCGGGTGCCAGAGGGAAGCCTGTGCTGGCAGCCGGGGGAAGGAAGGCCTACTCTTGTACGCATTTCATGCATTGGGCCTCTAGTCCAGTTATAAGAGGAATACATTCTGGGGCTCTGGTGTGCAGCAGCATGGTGACTATAGCTAACAACACTGTATTATATACTTGAAAGTTGCCAAGAGAGCACATCTTAAATGTTCTCACCACATTCAGACACAAAATTATAGAGACCGAGATCAGATCAATGTTGCCAGGAGTGAGGGAAGGAAATGAGAGGGAAGTGGCTGTGGCTATAAAAAGGCAGCATGAGAGCCCTGGCCAGTGTGTCTCATTTGGTTGGAGCATCATCCCATACACCACAAGGTTGTGGGTTCAATTCCCGGTCAGGGCACATACCTAGGTTGTGGGTTCAATCCCCAGTTGGGGTGCATACAAGACATAATGGATCAATGTTTCTCTCTCACATCAATGGTTTCCTCTGTCTCTCTTTTCCTCTCTCTAAAATTCAATTTAAAAAACACACACATATCTTTGGGTGAGGATTAAAAAAATGGCAGCATGAGCTATGCTTGGGCTGGAGATTTTATGTATTTGACTGCAGTGGTCACACAGAGCTACACATGTGATCGCATTGCATAGAAGTAAACACACACACACACACACACACACACACACACACCTGCATCTAAAACTGGCAAAAGCTGAATAGGCTCTGTGGCTTGTACCAACATTTTCCTGGTTGTGATATTGCTCTATAGTTATGCAAGCGATTACTTTTGCGAGAAACTGGAAAAGGGGGGTCGCTGAACCATTTCTTACAGCTGCATGGGAATCTACAACTATACAAAAGAAAAAGTTAAGTACAAAAAGGATAACTTTAGAAGGATATGTAAAAATATTAGATACAGTTATCTCTATGTTGTAAGGTCTCTGGATAATTGAAAAACTTTATATTGAAATACATTTTTGTAATAAGAATTTTTATAATGAAAATAATTGCTACCTTAAAGAGTACTGCAGATATTTTCAGAACGGTATTCAGATATATCGTTCATTCCATTAGAACTAAAAGGTGACGTGCTACTCGGCGACAGCTCTCTGCTGCCCACTTATTGTAACTTGTAGGAAAATCTACAGTAAAGCCCATGACTTGGGGGGATTCTTTAAGAAGCCATTTAATCTGGGTAGGTTAAAACGGCCTGTTCTTTTACCTCCCTCCTACTTAAATGCTGTTAAAACGCTGGTGAAGAATATTCAGTAAATTTAGACGTTGCACTAATTCACGGGTCCCTCTTGGTTGGTGACCCCAGTGTGAGAGGTTTTCCAGCAGCTTCTCTCAGGGCAAGTATTTTAAACTTGAGATGCAATCAACAGCATTTGAATTTGAAGTTGTGATTCAGACCTTTCATTGCAGCTCCCCCTGTGGGCCCCATGGAAAGGCTGTTTAACTGGGATGTGGCAGTGGTCACCGCTTCTCACTGTGAAGCACGCGGAGAAACGGGGACTTGTTCTTTGTCCTGTGGGCGGGAGCAGGGGCCGTGCCAGGGGGCGACTGACCGCACCTGGAGGAAGGCGTGCGGGGACACTGGACCACCTGCTGGGGAGGACGTGTGCCAGCACCCGCAGGAAGGGCTGTGCCAGCACACGTGGGGAGGACTGTGCCAGAATACGCGGGGAGGACTGTGCCAGCGCCCGCGGGGAGGACTGTGCCAGCGCCCACGGGGAGGACTGTGCCAGCACACGCGGGGAGGACTGTGCCAGCGCCCGCGGGGAGGACTGTGACAGCACACGTGGGGAGGACTGTGCCAGCGCCTGTGGGGAGGACTGTGCCAGCGCACGCGGGGAGGACTGTGACAGCACACACCGCGGGGAGGACTATGCCAGCGCCCATGGGGAGGACTGTGCCAGTGCCCATGGGGAGGACTGTGCCAGCACCCACGGGGAGGACTGTGCCAGCGCCCACGGGGAGGACTGTGCCAGCACACGCGGGGAGGACTGTGCCAGTGCCCACGGGGAGGACTGTGCCAGCACACGCGGGGAGGACTGTGCCAGCGCCTGTGGGGAGGACTGTGACAGCACACGTGGGGAGGACTGTGCCAGTGTCCACGGGGAGGACTGTGCCAGCGCCACAGGGAGGACTGTGCCAGCACTCGCAGGGAGGACTGTGCTAGTGTCCACGGGGAGGACTGTGCCAGTGCCCGCAGGGAGGACTGTGCCAGCACACGCGGGGAGGACTGTGCCAGCGCCCACAGGGAGGACTGTGCCAGTGCCCACGGGGCAGGTAGAGGGCACGCTCAGGAACCCATACCCGACTTCAGAGCACAGGCCGAGGGTGGAAGCAGGCGGTCCAGTTTCACAGTCTGTCAGAGAGGAGGTCACCGAAGACCCTGAGACCAGGCCGTGTGGACCTTCGTGGCTGTTTTTGGAGACAGACACCTTTCCCACACGTGCTGGACAAGCAGCACCCACGCCACGCTGGGAGAGCATCGAGGCGGGAAGGAGTTTTGTTAGTGGTGTGGAATGTGCCGGGTCCCCACCAGCACCTCGATGCGACAGTTCTCTGGCGGCCTCACAGAACTCAGCATATAGTTGTAATTCTGCTTGTGATCTATGGTAGCAGAAGGATGAGACACAGTCAGTGAGGGGAAGGCCGAGGGCGAAGCCTGAAGGGAACCAGGAGCCTGCGTGCCCCTCCCACGGGAGTCACACCAACTGCACAGGCCCTTTCTGGACGGCGGGTGACAGCCGTGGGAGGCCCTGTTTGCAGGAAGGCCCGTTAGAGACCCGGCATGAAGGATTTTAAACTTCATGTTATTGTGGACACCAGTGCAGAGCTCCCCGTTTTCTTGGGCGCCCTCCCACATCCACTTTCAGAAGGAAAACAGGTGGTAGCATAAGACAGTGTGTGTGCACAAGCAGCTCAGGCCCAGCGAGCCACACTGACAGTCAGGGAATGCTGGGCGCCCTCCCACATCCAGGTTCCCAGACGCCCCAGGGCCAGCCCCCCAGCAGGCCTTCCAGAGAGCAGCAGTCAGGCCCGCCCGTGCCCGCTCCCGCCGTGGGGTCTGGGCCTGGAAGATGCCCTCCTGGCTCAGGATTGGAAGAGGGAAAATGAAAGGTGGTGGCAGCTGGTGAGGCAACCCCACAGCACCAGAACGGAAGGAAAGGCTCAGACGCTGCTGCAGCATGAGCGGGAGGCCTAGAACTGGGAGGCCTTCTGGTCCGGGGGGGGCGTCATTGGGGGACCAGGAGTTGGACAGACTCTGGAGTACAGAAAGCCAATGGGATGGACTTGATGGATGGACCCGGTGGGCACGGCCGAAGCAGGAGCTGTTTCTGTGGGTGTCTCTGGGCAGATGCTGAGTCACAGGGATGGAGAGCAGGAGAGGGTGGGAGACAGCAGGCCTGTCTGTGAAGGCTCCTGTCTGCAGGATGGCTGCCCCCACTTCTGAGCACTTGACCGGCCCCGGAAACCACCCTGGGAAGGGCGCAGGGCAGCCTGCCCTGCAAAGGCTGGGTCTCCTGTGGGGAGAACCAAGAGCCCTGAGTATGTTAGCTTTGTACGGGGTTGGGATCAGCCCTTCTGCTGGCCAGTTGTCCACACTCCCTAACAGGAAACTTATCCGTTGACATGCCGGGCTTTGTCCCCAGAGCTCTCAGGCTGCCCGGCACCCACGCGGTCACGGGGAGGGTGGTGCTGGCTGCCCGACTGCTCAGCTGGCCTTCCACTTGAGGGCTGGAAGCTGCCCCTACTGGGGAGGCTTCCCTGCTCGGGCTGGGCTCTGCTTTCACCCCACTTACTGAAGTAGAGAGAGAAATTTCAGGAGACTGGGGGACTGCCCTCGGCCTGAAGGGGAGACGGGCGCCCCTGAAGGTGCTGGGATTGCTGTCCCGGGACTGTGGGCAGGGAAGGCGCTTGCTGTGGAGCCTCCGGGGCTTTGCATAGGTCCCTCAGCAAGACAGAGGGTCTTCTGACCCTTTCATTATTTTCCTGGGGCAGGGGTTGGAGGCCCTCGGAGAAATTTAATCATACCCGCCACCAAATCCCATTATCACCCACACCCATGAAATCCCGTTTTCACTTTCTTTTGCTTCATTAGAGGTTCGCCAGGACAGGGGCCCTCCTAATCCATTTGGGCAGATTTCCTGAAGAATATTAGTCAGAAACTGCAGACATTGTTCCTCACTCTGCAAGACGAGCAAGTTTATAAACATGCAAATGACCTACAGCCCAAGCTGCTTAAAGGCCATGCAGGTACCTGGTTTCCTGCAGGAAAGCTGATCCCCCAGGGATTCCAGGCCCCAGAGGTATTTTTTCCAGGATAGTCAGGGATTCTTGTTTTGTTCTTTTTTTATTCCCAACTTTTACTATAAATATTTTCAAACAAATTTCAAGAGGAAAATGGAAAGTCTAGCACAATAACACTTGAGCATACTCTCCACTTCCCAGTGTTAATACTCCACTATGTTTCAATGTCCTTTTTCTTATTCTCTCTCTATCTCTATCTCTATCTCTATCTCTATCTCTATCTCTATCTCTATCTCTATCTCTATCTCTATCTCTATCTCTATCTCTCTATCTCTATCTCTATCTCTATCTCTCTATCTCTATCTCTATCTCTATCTCACATTTGAAAGTAAATTGTGGATATTAGACACATCATTCCTAAAAACTTCAACACTCATTGTCTACAATAAGGACATTTTCTTACATAAATACAATGCCATCATCATACTTAAGCAAAAGGATCGTAGTTCTATAATATTATCTAATGAGGATGATGAGCCACTTAAGGAAAATCAACAACATGAAAAGAAGGAGCAAGATGAGCAAACTGAAATACAGGTGCTGGAGAAAACTAAACAGGGCAACTAAAACCAATTAGTGTCCCTAGAGATGTGTGATGACATTTTATTCAAAACACAGGAACAGCCGGCTCTGAAAAACGAGCATTCAGAGAACCATAGTTCAAGCCCTAGAAACCAGAGTGCAGAGAATATAGTAAATTAGAGTATACATTCGCAAAATTTTAAAAATCTAATAGAAGGGCTGAAGGATACGTTTGAGGAAACTTCTCAGAACGAAGCTCAGAAAACCCAGGTGAAGGGAAATAAAAGGGAAAGGCTAAGAGGTATGGATGATCAACCTAGGAAAGAGGGAACAGATACTACAGAGAGGCAGCTAACACCAGAGAAATACAGGAAGAAAAATGTCCAGATGTGAAGGAAGGCACAAGTCTTGAATTGGCAGAAGCCACTGGAAGTGTCAGAACCTAAGAGATCACCACGTAAGGACAGAGAGAGAGCCCCCAGGCTTTAGACTGAAAACACATTCCTAAGAAAAGGGTCAGCTTGGCCTCGGCCCCCAGCCGCTGGGACAGAGGCTGGCCGGCACTTCCTCTCCAGCGCACCGTGGTCCCGGGCGTCCTGCTCACACTGGCGCTCCCAGCCTCTGCATTTCTCCCAGCTCCTGGGTGATGCAGGGCTGTTGTTTGCGAAGCACACTGAGAATGGCCAGAAAAAAAGAGGAGGATGGAACAATGCCTTGGAAGGCAGAAGGAAGTTGTCTTGAATGTAAAATTTTAGAGCTGCCCAAATTTTTGACTAAATCTGTGGTGAAATAACGAATCACAGATGGTCAAATGCTTGATGAATGTGTGCCATGCACTTTCTGAAGGTGTTACTTGTAGGTGGACTGCCGAAAAGCGTGACAGGAATTAGGAATGAGAAGACGCGCACGCTGTCTGGAGCTGACCCGAGAGGAGAATGCTTCAAGAAATACCTGGAGAGCAGTGGGGTGGCAGCCCGGGACACGGCTAGTCCAAATTGGAACAGGAAGTCAGAGGAATCAAAAGGACGTGAAGAAGGAAGCAATTTGCTTCAAAATAGGACAATTAAGAGGCAGGAAGATCTTAGTGATGTGATGGAAAAGGCATATGTTTCTTCATGAGACAAAGAGTCTGTTAAGACTCCAGGGAGAACAAACCACTCAAGAAAAGCACAGTTTAATGTGAGGCGCATGGGACGGCCGTGTCCCGGTCACTTCCCCTCCCAGTAGAACAACGCGGCTAAGAATGGTCGTTCCTGGAGGCAGGGGTTTGGGTAGGAACTTTGCGCTCTTTCTTTAAGACCATTTAATCTGGCTTGAATTTTAAAGATCAAGTATATTTAAAACCATTTAAAAATAGTTTCTCCTTTCGATGTAAAAGCTGAGGGAGAGATGAGAAAGAGTGAAGGGGAACAAAGAAAGGAAAAGTTCCCCCTGCACCCCCCGCCCCCCACCTCACTCTCCAGCCCTGGTGTTCTCCACCCCAGGACTGGGGAGAATTCCGGATTCTTCTCCCAGATAAGCAGGACTCGGGTGCTGGGATGGGACGTGGCATCGGGTGAGGACGGACCTGCACTGCAGCTGGAGAACCTGGACTCTCTAGTCCTGGAAGGAACCACACAGTAAACCTGAAGGAACCTCCTCACGGGGGGCCCCCACCTCCTGGCTGTAGGGGGTGTGAGCCCTGGAGAAAGGGAGCCTCCTGGACCGGGCCTGTCTGTCTGTACTTCTCTGCGCCCCACAGTGACGCCCTCTTTTCTGCACAGCCGGACGGGGTTTGGCATTGTTTTCCAAATTGGATCTAGGATGTGTTAATAGTTTGTTTTCATTTTGATGGCGATCTAAACACATCGTTTAAGTGTGGTGTGCAGGTTATCTGGATGACAGCCATACAGCCAGGGACCACTGTGGGCTACAGCTCCAGTGTCTGTGTATTGACACCCTTTGGCACCAAATAATAACCCTTAGGAGACCAGGAACCAACCAGGAAGGAAGAGATGTAGGCTCTCTCTATCTGTGCCAGGTGCAGGCAGAGGGCGGCACGGTGTGCGGCTGGATGGAGGGCGTGGCAGGCATCCGAGGCCAGGGGAGAAGGGCCTCCTCCCCCAGCCCACACAGCCGGGCAGAACCCGCCCAAGGATCCACGTCCAGGCGGCACACCACAGTCGGCCACATGTTGTTAGGCCGTTGATTGGGTCTCTTGGTTTTGTTCCTTTGCTTGTGTTCAATTTCATCGTTTATAGTTGAACAAGAGCTATAAACAAAGGTGTTTATATCTAGTTTTATGTTTGCACATGTTTCAGTAACATTATAATTTGAAACAACTTAAGTCAACATTGGGGGTGAAGGGGAATGTTTTTTCCTCTTGGGGGGGTGGGTTGTACATTAGTCAAGTTATAGAAAACTTTATATTATTTCTTTTACTAACATTCTCCTTATGGTCCTTTAGTTTGCACACTCACATCTATTCCAATGACACTGACACTTTGCTGCTGTTGTTAGGACCTGAGATTCAGGAATGGCCTGGCAGCTGCATGCACTGCATGGAAACTTCTGGAATAGGGAGAAATGGGGGGGAGCGGGAGGGAAGGCCATGGTGGGGGCGGTGGTGAGAAACCTGGGCGGCCAGCAGCAGAGGCCCTGGACTTTGGAAAGTGGGCAAATCAACTTCGGGGAATTCAGCTTGGGCCCAGTTGCTGGGGGATGGGGGTTACCCCTCAGGACACAGTGGCTGTAGATTCCTAAACCATAGAACCTGTATCGCCCCCGATGGGGACCCCATGCCTGGCTCAGGCTGTTTCCCTCGGACCCCCAGCCTCTTCCCAAAATCCGACTCTACAACGTGGGTGTGGTTCCTGGTGTCTCAGCGCCTTCAATAAACCCTTTGCGGGGTCCCAGCTGGTTCCTCCAGGTCAACAGGCCAGGACTGGGCCGTTTACTGAAGTCCCAGCGACATGGGAGCTGGGGTGAGCCGGGCATTTCCCCTCTAGTGAGAGAAGGTGTGGGCAAGAAAGGAGAGTCTGTGTGGGGCATAGGGGCATGGCATCTGGGAGTGGACAGCCGACCAACTGCTGTCCTGCAGGGTAGGGGTGCTCCTGAGCCGGCCCCACTGTTGTGAGCTGGCCAGATACAGATGGCTTGTCCATCAGGGTGGGCAATGGGGAGAGGGGGAGAGGAGGGTCAGGACTCACTTCTGGGGTTCCTACATGAGTTTCATGGGGCTCTTTGACCAGGGGTCCAAGTCTTCAGGGCCAGGCAGAGACCAGCATAAGGGCAGAGGCCCCTGGACCTCAGAGCGTGGGTGGGATTGAGGCCCACACAGGCTCTGCCCTCCCCAGGGGCTGCCATTACCTCCACTGACTTTTGTCCAAGAGAACGTGGCTTCAGACTTCACAGAAATGCCACTGGCCTGCAGGCCCAGGGCTCAGTCCCTACTCTGGCATGCAGCAACCTGGGCCAGTTCCTGGTCTCCCTGAGCTCCCTCCCACATCTCTACATGGGGTGCTGACTCTTGAGGGTTAAATGAAGGACACAAAGTGTTAACCACAGGCACACCTTGTTCTACTGTGGTTCACTTTACTGTACTTCTCAGATGTTGTATTTTTTACAAATTGAAAGCAAGACCCACCCCCCCCACACACACACACCTCAGCAAAAATATAATTCACTTTATCAAAACACTCAGTTTATTATGGTGGTCTGGAACCAAGCCCGAAGAATCCCCGAGGCATGCCTGTGTACATAATGAGAACTCCGCATCCTCCGCCTGTTGCTAGTGTCATGCAGGGCCCATAGTAGGTGCTCAGTAAATGCACAGTGGATCCATGTGGTGCCAGGCTCTGGTCTGGCCTGGACCACGTGAGGGGTTTCCCTGAAAGCTGTGGGCAGTGTTTCCAGAAGCAAGGCCTTGATCGGGATGGAGGCAGAAATCAGCAGGGCTGTGCCCAGCTCCAGGGCGGGAGGTTAAGTGGAATCCTGGAAGGAGGGCAAGGCTCGGTTAGGGGCTGTGTGAGCTGGCTCCCAGCAGCCCAGGATGAGGGCCACACGTCTATGGCAGGAGGGGCCCGGATTCTGCTTGAGTCAGGTGCATAGAATGGTGGCCTTCTCATGGTTGAAAGATACCTTTTGAGATAAATCAGTGAAGCAAATGTGGAGAGAGAGAGAGAGAGAGAGAGAGAGAGAGAGAGAGAGAGAGAGAGAGAGAAGAGAGAGAAGTCTTCCCTGATCATCATAGAAAAGGATCTACTTTGACTTGCTGTACTTCTGTGCCTGTCGGGTTCAGGTTCAGACAGATGCTCCTGGAGTGCCGTGTGTGTTCCTGAGCTGATCTCTCCTATCAGACTGGAAGCCCAATTGACTGGAAGCCCTATTGACAGTGGATGCCTTGCAGATAGTAGGTGCTCCATAAAGGTGGGTGGAATGAAGGAAGGAAAACAACAAAGATGCACTTGTTTTCTGTGGGGAAGAGACATTGAGAAAATAGATTTAATTTAATCCAGATTTAATTAAGCAAACAGAAAACTAACCACTATTGAGTCCATTTGGGAAGTGCATGAATTTTTGCAGGGCTTAAATCACTGCTTTGGACACATCCGTCCTCCGAAATAAAATGCAAATTCATGTCTAAGGCCCAGCAATTACTCCAAGCAGTGTACGTGTTGGTTTATGTGTTTTAAAGCAGTTCTTTCCCCTCCCTGGCCCTCCCTATTTCATTCATTTCTCCTAGTTAGGCAACCTTTAAAAATTCTCCTCAAAGAATCTCATTTTGATGTGTTGTTCAGCACCTGACAGAGGTGCAGCGTTAGAATGCTTGGTGGTGAGTCACGTCCATTTGGTCTTTTCTTCAACCTTATACCTGGGTGGCACCTGGGCTGCCCTCGGGGACCGAGGTGGCCAGATGTAGATGTAATACAGATGCAGGACATGCAGGTACATTCGTGTCTGATGGTCCTACTGGGACCCCGGGGACCAGTTCCAGCTTCCCGGGGTGAAAGCTGGACAGTCATACAGGACCTCGGACTCAGAGGGGCCCTGATTCGTTTAATGCTCTGCTCTCGCCATCTGGAAATCCTTAGTACTTTTGGAACATTTTCATCTTGCACTGGGCCCCAAATTTTGTGGCCAGTCCTGCTAGGCATTATTTGGGACCCCGATGCCGTAAGCGCTGCCACTCCGAATGACTCCATCGCCCTCGTGGCTCACACCTGAGTGCCTCCCCGCTGCCTGGCTTGTCCTCATTGCGGAATGGGTGACTTCGGGTGGCTTTGCTTAGACACCTGTTTCTATTCTCATTGGCTCTGCGTGTTTCTGTCTTGGCACGAGACTCTACCTTTTAGACTTTTTCATCCAAGTCTCACTGAACCTGGCATAAATCAGTGAGATGCTGCACGTGTGGAAATGCTAGTTGCTTCATAGATGCCTTGAAAAGCCATTTGACCTAAAAAATAACTCTTGTTGATGTTACCTGATTGCCGTTGCCTGATACATCTGATATCCATTATGAATGTGTGCTTATGATGTCATGTTTTGCACCACTGCCTAGACTCAGAGTTTCCAAGGCTGTAGATGAGCGTGATTCCACCTGCAGGTGGATCTTTTCCAGAGGGAGGGATGTCGCTGTGCTGACTGCTCAGGCCCCTGGAGTTCTCCGGAGACAGGCTCGGGAACAGGTGCACCAGGCTCAGCCGCCGGGGATTAACCACGCGCAGAGGGCGGCAGAGGGAATTCACGTGCAGAACTGGAGAACGGCTCAGCCACAAGAACAATCACCTAGAAAGAAATAGCGTCACCGGTCATCTTAGGAAAATCTGGTATAAGTATTAAAAACCCCCAGCTTAGATAAGGAGGTAATTACTTGTATTGCAAAAATGATATTTCGCGTTACAGAGTGATCTACCTTTCAGTGCATTTTTAAATAATGAGATCTCCAGTACAACGGGAACATTGAATGTATAAAAATACCATTGAATTTCCTGTTTTGGATAATTGCTGCTGTCACGTGAGATCTCACTTCTGGGGTAATCTGGGTGCTGACTGGACAATAATACCTCTCTGTGCTATTTTAACTTTTTGTGGATCTACAATTATTTTAAAATAGAAAGTTAAAAATACTTATATGGGTATACATGTGTGTATACAGTATATTAGTATGTATCATATAGCATGTAGCATGTACATGACAGTGTGTTCCAGGGTCACATCTCCAAGATGAAGCGAGCTCGCCTTCATTGCACACCCAATAGAGGTGACTGCTCTGTCTTTGTCTTTCCCTGGTCATTTATCAAATAAACTATCGGATCTAGAGAGTGTGATACCCAAACCCCATGGTGGCTGACGGCTTCAATCATTTAACCTTTACCACAGGGACTTCAGCAGCAGAAAATAAACTCATTTTTAAAATAATCTTTTCTTGTCTCATGACCTAGAAAAGGAGGAAAGATGCCAAAAGCAAGAGGCAAAGAGGAAAGAAAAGAGTAAAAAAATATATATATGCTTTTGTGGAATCAGCCAGGGCCCAGTGATCTATTTTTTTCTGTTGCGTTTAGCACCTGAACTGGGTAATTATGTCATTCCAAAGCGGAAGGAAGTTGTTCAGGAATCGGTCAGATTGGATGAGATACTGGACACAGGAAGGAGGTTTGCTACTCAGCCCCTGGCCCAGGAAAGATTGCTCAGCTTGTAGCGTGGGGCTGTGCGTCCTCGGACAGCACACGGCGGACACTCTGACCTCCCAGCATTCACCTCCCAGCAGCAGAAAGACAGGAGACCACACACAGGTTGTTGTGCTCTATGTCATCAGGTAGCAATAATGGCAAGAAGACAGAGGAAGAAAGATAAGGGATGAGGTAAAGAGAAAGCAAATTTAATCCTTGGGATGGCAGTGCCCTTGTACCAAGAGGGAGTTAGAGGTGTAGCCATCATAAACTTAACAGATCAGAAAAAATAAAGAATATAAATGCTAATTCTAGTGATGTGTCAGCGAAACAAAACTGGATTGCTAATGTCATTTGAATTATAATTTGAATTCCAGCTAAAATTTGCCAATTTCCCTCCATTTTTTTCTCTGCTGGAAATGTTTTGATTTTCACCTTTATTTTGTATAGCAGCCATAATAATGTTCATGTCCTTTGATCCCTAATACAATATGATTCTTAAACTTATTAGGCCTGATGCCATTTATTTATTTATTTATTTATCTATTATTTTTTAATTCTCACCAAAGGACATGTTCATTGATTTTTAGAGAGAGGCAGAGAGAGAGAGAGAGAGAGAGAGAGAGAGAGAGAGAGAAACATCAAAGTGAGAGAGAAACATTGATTGGTTGCCTCCCGCACTTGCCCCATCTGGGTCTAGGGATTGAACCTGCAACCTAGGTATGTGCCCCAACTGGGAATCAAACCCGGGACCCTTCGGTGTACAGGACAATGCCCCTGTGTCACAATATTTTGTGATACCCCTTTATTATCCTGAAATGAAATCATAGTATAATTAATCTAGAGGCATAAATTCAAGAATTCAAGACAATACTTCAAAGAAACAAAAGGAAAGTAGTCCTATATAATAAAACCCTAATATGCAAATTGACTGCACAGTGGAACTACCAGCAGAAAGACTGGTTGCTATGATGCACACTGACCACCAGGGGGTGGATGCTCAACATAGGAGCTGCCCCCTGGTGGTCAGTGTGCTCCCACAGGGGGAACACTGCTCAGCCAAAAGCAGAACTCATGACTGGTGAGTGCAGTGGTGCGGCGGGAGCCTCTCCCGCCTCTGCAGCAGCGCTAAGGAGCAGTGAGCCAAGCAGTAAGGAGCAGCAAGTAGGTGGGCAGTAAGGAGCAAGGGCTCCCAGACCGTGAGAGTTATCCCAGACTGTGAGAGGGATATCCGACTGCCGGCTTAGGCCCAATCCCAAGCCAGCAGGCGGACATCCCCCCCAGGGGGGTCCTGGACTGCGAGGGGGCACAGGCCAGGCTGAGGGACCCCCTCACCCAGTGCACAAATTTTGTGCACTGGGCCACTAGTCCTATATAATAAAAGCATAATATGCTAAGTGTCCAACCCATTGGTCAACCGTTTGGTCAATCACTCAACCAGTCACTATGACCCACACTGACCACCAGGGGGCAGACACTCCCAGTGGTAGGTTAGCTTGCTGCTGGGGTTTGGCAGATGGGGACTGGACTAGAGGGCTGGACACACCCTGGAGCCCTCCTGCGGTCCCTCCCCCACTGGCTGACCCCCATTGGCCCCATTTGGGACTGGGAGAGATGGCCCTGATCAGCTCTGATCCCCGGCCAGGCCAAGGGACCCCATCTGTGCACAAATGGGTGCACACGTCTCTAGTTTATAATAAACCTGACAACATCGTATGACCTAAGAATGCCACATCTATGCATGGAATTGGCGTGGCAGCCTTGGATATAGACTGAAGCCAGAGTTAGGGAGCAGTCACAAGTGGGAGCATCACACCAGCTTGCATGTCACTTACCTAAAGTGAGCCCTGTGGCCACCTCTGGCTTCAGGGAGCAGGGAGTGTAGTCCTCCCACAGGTCGGGGTGGGGAGAGCCTGAAAGCTTCAGTGTAACTGAATGAAGCTCTGGGTTGTCAGTCCGCTGCTTCTGTTTGGCCAGTGGCACTGGACAAGACATGGGGTGTGACACTGTCCCGTGATTGCACACCTGGTTCTGCCTCCACTGCCAGGAAAGCTTCGCAGGCACGTGCCTGGAGGAGCTACCAGCATCCCTCATATAGGCGGGAAGGCCTTTATCAAAACCTCCGTGTCAGCTGACTCATGGATTTATCCTTAGGTGACAACCAGAAAGAGGACAGTGCTCTTTGTTGGAGTGGATTGATGTCAAGGTGTTAGTGACACTATATAATTGGAAACAACCTAAATATCTCACTGAACATATAGCCATTAAACAGATAGATAGAATCCGAAACAGCAGTGTGAACCAAAAATACTACTTACGATATACTGCTGGTCAAAAGCATATAAACTTTATAGCAGTGGTTCTCAACCTTCCTAATGCCACGACCCTTTAATACAGTTCCTCATGTTGTGGTGACCCCAACCATAAAATTATTTTAGTTGCTACTTCACAACTGTAATTTTGCTACTGTTATGAATCGTAATGTAAATATCTGATATGCAGGATGTATTTTCATTGTTACAAATTGAACATAATTAAAGCATAGTGATTAATCATAAAAAACAATATGTAATTATATATGTGTTTTCCGATGGTCTTAGGCAACCCCTGTGAAAGGGTCGTTCGACCCCCAAAGGGGTCGTGACCCACAGGTTGAGAACCACTGCTTTATAGCATCTCTATACAGAACATGAACATATATAAAACAAAGAAGGAAATATTCTGACACTGGTTTTGTAGGAGAATGAATCAGCTATTTATTCCTGCATAATAGACCATCCCCAAATTTAGTAGCTTAAAACAAGTCACAATTGTTAGCTCATGGTTCGGTGGGTCGGCAGTTTGGGCCGGGTCACCCAATGCGATTCCTCGCTGGCCTTGCTGGGGGCCCGTGGGCAGGCTGGTCCAAGGTGGCCTCTCTGACAGGCCTGGCAGCTGCTGCCACCAGCTGGGCCTGGCTCTGCCGCAGGCTAGCCACGAGCATCTTTAACAAACCCGGAAAAGCATGCAGCATGTTCAGGCCAAATCATAGCTTCAAAGCGAACGAGGGAGGAGATGGATGGAGATGGTTTTATGTGTACATTTTAATGCTTTTCCCCCCCCACCCCCCAAACCTAATCAGCCATAGACTATCAGAGGCACAAAAGAAAAGAGACCAAACGTCTGTCTGGTCCAGGAAAGGCAAGTTGGTTTTATCTAAAGTGGCAGCTGAAGTAAGTGACACTGGGACCAGCATTCGTGCCTGGGGTGCCAGAGGAGAGGGAGCTGCTGGCCACGGGAGGGATGAGCGTGGATGGTAAGTGCCACCCATTTGCTGCGGGGGAGAGGAGGCCCTGGAAGGAGGAGGTCATTGGTTCCTTTCAGGGAGTTTACTAGCAGCAGCTAGAACTCACTGGGCTGTAGCATGTGAAGACACTGGCATGTCTTACATTTTGGACAAATGACTGACAAATGGTAACTCTGCATGCAGGTTGTGGTGCGGGAACTGCTGGCTCAACGCACTAAGCAGAGGAAGAAAGGCCACCTGTTAGCCTGCTCCGAAGCGGGGCCGAGTCAGGCGCGACAAGCTCAGAACCAGGTACGTCACTGCTCAGGCTGTCACCACCCTCGGCCCCCAGTGTCTTATTATTGAGCCCGAGAACACAGAGCCTTGTCATGGCAGCTCACGCGACTGCAATGTGTACTACTTGGCATATATACAAAAATACACGAACACGTAAAATGAACGCTCGTGCACCCACTCCCCAACTTAGGAACCGTAACGATGCTAATTCTGCTCTTTCTACGGTGCTCCTTCTTTATTGCGTGTTCACTGTTCTGAGCCCTTTCTAGGTTTTAATTATAAAAACATGAGGTGGGTTATCATTTCCATTTCGCAGATGAGAAACTGAGGCTCAGAGGTGAAGGATTTTGGGATTTTGCCCTAGGTGGCATGTTAATGAATGGAGGAGCTAGGCATTGAGCCCAGATAGTCTGGCTTCAGGATCCATGCTCTTGGTTGTCTTTATTGATTTTTTTTAGTATTGACTTTAAACTCGATAAATAAGGTGTGAAGTATGTGGAGTTCTGAGGCTTCCTGTTGTCACTCAGTATTTTGTTTCCAAGACCCATCCAAGCTGTTACGTGTAGCTGAAGAGCTCTTCTCCTCACTCACTACATTTCACCATGTGCTCACACCATCATCTACTTACATTCTCATCTCCAGTGGCCGCTCCGGCTGTGTTTTTGATACTTTGCATAAAGCTCATATGAAGAACCTTGTCCATGTTTTCAGGGGAAATGGGCGAGAGTTCCTACAGGGTTTTCCCATTTAGCTGCCATGACTCAGAGAAAGAAATACATTTTACATCACAGTGACACCCACACATCCATCGGGCACCCCACCCAACAGGCACAACTGACGTAAACACTCCATGAAACGATGCTTATCCTATTGCTCATCCTGCTTTCTGACATTTTAAAATTTTTAAAAATTCTGATCTCAATCCTTTCAACTGATTTCCTGACTCACTGGTGATTTTCAATCTGTTGTTTGGAAAATGCTCCTCAACAGTATATATTGCCTAGGAGTCCGTGTTCAGCCTCCCCAGATAGTGCCGGATTGTTTTCTAACGTGACCGTACAGTTTATACCTGCCAGCAGCATGTGTCCTGTGAAGCCATATCCGTGCCAACACCTGGCCTTATTAGACTTAATTTTTGTCAAAATGATGTAAAGAAAAGATCTCTCACTGACTTTAAATTGCTTTTTTCTTGTTACTGTGAGAGTTGGGTGTGCTTTCACATGTTTATTGCCATTTGTGTTTCTTCTGATGTGAAATGCCTGTTCATGTGTTTTGCCAATTTTTCTATTTTTTTTTTTGGTCTTATTATTTTCTTTTTAATATTTATTTATTTATTTATTTATTATTTTTAATTCTCACCCGAGGATATTTTTCCATTGATTTTTAGAGAGAGAGGAAGGGGGAGGGAGAGACAGAGAGAAACACCGATGTGAAGGAGACACATTGATTGGTTGCCTCCCACGTGCCCCCAGCCAGGTCCAGGAGCCTGCAACCGAGGTATGTGCCCTTGACTGGAGTCGACTCTGGGACCCTGAGAACAGGTTGAACAGGCTGACGCTCTACCCACTGGGCCAAACCGGCTAGGGCCTTATTTATTGACTTCAGAGAGAGAAAAATATCAACCTGTTGTTCCACTTATTTACACATTCATTATATGCTCTTACAGGCGCCCTGACCGGGAATTGAACTCGAAACCTTGATGTATTGGGATGATGCTGCAACCAACTGAGCTACGTGGCCAGGGTCTTGCTCTGATTCTTGTGGACTTTTAGGGGTTCTTTGTCCTTTGTTGTTCTCTATTCTCCAAGTTTGTGGCTTCTTTTAGATTTTTCTTATGATGTCTTTTTTTTTTTTTTAATCCTCGCCTGAGGATATGTTTTTATTGATTTTAAAGGGAGGAAGGGAGAGAGAAAGAAACATCCATGTGAGGAACATTGATCAGCTGCCTCCTGTATGCACCCTCACCGGGGATCGAACCAGAAACCTAGGTATGTGCTCCGATGGGGAGTTGAACCCACAACCTTTTGGTGTATAGGATGACAGTTCAATCAACTGAGCCACCTGGCCAGAGCTTTCTTAGGGTTCTGTACATTGACTGGCATGCTGTTTTCTATTCTTTCACTTTCCTGATTTGGATTTACAGCAAGCTTTCCTGGTCTCGTAAAGCTACTGTGGGAGTAGATAGTGTCTTATTCTGTGGAAGAATTTATACGTTAATTGAAACCTATCTGTGCCTGGGGGAATATTTAAACAAACTACTGATTTAATTCACTTAATTATTTTAAGGCCATTTAGGCTTTTTGTGTGTCAGTTATAGTAAATGGCATTTTTCTAGAAATTTATCCATTTGTTTTTTTAATTTATTGGCATAAGGTTCTTCATACTACTCTCTAATTACATGTTTTGCTTTCACTAGTCTGTAGTTAGGTCCCATTGGTAAATGCTAACATTATGTGTGTGTCTTCTCTTCTGTATTGTTGTACAGTTTTATCTCATCAGATGTATTTCTGGTTTATTTTTTCTAAAACAACCAGCTTTTCCCTTTATTGATCTGCTCTGTCGTATCTCTCTTTTCGACTTCATTAATTTATGCTCATAAGTGTATTGTCTCCTTTATGCTACTTTTGGGCAGCTTATATACTTTTTTCCTTTGTGTATTTTTAAAATTATTATTTTTATTTGGAGGGAAATTATTGATCTCCATAACCTAAATGTATTGAACTAATTTCTAAGGAAACTGTTCATTAGAAAATATAATCTTACAATCCCGATTACAAACATGGGAAACACATAAATGACAGTGTGGGACTTCCCACAGCCATTGGCATGAAGTGAAGTTAAGAAAGCTGTACTCTGTCCTTTTCCCCCTTTTTTCCTGCTGCTCAGAAGATTCCTGCCTATTCACACTGCAGTCTCTCTCATCAGCCCCTGTATTCAGGACGGTTTCCCTTACATCTTAGTTTTAGTGTCTCAGTTTGTCCTTCACCCTCTAAGAAAGCGGTTCTCAACCTGTGGGTCGCGACCCCTTTGGAGGTCGAACAACCCTTTCACAGGGGTCGCCTAAGACCATCGGAAAACACATATATAATTACATACTGTTTTTATGATTAATCACTATGCTTTAATTATGTTCAACTTGTAACAATGAAATTGGGGGTCACCACAACATGAGGAACTGTATTAAAGGGTCGCGGCATTAGGAAGGTTGAGAACCACTGCTCTAAGAAGTCAGTGGGTGTTTTCATGATTCCTGGTCCTGAGTGGACATTTCATAGTTTCCATAGCCTTGGCCCAGATTGTTAGTTTGAAATTTTCCCACATACAAGGGGTGAAAGGACAGCACAGTCTCCATCAGCACCGGTTTCATTCACTCAGGAACCTCTCCTCTCTTCTTCCCTCCCCTCCCCTCCCCTCCCCTCCCCTCCCCTCCCCTCCCCTCCCCTCCCCTCCCCTCCTCTTTTCTCCTTTCCTGATAGTGGAGCGGGGCCTCCTCACTCCAAGAGCATAACAGCCCCTCACCCATATGCAACCCTCTGCTCCCAGCACATGTTCCAGGACAGACTTGAGATGCGCCAAAGGCTGTTTTCCAATTGTAAATATTTGGAAAGTTCCAGTCCATTTATTTTTGTTTCGGTTATTAACCTCCAAAACAGTACACATCTCTCTGCCACACAGTCAGACGCACTGATTCAGCCTGTCTTGTTCTGCGTAAGTCCCCAAACCTTACTTGCTCTGATTGTTACATATATTAAGAAAAGCCTCTGTCATCCACACTGTGACCTGGGCACCTCCCTGGGCATTGGCGGTCCAGGGTGATGGGTTCCCAGCCGTGCGGAGCTTGCCCCCTACTGCAGCAGTAGGATGGCAGTCACAGGACACGCACACGGGGAGACGGGGACATGAGGAAAGATGGGCTGGGGACTTCCTGGTGCCCTGAAGTCCCTCCAATTAACCGCCATTGCGTGGACACCCATGGGCCGGCCCCCTCTGGACTGCAGGAGGACTCAGTCATTGAGACTAGGCGAGGGAGGCAGGGCACGGCTCCCACACTGGGTGTTTGGAGTCTATTTGTGCCTAAGTCTCAACTCCTCCGTGCCTCAGTTTCCTCATTTGCCAGATGGGGAAGAGGGAAATTTCTGTGCTGAAGAAAGCCACCCTCTGTGCTCTCCCACACCCCCTCACTGCCCCTCCTGCTCCTCTTCCCTTAATCTGAGTGTCCCCCGGGACAAAGCCCGAGCTTGAGTGTGTTCTGCCCATGTGACCTTAAGCAGGTTCCCACATCTTGCTGAGCCTCAGTTTCTCAAACTCTACATTGAATGATTATAATACGTAACTTCATCATAGAATTATTGAATCATTGAATAATTCACAGCAGTAATTAGCCCAGTGCCTGACACACGATGTATATAAGAACTAGTATTCGTTGACAAAAATTTTGTGACAGGTATATTTTATTAATAATGTTCATGTTGCCCTAGCTAGTTTAGCTCGCTGGATAGAGCGTCGGCCTGGGGACTGAAGAGTCCCAGGTTCGATTCCGGTCAAGGGCATGTACCTTGTTTGCAGGCACATCCCTAGTGCAGGAGGCAGCTGATCGATGCTTCTCTCTCATCGATGTTTCTCACTCTCTATCCCTCTCCCTTCTTCTCTGTAAAAAAATCAATAAAATAGATATTAAAAAAAATAATGTTCACGTATCATCATTATTATACCACATGCCCAACAATGGTGAGCAAATTAGGGTAAGCCCACTTGATGGAAGTTATATAGCTGTTAGTGAAGAAAGACTATATAAAATATTGAACATTACTTATAAAACAATTATAGTAGGAAAAGCAGGAAACCAAATTATCTTCATACCATAAGGATCACCATGTAGAGAAACTAGAGCCACGCATTCATGAGGCAAGTACTGACAGAAGCATGAATCCAGGGGGTAGTTATATACTGACACCACTTCTCTACTGGAAGAAAATTCCTTTTGAAAATACAAGCCCTGTCTATTTCTTTCAAATGTGTCCCTTGGTGAGGACAGATAAGAATGATGGTCACTGTGTTTTTCCTTCAGTTTCCTGGGATTTAGCACGGACACAGTCGGTAATCTCACCTTTCTGTTGAAAGCAGTGAGTTTTCGTGAAAGGGTTCTTCAGCAGGGTTTGGTGGCCAGAATTTATCACAAGGTAAGGACACATCATGTTCTACTAGTATTTCCCCTCTTGATGTGTTTAAGAGACATCCTTACTGGTGGTCTGTCTGCTGATTGTGGTCGGGGCGGAATCAGGGTAATGACAAGCTTCTGGAAACAGCCGGACTCCCTACCGGCCACTGCGCTGACCGCCTCCTGCACTGGAGGCCCTTCCGCTGCAGTGGAACCCTTTGTGTCCATCGTCAGGATTCCACCCGCCAGTGTCATTTGGCTGCCATGGGAGTTGGTGAATGGAGTAATTTGGGGCCCTTATTGGGATTGAAAAGTCATTGTCTCTATGTATAACGAATGCATTGTTCTCTGGGGGGAAATGTGCCAGGCATATGTCAAAATTAACCATTGGATTAGCCTGAGCTGCCCTCTCTTTCCTATTAAAACACTCGAGACTCTCTGCAAAGACATAAACCTAGCATGAGCGTTAATAGAAACCTAAAGGGAATGTTCACCAAGCACAGTGCCCGTGGGGCTGGTCCCCACCCCAGCAACATCTGCTTTATCTTCTCATCACAACACTGAATAGACAATGAGACCCAGGAGAGGATCTGCTTATCCCAACCTCTGCCAGGCTTAGGGGGTCGGGCTCTTGTAACCTGAAACCAGGCCACTGTTACCTTCTGCATGGGAACAAGGTTCCACGAGGGCCAAAATTGGGGCCCCAGGCAAGCCTCCTTCCGTTTTCATATGAATTCCAAGATCACAACTTCCCGTACAACACGGAGTGAGTAGAGGGAGCGGGATGAGTACCGCAGGGGGATGGATGTTCCCTTGGGAAACGCTCTGGAGGCAGAGCCTCCCTGGGAGCATATGGTGCTCTGGCTCCAACCTGGTGCAACAGGGCCAGACTGATGAGTGCCTGCTGAGGACTGGGCCAGGGTGGCCCAGAGCAGGCCGTCCTCCTCACACAGATCTGAGGTCAGGCCCTGCCAGATGCCACCCTGCAGGTGAGTTTAAGTCACTCCTTATCAAACATGGAGACAGCCAAAATGAGAGAAGGATGCAAAGACAAAAAGGCTATAGTTGCACCAGCGAGCAGACTTGACAATGGATAAAATATAATCTATGGACCCGCTTTCTAAGACTGTGTAAAGTATACAGATGGAATGGCAAGGGATCATAACAGACACAGCGTGAAAGTAGTATAAATCCAACCTGTGGATAACAGATCCTCCTGAAAATGCTGGAACAAACGGAGCAGAAATAATATTCACAGATGGAATAGAAAATATTTCCCTTAGTGTAAAAAAAAATCAATATTTTGATGGGGGAGGGGGGAAATGTCCTTATCTAGAGAAAAGATATTATCATGTGAGCAACCACACAGAAAGGAACAGTTTACCTACAAAGGGAAAAAATCAGGCTAGCTTCCGTTTTTATTCACCAGTTCCAAATGGAGAAATATCTGCTTCTCTAAAGAGGAAACTTCATGATCTGAGCATACCATTCCAAGCCAAATTTAATCCATGAGTCCAGGCAGTGGGAAGATATTTTCAGATATCTAAGAATCAGAAGCGAGTTACGGAACCAAGATGGCGGCATAGGTTAATGCCGGAGTTTGCTGCTTTGAACAACTACTTCAAAAGTGAAACCAAAAAACGGAAGGGACATCACCCAGAACCACAGGAACGCCGGCTGAGTGGAAGTTCTACAACTAGGAGGAAAGAGAAACGCATACGGACACTCAGAGGAGGCGCAGTGCTGAAGTCAAATTCTGAGGTGCGGAGTGCGCGGAGCGGGTTGGCGGTGGAGGGCGCGGTTGGCGTTTTCAATCGGGAGGGAGTCGCAGACTCTGAGCTCCAGATCCGGGCGAGTCTTTAGGGACCCAGACTCAAACGGGAGAAGCGGGTCTGTCTGGCTTTGGTCAGAGCGAGTGCAGCTTTCTCTCTGAGCTTTGCAGCGGGTGCTGGGACTCAGAGAGGCAGAGCCCCTGGGGACAGGACTGAGAGCCGCCATAACTGCTCTCTCCGGCCCACCCTGTTGATCCTGTGCGACCCGCCCCGCCCCGCCCAAGCCCTGCACACAGGCATTTGCCGGATAGCCTCAGGCAAACGCCAGATTAGCACCTCCCTAGAGGACAGAAGTTCTCTCACAGCTGACACAGCTGATTCTCATAGCCACTTGGCCTGGAGGTCAAACCCTCCCTGGAATTAGCTACAACAATCAAGATTTAACTATAAGACTGCGAACAAAGACCACTAGGGGGTGCACCAAGGAAGCATAACAAAATGCGGAGACAAAGAAACAGGACAAAATTGTCAATGGAAGATATAGAGTTCAGAACCACACTTTTAAGGTCTCTCAAGAACTGTTTAGAAGCCGCCGATAAACTTAATGAGATCTACAAGAAAACTAATAAGACCCTCGATCTTATATTGGGGAACCAACTAGAAATTAAGCATACACGGACTGAAATAACGAATATTATACAGACTCCCGACAGCAGACCAGAGGAGCGCAAGAATCAAGTCAATGATTTGAAATGCGAGGAAGCAAAAAACACCCAACCGGAAAAGCAAAATGAAAAAAGAATCCAAAAATGCGAGGATAGTGTAAGGAGCCTCTGGGACAGCTTCAAGCGTACCAACATCAGAATTATAGGGGTGCCAGAAGATGAGAGAGAGCAAGATATTGAAAACCTATTTGAAGAAATAATGACAGAAAACTTCCCCCACCTGGTGAAAGAAATGGACTTACAGGTCCAAGAAGCGCGGAGAACCCCAAACAAAAGGAATCCAAAGAGGACCACACCAAGACACATCATAATTAAAATGCCAAGAGCAAAAGATAAAGAGAGAATCTTAAAAACAGCAAGAGAAAGAAACTCAGTTACCTACAAGGGAATACCCATACGACTGTCAGCTGATTTCTCAACAGAAACTTTGCAGGCCAAAAGGGAGTGGCAAGAAATATTCAAAGTGATGAATACCAAGAACCTACAACCAAGATTACTTTATCCAGCAAAGCTATCATTCAGAATTGAAGGTCAGATAAAGAGCTTCACAGATAAGGAAAAGCTAAAGGAGTTCATCACCACCAAACCAGGATTATATGAAATGCTGAAAGGTATCCTTTAAGAAGGGGAAGAGGAAGAAAAAGGTAAAGATACAAACTATGAACAACAAATATGCATCTATCAACAAGTGAATCTAAGAATCAAGTGAATAAATAATCTGATGAACAGAATGAACTGTTGATTATAATAGAATCAGGGACATAGAAAGTGAATGGACTGACTGTTCCTGGCGGGGAAAGGGGTGTGGGAGATGCGGGAAGAGACTGGACAAAAATCGTGCACCTATGGATGAGGACATGGGTGGGGAGTGAGGGCGGAGGGTGGGGCGGGAACTGGGAGGAGGGGAGTTATGGGGTGAAAAAAAAGAGGAACAAATGTAATAATCTGAACAATAAAGATTTAATTAATAAAAAAATAAAAAAAATAAAAAAAAGAATCAGAAGCAATTTCGCCCATTTGGCCTTCCTTAAAAAGTATTCAAAGACCTACTCTACAGGACACTAAAAAGATAAATAAATAAAAAGTCGCCTTGGCTGGGTGACTCTGTTGGTTTGAGTGTTGCCCCATACACCAGAAGGTGGCAGATTTGATTCCTGTTCAGGGCACATACCCAGATTGTGGATTCGATCCCCAGTCGGTTGCATGCAGGAGGCAACTGACTGATGTTTCTCTCTCACATTGATGTGCTATGTTTTTTTCTCTCTCTCCCTCTTCCTCTCTAAAACAAACAAACAAAAAAATCAAAATTAATAACTTAAAAATAAGGAAGTCAAGCTATAAAAGGATTGGTGGTCCCTGTGTTTTTAAAATATAGTTACAAAGTTCAGAAGCTAAAAATGTTTTAGGGAAAAACATCAATTTTAAAAAAACCTTGACTGGTTGGCCATATAATAGATTGGGCTTATAATATATTTTAAGGTAAGATAAAAGCCAAAGTGAAGTAAAAGCATGCTCAGCTTCTTACTTTAATTGCAGGGTAGACAAAAGACATTATTTTGCTGTGACTTTGATCATTAGAGAAACTTAGATTAAAATATATGTTTCATTCAATGGAAAATTAACATGAGTGCTAGAGACAGGATGCTTGTTATGCAAATCCTTACCGAAGACACAGAAAAGACAACTATTAGTAAGTGGCCAGAAGCTTGTGCGACTGGAGACAGAGCAAGGAAGGCTGAGGGGGAAACCATGTTCTCTGTTCTCGGAGGCCTCAGAGACCCCGGCTGCTCCTGGCGACCTACACGGAGGCTGGGAGGGCAGCTGCCGAGTTCCCACTGCCGCCTGCTCCGTGGGCTGAGAATTCCTTCAGGGATCGCTTTCTGAAATCCGGTTCCTGGTCATCGTGAGGTCCCCTTTGTCTCTTCTGTGATTTGGCTCAGTGCAAGTCCCTGCTCCCTGACCCTGAAGAGCAAGGATTTAATCTTGAAATGCTCTGATCTGGTGATTCCTTCCACACAACTTTCCCATTACAGTGTGATCCCTAACGTCAGTCCACAGTAAACCACGAGAGGCATCTTCTGTCACATTCCCATCCTGTAGTCATAAACCCCCTGGGTTTCCACCTCTAGCAGGTGGAGGTTAGATCTGAAATGGGCTCTAACATGAAATGCACGGTTTCAATTCTTCCAGTGAAAGCATAGACTCTCAGATTAGATTAGGAAAAATCTACACTAATAAAAGAGAAAAATGGTAATTGGCATACGGCACTACCCTTTTCATTGGCTAATCAGGGCTATATGCAAATTAACTGCCAACTAAGATTGGCAGTTAACTGCCAACTAAGATTAGCAGTTAACTGCCAACAAGATGGCGGTTAATTTGCATATGTAGGCACAATGCAGGGAGGCAAAAGGGAAAGCAGGAAGAAGCCCCCTGCCACTGACAGTGATCGGAAACCCAGGGGGGAGCTAAGAGCTGGGGGGCAGGGCAAAGGCGGCCCTGGGGCGGCCTTTGCCCTGCCCCCCAGCCATGATCAGAGAATCAGGTGCCTTTTCTGCCCTGGCCAGTGATGTCAGGAAGTAGGGGTGGAGCCAGCGATGGGAGCTGGGCACGGTCGAAGCTGGCAGTCCCAGGAGCTAGGGGTCCCTTGCCTGGGCCTAAAGCGAAGCCCACGATCGCGGGGCTGCTGCAGCTGAGGGTCCCCGCTGCCCAGACTGGACGCCTAGGCCAGAGGCGTTAGGCCTGGGCAGGGGCGGAGCCTGCAACCGCGGGGAGCTGGGGGTCCCCTGCCCAGGCCTGATATCTCTGCCGGAGGCCTCAGGCCTGGTCAAGGGGCCAATCCAGTGATTGGTGATCGGAGGGTGATGAGGGTCAACTCCTCTGGCCGAGGCATCAGGCCTGGGTGGGGGGCGGAGCTGGGGATTGGGGGGATGTGATGGTCCCCTTGCCCAGGCCTGAAGCCTGGGTCAGAGGCGTCAGCCTTGGGCGGGGGGTGGAGCAAGCGATCAGAGGGAGATGGGGGTCCCCTGCCCAGGCATGATTCCTGGGCCAGAGGCCTCAGGCCTGGGTGGGTCCAGAGCCAGTGATCGGGGGGGAGATGGGGGTCCCCTGTCCAAGCCTGACACCTCTGGCGGAGGCGTCAGGCCTGGGCAAGGGGCCGATCAGGCGATCGGAGGGTGATGGGGGTCTACGCCTCTGGCCGAGGCATCAGGCCTGGGCAAGGGGAAGAGCCAGCAATCGGAAGGGTCTGGGGGTCCCCTGCCAAGGCCTGATGCCTGGGCCAGAGGCATCAGGCCTGGGCTGGGGGCAGAACCAGTGATGGGGGGAAATGAGGGTCCCCTGCCCAGGCCTGACACCTCTGTCAGAGGCGTCAGGCCTGGGCAAGGGGCCGATCCTGCGATTGGAGGGTGATGGGGGTCAACGCCTGAGGGCTCCCAGTATGTGAGAGGGGGCAGGCTGGGCTGAGGGACACTCCCCCCCACACACACCCAGTGCACGAATTTCGTGCACTGGGCCCCTAGTTATAATAATAAAAGGCTAATATGCAAATGGTTGTCACACCATGATGCCATAACTACCAATCAGCAGGGAACTGAGGCTGCATGGCACCAGGCCAGGGTGGGGGACCTGAGCCTGTGCCCCCCACCCAGCAGGGCTTGATGGGGGACCTGAGGCCACGCCCCCACCCAGCACTGGGCCAGGGACCTGAGGCTGTGCCCCGTGTCCAACGGGGCTTGACAGGGGTGGGGCTGGCTGGGTCTGGATCTGGCATGATTTTGAGGCAAATGGGGGTGGACAGGGACTTGACTCTGGGTCCTGCTGCGTGTCCCAGACTCTGATAGGAGGAAGATTTTCATATACATTTTACTAATTTTCTTTCATCTCTGACACTTCTATTATAGAGAAAGGGCAAATAGCAATATTAAAATATTTCCTCTAATTAATTCCCCTTTAATGTGCACAAATTTCATGCACCAGGCTGCTAGTCTAATCATATACATTTTTTACAGAAACAGATTATATACATTGATGTGTAGTTATATGCATCAAAAATGATTTTTAAAAAGAAGAGTAAATTTGGATTGGGCAATAGCAAGACATTTTCAGATATCTTTCAGAAGATGGATGAATTAGTCTGCTTGGGCTGCCATACACAATGCCAGCGATTGGGGGCGGGGGGGGGCGGGTACTTAAACAGCAGGGATTTATATTCTCACAGTTCTGCAGGTTCGAAGTCCAGGAGGGAAGAACCAAGAGCCCAGAGGGTGGGTCCAACAGCCATGGACAATAAGAACTGGGCTCAGGAGGACACACCCAGGCAAGGAACTTCAGACATTTGCTCAGCTGGATTTCAGAATTTCTGTATTCCTCCCATTTTTCTTCCTTTTTGAGCAAGAGTATATATGGTGACTATCTTACTATTATTCCACTTTTGCATGTTGGCCGGCCAGGGGACAGATGACTTGTCTCTTCAGTCAACAGCCTTTAAACTAAGAGGAAATGTCCTGAAGGAATGCCGCCTGAGGAGCCTCATGTGCACCTAGACTGGATTTAGATGATAGGATTCTGGAATTTTAACTGGTGCTGTAATGGGATGAGACTTGTGGGCTTTGGGAGAGAGTGAGGATGAGCTATGATAGGCACGGCCCCAGGTGGCCTTCAGTGACCACACGCTTATGGGGTCACATGCTTATATAGGCCCCACTCAGCAGAAGTGATGGTGTCTTTTCTGAGACTGTGATATAAAGACACTGTGACTTCTGTGTTAGTGCCTTCCTTCCTTTCCTTCCCTCTCCCTCCCCTCACTTGGGAAAGTGTCATAAGCAGCCCATGTGGCAAGGCACTGAGCCTTCTTGCCAAGACCTGTGTGAACGGGCATGGCAGTGTGTCCTCCCGCCCTATTCATGTCGGGTATGGCAAGGACTGGAGCAGTTGACAACATGACTGCCACCTCATGTGTTCGGTAGTTTTGGCATTGATATCTTTTTTAAAACAAAATACAACAAAGAGATTACTATAATGTTTTTATCCAACATTTCCGTTTAATAAGATGTCATTCTTTTTATGTAAGGACATGATCACACAATGAAAAGCAAGGATTTTAGAAACAGGCAATGCCACTTTACCACTTCTGATGTTTCTAGCTTTTCGGTTATTGTAGAGAGCGCCATAGTGAGCATGCCTAACCATGTGCAGATTTTCGACTTGACACGCTGCCAGATTGTTCTCCACAAGCGCAGAACAGAACTGTCCTTCCCAGGGGTCCCCTCTCTGCACACACATTTTCCCAACACGTTATTTCCTCAACGTTTTCATGCTTTATCTTCGGGATTAGGAAATCTGACATCTCCTTTTCATATTTTTATTTTATTGGCAGGAGAAGCATAAGTCCACTGTAAAACATGTACTTTTAATTCTATTTCAGGATGCTATTAGATGCTCTTTGGTGCTTTTTCAATACCCAGAACTGTTTTCTGCCCATAACTGTTCTCTGCCAGAGAACACATTGTTCACAAGTGTTGGTCGTCTGATTTTTGAGCAAAGAAAACCTTTACACACATACACAGGTGTGGTTTCTGAACATTAAAAAAAATCGTAGGCATGTGGCCAGGTGAAGAATTACAAGGGTTTTAGAATCAGACAATATTTTGCCACTCTGAGCCTCTGCTTCTATAACTATAAATTTGGGATAATAAGAATAGGCACAGTACAAACTTGTCACAAGGATAGAATCACATAGCATATGTTTCTTACAAAGCATTTTTTTAAAATGATAAACTTTGTACTCATGTTCATCATCTTAGTTACTACCATTCATTAAATCAATTAAACAGTTGAATAGTTGAGGCAATTAAATAGTCACCGAGCAATACCGTTTTCTAGGACCAAGCCCGGGAAGAGCGCAAAGATGTTTAAGGCATGCCCCTGCCTGGGGATAAAGGCCACTAGGTTAGCCCAGGGCAGAATGAGCGAGGCGCTAAATTAGGACAAAACCTACAAGCATAGAGGAAAGAATAGTGACTTCTGCCTTTTGGCTCAGCTTTCTGTTCACATAGCTGTCTGTTGGCTTATGTCTGCCTTCATTCATTCTTGAAACAAAATGGTCCGTCCAGCAGTTTGAACGTCTGACCCAAACAGAGTCCGGACCAGAGCCTTTGGACGGTATCCAAAGGTGGGTGATGCCCTCTAGAATGCCAGGATTCTGAAAGAATAACCATGCGATTTTGTTGAGAATCTTTTAAAGAGGCAAAGAACACGAGTGGGGTTTAGAAATCTGCTTTTCTTCTCAGCTCTTTAGTGATGCTCGGTAATTTTCCTCAAAAGCACATTTTCTTTTAGAGACGCCTCGCCAAGCCCGTCTGCACGTTAAGTGGTCCACCTGCCTCTGACCTGGAACCAGTGCTAAGGGCCAGCAGCTCACAGTCAGGCCTGGAGAGTCCAGACCTAGGCCCTCATGAGAGAACGCGCCTGGCCCTCCTTGGTGTAGCGGAATTGACTCCACCTGGGGCCAGGAAATGCCCCTCGGTGTGTGGGTGGCCACGGAGGCAGCCCAGCCCCACACCTTCCCTCAGAAGCCCCACTTCCTAATTTTCCAAACTCACGTTGCCAACGTTGCCCATCGTGGTGGCTGCATCATTTCCCCATGAGTGGGAAGAAAAAAACAAACCCATGAACAACCACTTCTCACTTTGAGAATATTCTGTTACGGACTCAGGTTGTTTTATGGAGAAAAATCTGTGGAGAAAATACAGACCCTCCTCAGCGAGCAATATGTTTAACAAATGACGAGTGCCAAATGTACATGACGAAAGTTGGGCAGGTGGAGGGATGCGCATACAGACGGGATGGGAGTCGTTGCAGGTGACCAGGTGTGGATGCATGTCTGTCTCTCCACACTAGCGGCTCCCCTCAGGGATCATAAACGTGGGGTGCACGCTGGAGCCGAGTCTCAGGGAGAAGGGAGGGGGTGTGCAAATGGGTCGCGCTCAATCCAGGGGCAGCAAACTAACTTGGAAACAACGACCTTCCGTTATTTTCCTGATTCAGAATTTGAGATTTGGATAGAGAAGAGTTGGTAGAGGCTGGAAATAAGATTATCAGAGACGTAACTCTCTAGAGCAGTGGTTCTCAACCTTCCTAATGCCGCGACCCTTTAATACAGCCCCTCATGTGGTGGTGACCCCCAACCATAAAATTATTTTCGTTGCTATTTCATAACTGTAATTTTGCTACTGTTATGAATCTTAATGTAAATATCTGATATGCAGGGTGTAATTTCATTGTTACAAATTGAACATAATGAAAGCATAGTGATTAATCACAAAAACAATATGCAATTATATATGTGTTTTCCGATGGTCTTAGGCGACCCCTGTGAAAGGGTCGTTCGACCCCCAAAGGGGTCGCGACCCACAGGTTGAGAACCGCTGCTCTAGAGCTTTCTGTTTAGAAAAATTAATTTCACCTACAGTTTTTATTGTTGGTCAGTGTGTGACCTGACTGCCCTTTTGTGTACCTGTGACTTTGAAGCTCTAAGTTCAGATCTTTAAAACACCAGACAATCTTAGTATTTCTGTAAAGGCCGTCTTCCTGTCATAATTTCAGACTGACAGCGTCTACGCTCAGGTCACCGCATTGGGTTTGGAATCTTATCTGAGTTCTGGTCTGTGAAAATGCAAGCTGCCTGCATTGGCAGGTGCAGGGCACACACGTGGCAGGTGCTGGAGGGCAGGCTGTTGGAATCTCCCGCAGTCGAGTCCTCAAGAGCTCTCTTCGCCTGGGAGCTGGGAGCTGGGATCTGGGAACTCCAGGAGGAGCTGGGAAAAGGCCGTTGTCCACGGACCCAGAGAGGAAATCCTGTTCGGGCTTGCTGTGCTTCTCCGGGAGTTTGCGGGTGGGGGTGGGGAGCAGAGATGACAGCTGAGTTGTGTTTGTTACATTCTTTAAAAGTAACACAGTGGCCTGAACAGCAGGTGTTTTACTAAAAATCTCATGGTACAGCCCATTTGGTGTGGCTCAGTGGTTGAGCGTCGACGTATGAACCAGGAGGTCATGGTTTGACGCCTGGTCAGGGCACATGCCCGTGTTGTGGGATCGATCCCCAGTGTGGGGTGTACAGGAGGCAGCTGATCAATGATTCTCTCTCATCATTGATGTTTCTATCTCTCACTCCCTCTGCCTTCGTCTCAGAAATCAATAAAAATATATTCTCTTTTAAAAAAAAGAGAAACTTATGGCATAGAAATAGCAATAACTTTGTTCCAGAGACAGGTCATCATAGGCAGGAAACAGGATTAGAAACCAAATTCCCTGAGTTCACAGCTCACGTTGATCTTGATACACCTTCTGATCCTATGGTCGAGTCGGGCTGGGAAGACGACCAGGGACTGGGACAGCCTGATGCCGGGGCCTTTGGTCCTGCAGAACGCGGGTGCTGCCTACGAAAGGCCGCCTTGTCCGAAAGTGGCCCCCTCTCCGCTGGCTGGTGCTGGAAATTCCTTTAATGGGAACATAATCCCATTCCTCAGTGAGAAATAAGGTTAAACATGGGACACTCCAGAGAGAGGAGCTTCCCACTGCACCTCACAGGAGGCTCCCGTGGTGGCTGAGGAGGGGCAGGTGGTGGCAGAGAGGCCCAGAGGGACAGGCAGGAAGACCGGAGGCTGCCGATGTGAAAGAATGCTGCTCCCGGGCCTTAGCCCGGCACTTCCCTCTTTGTTGGTTCTGGTCGTAGGAAAGGTTTCTGTTTTGTGATGTTTTCCTCTCTCCCTTCTTTATCCTGCTGATTTTTAAAAAATACATTTTTATTGGTTTTAGAGAGAGAGAAAGGGAGAGGGATAGAGAGATAGAAACATCAATGAGAGAGAAACATCAGCATCAATTGGCTGCCTCCAGCACAACCCCTGCTGCTGATCAAGCCTGAAACCCAGGCATGCACCCTGATCAAGAATCGAACCCGTGACCTCTTGGCACATGAGTCCACGCTCAACCACTGAACCACATGGCCAGGTGCAACCCAGTTCATTTTAAGAGTGGTATTTTCTCTTTCCCCCCTCACTTCCAATCTTCTCTTTCTCTCATAGGAAGCAACCTAAATTCTCTTTCTAGAGAAATGTATTATGGGTAAGGAATGAAAAGGAATGAAGAAATGGGGAGCGAAGAGAAAGGAAAGGAAAAGGAAGTATGTCCCCGAGACCACAGGGGAGATGCAGTCATTTCTTTGGAGTAAGAGCTGGACTCAGGGAGATCCGGTCAGACCTGCCCATTTCCAGATAGGCACCCTGAGGGTCACGACAGTTAGTGGTTTCGTCAAGGTAACACAGTCAGCCAGAGCAGATATGAGACAGGCATTGCATTGTGCAAATATTCTAGTCCTCCTCACACTTTGCCCACTATTCTTAGTGTCCATTTATGGATCTTTCTAGTAACAATGCTACAGAGGTGCTTGCCTAGTGGGGACTTCCTATTTCCCTGTTTCTGCTACATTTATTAATTAGAAGCAAGAGATATTCCTTCTCTAGTTGCTTATTTATTCAGTTTATATCATTGTGGATTCACAGATATTTATCCTGTGTGTGAACTATAATCAGTACTAGAGCTATTTATTTTCTTGCTCTCATTGTTCCAGCTGTGGCCAGTGAGAGCTCCTTAAGGTTAGCCCCTGTGACCCCGTGATATGTCCCCATCCTCTCTCTCTTTCTTATTTTCAGGCACCACAGAATGTTCCAGGTGCATCTTGTATTTCCCCTGCCAGAACTGTAGTCGTCCATTTCTCCCAGAATCCCTGGTTCCTTTTACTGGAGAAAAGTATTTAAGAACCAACACCTGGTGAGTGTACTAACTGCTACTGGGTGTCACTGCTTCTCTGCCTGTTCTGAGCTAGGCTAGGGAATATACACTGAGTGGCCAGATTATTATGACCACCTGACGTTTGCAGGCAAATTTAGCTATAATTTCATGCTGAAGTGGCTAGAGGGCCTGACCATTATAAATAGGGAAGCAGGTTGTTTACCACGACAGTAGAAGTGATTTTTTTCTGAAGATATGGGTAAACAGTTCGATTTAACAGCCTTTGAACGTAGGGTATATATATATATATATATATATATATATATATATATATACACACACACACACACATACTTACTGAGTGGTCAGATTATCATGACCACCTGATGTTTGTAGGCAAATTAGCCGTACACTGCATCGTATGGGATATGGAAGCCGAAGGCCTGTTCGAACACCTTTGCTGTCTGCAGTTACCAAGGTAAAACGTCTCCAATTCGCACAGGAACACAAGGATTGGACAGTCGAGCATTGGAAAAAAGCCATGTGGTCCAATGAATCATGTTGCCAGTTGCATCATGCAGATGGCAGATGAGAATATGGCGGGAACCGCATGAAAGCATGTACGCCACATGCATGAGTACAGCCCTTCAAGCTGGTGGGGGCAATGTTATGGTTTGGGGCATGTTTTCCTGGCATGATTTGGGCCCTTTAATTCGTGTGGAACAACGTCTGAATAGCACAACATACCTAAGTATCGTTGCTGATCAAGTTCATCCTATCATGTTGATGGTGTATCCCAGTGGAGATGGCTTCTTCCAACAAGACAATGCACCATGCCACGGTGCTCATATTGTGCAGGAGTGGTTTCAAGAACATGAAGGAGACTTTACCTTGCTTCGGTGGCCCCCACAATCACCAGATCTCAATCCAATTGAGCATTTGTGGGATGAAGTTAAAAGAGCCATCAGGCAGCTGGTTCCACAACCATCAAATCTCACAGAACTGGACAGTGCTATTCATCAGGCATGGTGTCAGATTCCTCGCATCACCTTTCAACATCTCGTGGAGTCAATGCCTAGAAGAATCGCCACAGTATTGAAGGCAAAAGGTGGCCCAACGAAATACTAATGGTGTTGTCATAATACTCTGGCCACTCAGTGTAAATATATATATCCCACGTTCAAAGGCTGCTAAATCGTGTTGTTTACCCATATCTTCAGAAAAAATCACTTCTGCTGTCGTGGTAACCAACCTGCTTCCCTATTTATAATGGTCTGGCCCTCTAGCCACTTCAGCGCGAAATTACAGCTAATTTGCCTACAAATGTCAGGTGGTCATAATAATCTGGCCACTCAGTGTTTATACATGCATGTATGTCTCCTAACTCATACATTCTCACGGGGATCTGTATGTATGTATATTGGAAACCATGAGTGCACAGTGGGAGTTCTGATTCCAATCCCAAACCACAGGCCTTCCCCTTTCGTATTTGTAATTTCTCTCTCTGAGAAAGAGAGAAACCTGGCTTTCATGGTCTACCATGTGTTTCCTTATTTGGCCTTCCCTGGTGCACACACTAAGTCGTTTCAGGAGAGAACACGGTGGTTTTGTTTGTGAATCTAGCTTTACAGCATCTAATCAAAAGAGTATTCTAATTCCACAATATTTCCAACTTCCACTTGTTTTTCCTTCTCCACACCCTTCTGTGAGGCTGTGTCATTCATTTGTGACACTGTTAGGTTATTTTGCTCTACGTACCTTCTACTTTGGGATCCCCTCTGTGCTTTTTGGTTGAGATCTTCATGTTTTGGCTGTGTGAAAATTCCCTAAGTGTCTAGGACTCAAAGCTGCACAAAAAGGTATGCTCAGAGAATGGACACTCCTTCCTCACCCCCACACCCACTTTTAGTCCTTTCATGGGGTTATCATTCCTGTATTTCTTTCATATAGAAAAGCAGAAGTGTGTGTTTTCTCATACAGTACTGCTTTCTCTCTTACATGAAGGATAGCATACTATAGATACTCTTCTGCAATTTTATTCTATTTAACAGTATATCCTGGAATCACTTCATAGAGATCTACCGCGTTAAAAAAAAAAATAGCAGAATAATATACTGTGTGGATGTACCATAGCTTATACACCGCATCTCTAAATGATCTGTGAATCAAAGAAGGAATCACTAAGGGAATTAAGAAGTATTTCAAACTGAATATAATGAAAACACAACATATAAAACTGTGGGCTGCAGTAAAAGGAGTACTTATAGGGAAATTTATAGCTTGAAATGCTTATCTTAGACAATAAGAAAGGTTTCAAATAGCCTGGGCTGGTGTTTCTCAGTGGTTAGAGCTTTGGCCTGCACACCAAAGAGTCACAGGTTTGATTCGTGGTCAAGGGCATATAACTGAGTTGCAGGTTCAATTCCTGGCCTCACATACAGGAAACAACCAATCAATGTGTCTCTATCATATTGATATTTCCCTCTCTCCCTCCATTTCACTCTCTAAAAATTAATGGAAAAAAATATCCTCAGGTTAGGATTAACAACAAAAACAAAAGGTTTTAAAGAAATGATGTAAGCCTCCACCTTAAGAAGGTATAAAAAGAAGAGTAAAATAAGTAGAATAAAGGTAACAATAAAAATGAGAGATAAGTCAATAGAGAACACACTCGAGAAAACAAACAAACCTAAAAGTTCATTCCATAAAATAATTGGTAAACTGACCCCTTGCAAGATTGTATGAGAGATCAAAACTAAAAGGGAACATTTTAGCATACTAGAGGCCCAGTGCATGAAATTCGTTAACGGGCAAGGTCCCTAGTGGCTGCCAGCTGCCAGTTGGGGCCTTCCTTTGTTCCACACCATCCCCTGGTGGTCAGCACACATCATGGCGAGTGATCAAACTCCCGGTCAGTCAAACTCCCGAGGGGACACTTTGCATATTAGGCTTTTATATATATACGAGAAGCCCAGCGCATGAAATTCGTGCACGGGTATGGTCCCTCGGTCTGGTCTGCCATCAGGGCCATCTTCCCAGGCTGCCAGCAGCCAGCCCCGCACCCCACCTCCACCCACCCCCGGTTCCCCATTCACCATCAGGCGATCGGAGCCTGCCGGCTGGGGGAAAAGACCAAGAGGTTGGCTGGCAGACTCTGATCAAGTGAGTTCCTGCATTGAGTGCCTGCTCCCTGGTGGTCAGTGTGCATCATAGTGACCGCCATTCGATCTATTTGCATATTACCCTTTTATTATATAGGATAAGATAGTACATATATTAAAAATATAAGAGAATATTATGACCAACTTTATGCAAATGAATTCAAGAACTTAGAATAAATTCCTTTTAAAAGGAAAAAAACAAACAAACAGCTTTCCAAAGCAGGCAAAAAAAACACAAACCCTCAAGATATCTATTATTTGAATTTAATTTGTTATGAAAACATCTCACAAAGAAAGTTCCATGTTCAGATGGAACTATTTAAAGATAGATCAATACCAATCTTACACAAAACCCTTTCAAAAACCAGCATAAGACTGATACCAAGAACTAATCTATACTAATAAAAGGGTAATATGCTAATTAGACTGGATAGACTGGACGTTTTCTGGACATCCTTCTGGACAAAGCTGCAGCAGCTGCGAGGGCCAAGGAGGGCAGGCGGTGGAGGCTGCTGCGAGGGCCAAGGAGAGCTGACAGACGCAGCCAGCAGTGGCAGCAGCAGCGGGGTGATGGGAGCGGCGCCTTCCCCTGATAGGCCCCGTTGCCTCCCACAGTGGGAGGCCAGACATCCCTGAGGCTCCCGGACTGTAAGAGGGGGCAGGCCAGTCTGAGGGTTTCCCCCTCCCCCAGTGCATGAATTTTTGTGCACCACGCCTCTAGTAAGTATATAATAAGGAAAAAATATAAACCAATATTCTTCATGAATGTAGGTAGAAATGTATAATTATATATTAAAGATCAAATCCAGCAATATGTAAAAGAGTATATCACCAGGTGGTGTTTATTCCAGGAATGCAAGAGTGCTTTAACATTTAAGTACCAGTCAATGGAATTTGCAATATTGACAAAATAAAGGAGAAAATTATATGATTATGTAATGCAGAAAAAAAAATGACAACATCTAACACCAGTTCATGGTTTAAAAGTCTTAGCAAAGTATGAATAGCAAGTAAGTTCCTCAATTTTGAGAGTACATCTACCATAAGACTATGGTTAACATCATATCCTAGGGAGAAATATTGCATGCTTTATTTCTCCTTGAGGTAAAAAATAGGGCAAGAATGTACACTTCCTCCACCTCTATTGACATTACACTGGAGGTGCTAGCTGCACAGCAAGGCAGGAAAATAATAAATGACACAAAAATTGTAAAGGAAGAAAGAAGGCTGTCTTAATTAGCAGATGAAATAATTGTTTACATAGAAAATATGAAAGAGTTTACTAAAAACACCCAAAACCTAAACACTACCAGAACTAATAAATCAATACAAGGTTACAGGATACAAACTCAATATCCAAATTAGATTTTATTTTTTATATATTATCAATAAACAATTAGAAAACATGTAAAATTAATTTTACAATATTCTTTAAAAACATTAAGTTCTTGTCTAGCCAGCATGGCTCAGCGGTTGAGTGTCAACCTATGAACCAGGAGATCATGGTTCGATTCCTGGTCAGGGCATATGCCTGGGGTTGCGGGCTCAATTCCCAGAGTGGGGTGTGCAGGAGGCAGCCAATCAGTGATTCTGTCTCATCATTGATGTTTCTATCTCTCTATCCCTCTCCCTTCCTCTCTGAAATCAATAAAAATATATGTATTTAAAAAGCATGAAGTTCTTAGGAATACATTTAACAATAAAAATTCAAACAATGCAAAATCTGTACATTGCAAACTATAGAACGTTGCAGAAAGTAATTAAAGAAAGCCTGAATAAGTGGAGAAGTACACCATGTTTGTGCATAACAAGACTAATATTGCCATGACGTTCATCCTCCTCCAATTGGCCTATGGATTCAACACCATGTCAATCAAAATCTCAGCAGGAAATTACTTAGAAACTCGCATACTGACTTGATAATTCATAGGGAAATGCAAATGACCCAAAATAACCAAAATGACTATGGAAAAAGTTGAAGAAATGTGGAGGCCTCCCACTACCTGACTTCAAAGTTAATGGTAATGTTCCAACAACCCAGGCAGTTTGTGATTGGGATGAAGATAAACAAATGCATCAACAGAATACTAGAGTCCAGAAATTGACCTGCATACATATGTTCATTTGATTTTTGACAAAGGTATGAAGAAAATTCAATGATGAAAAGATTTTTTCCCCCCAACAGATCGTGTAGGAAACAACTGGATATCTGAATGGAAAAAGGTTAACCTTGAGCAATTCCCTGTAGAATACACAAAAAATAATTTGAGATTGATCAGAGACTTAAAGTGAAAGTAAAAACCATAAAACTTTCAGAAGAAAACAAAAAGCAATATCTTTGTGGAGCTGGGTAAACTAAGATTATTTTTTTAGAAAGGAGATAAAAGGCACAAACCATTAAGTTAAATATTGATTAACTGGATTTTTTCCAAAATTAAAAAAATTTTTGTTCTTTAAGAAAACAAAAAAGGCCAGCCATAATCTTGGAGAAATTATCCACAATACATGTATCTGACAAAAGACTTTTATCTAGAACATGTAAGGAACTTTTAGGACTCACTAACAGAGACACAATCCAAGAAAAAATGCCATGAGACACTTGAAAAGAGTTGTCCAAGGTACTGTGCTTCCTGCATTCACTAGGCCGATAGCTTCTGTTGGTTGTTTATTCTCTATTTCAACAAACTTTCTGTGGCAATACTGTTTCTAAAAAGCAAAATTTTCTCCCTGTATCGTGGAGAAAAGACAGTTCAGTCAGAAAAGACAAACCAGTGGGAGATCGTTAATAAAAGATACTCTAAGGAGTTGACTTCCATAGTTGCAGTCAAGGGCTGGCCAGGTGAGTCTGACACCTGCAGGGCCGACTGTCAGCAGAGCAGGCTGGGACGCGGGGCGGCAAAGCTGCTGCCCAGCGAGGGGAAGCTTGGGCCCGTCTTTAAGACCTGGCAGCTGATGAAATCAGGCACAGCCCTGACTATCCACGATATGTTTCCTGCCTGTCGCCTGATTATGGGTTTTAATCACAAAACACCTTCACAGCACCCGTATGGAATGAATAACTGGAGATGGCAACCTAACCAAGTTGACATGCAAAAGACCATCATGGTCTCTAAATAATGTAGTTCTTTGAAAGAAATAAAAGTCAACTATAGTGCCAAAAAAAAAAAAAAAAAAAGACTTGAAAAGACACTTTACTGAAAGATGAAAGACTGGTAACAAGCACATGAAACTTTGCTCAATCTTATTAGTCATCAGGGAAATAGAAATTAAAACCACAATGAAATAGCGTGACACTGAAGTGGTTTAAATGAAAACGGTTGGTAACACTCAATCCTGTGGCAATGTGGGCAACGCGGACTTTCAGACTTGCTGTCGGTAGTGTCAAATGGTAACCACTCTGGAAAGCAGTTTGGCAGTTTTTCATAAGGTTAAATATATATTCACCCCGTGACCAGCAATTCCCTCCCAGGCATTTACCCAAGAGAAATGAAAACATGCTCACAAAAAGGCTTGTGCAAGAATGGTTGTAGCCACTTTATCAATAAAAGCGGAAACAAACCTAAAACTTGGTTTCCTCAAACTGGAAACAGCCCTAAAGTTCCTTACGATGACATTGGAAAAACCAATTGTGGTGTATTCACTCGACGGACTTGTCCTCAGCATTAAAAAGGGATAAATTACGCTGCAAGCAGCAACGCGAGTGAATTTTACAGACATTATGTGTAGTGAAAGCAGCCTGACACAAAAGAGTTAATAACGCATGATTCCGCTTAATGGCATTCAGTGAGGCAGTGGTGACATTGCCTGATGGTGACATGGCGATCCCAGAGGGGGAGTATTGTTAGCTGTCGTCACCACGCTGTACAGTAGCTCCCAGAACATATTCATCTTATAACTAGAAGTTTGTATCTTTTGACCAGCATCTCCCCATTTCTCCACCCCAACCTCTGGCAGACATCATTCTACTCTGTTTCTGTGACTTCGGTGTTTCTAGGTGAGGTCACGCAGTATTTGTGTTTTTCTGTCTGACTTCCTTCACTTAGCATAATGCCCTCAAACCATCCCCCTCCCCCCCAAGCTTGTCACAAATGGCAAGATTTTCCTTTTTCTCATGACTGAATAATATTCCGTTGTATATAAGCACACATTATTTTTATCCATTTATCTATCGATGGACGCTTTGGTTGCTTCCACATCTTGGCTAGTGTGAATAATGGTGCGATGAGCACAGGATATCTCTTAAAGATAGTGATTTCATTCCTTCAGGTAAGTGCTCCAAAGTGGCATCGCTGGGCCAAACAGCAATCTATTTTTTTTTTTTTTTTTTTTGAGGAACCTCCATACTGTTTTCCGTAGTGGCTGCACCGATTTACCTTCCCACCAACAGTGCAGGAAAGCTCCCTTCCTCCACCTCCTCGCCAGCTCACGCTCTTGTCTTTTTGATGATAGCCCTTCTAACACTTGTGAGGTGATATCTCATTGTGGTTTTCTTAATTTACATTTCCCTGATGATTAGCAATGTTGAGCATCTTTTCATGTACCTGTTGGCCATTTGTCTTTCTCCTTTGGAAATGTCTATTCAGGTCATCTGCCTATTTTTCAAATTGGATTTGTAAAACCATTGAATTATAGGAGTTCCTTACATATTTTAGATATTAAACTCTACCATGTAAATGGTCTGCAAAGATTTTCTCCCATTTCACAGGCTGCCTTTTCATTGTATTGTTTCTTTTTCTGTGCAACTTTTTAGTTTGATGTAGTCCCACTTGTTTACTTTTGCTTTTGTTGCTTGTGCTTCCGGTGTTGTATCCAAAAATACCATTGCCAAGACCAATGTCTAGGAGCTTTTTTAAATGTTTTCTTCTAGGTGTCGTATGGGTCTAGATCTTATACTTAAGTCTTTGATACATTTTGAATTAGTTTTTGTGGTTTCTGTAAGATAAACATCCACTTTCATTCTGCTCTGTGTGGTTATCTAGTTTTCCCAACACCATTTATTTAAAAGACTATCTTTCCCATTGAGTATTCTTGGCTTTCTTTTCAAATATTGCCATATATATGAGTTTATTTTGGGGCTCTTGAGTCCATTCCATCTGTCTGTGTGTCTATTTTTGTTATAGTACCATACTGTTTTGATTACTATAACTTTGTTATATAGTTTGAAATCCGGAAGTGTGATATATCCAGCTTAGTTCTTTCTCAGGATTGCTCTGGCTATCTGGGGTCTTTTGTGGTTCCATATGAATTTTAAGATTGTGGGGTTTTTTTTCCAATTTTGGGGGGAAATGCCTTTGGAATTTTGATAAGAATTGCATTCAATCAATAGATTGCTTTGGTTATTATAGACATTTTAACAATATTAATTCTTCTGATCCATGAACATGGGATATCTTTCCATTTGTATCTTCATTTTTTCATCAGTGTTTTAGTGAGCAGATATTTCACCTCCTTGGTTAAATTTACACCCAAGTATTTTATTGTTTTTTGATGCAATTGTAAATGGGATAGTTTTTTTTTTCTTTTTCACCTATTTTATTGTTAGTGGATAGAAATGCAACTGATTTCTGTATATTGATTTCATGTCCTGCAACTTCACTGAATGCATATATTCTAATGGTGTTCTGGTAGAAGATTTTCTATATATAAGATCCTGTGATCTGCAAATAGAGTCAATTTTTTTTCTCCTTTCCAATTTGGATGCCTTTTATTATTTTTTTCCCTTGCCTAATTGTTCTGGCTAGGACTTCCAGTACTATGCTGAATAGGACTGGTAAAAGTGATCTTCAAGGAAAAGCTTTCAGCCTTTCACTGTTGAGTATGATATTAGCTGTGGGCTTGAATGACAGTTTCTTGAAGCTCTCTGTGATGATGGGGTTGACTTGTCCTCAGACTTGATGGTACTGGATACTGTAGTATTGGGGTCAACAGGAATGAGGCTCTAATTCTTATTCAGTCTATCCTTCCACAAAGCCTGTGGGCAGACCCTCATGGTTAGCTGGGATCAAGGACATTTGTAATGAGGGGCAGCCTAGGGCCTGCTACTTTGCCATAGAACCAGCAATTTGTTGCAAGACTGAGAAGAGGGAAGTTGTCTGGTGGCGGCAGGGACCTCCATCCCGCTGGCCCTTAGGACCAAGCCTACAGGTGGTGGATGACATTGGGAAGCAGCAATGTGCCAAGGAGGGAGTCATACATCTCTATGAAGGGCAACACCTCCCTGCTGGGCCTCTCCACTGAGGCAGCGCTAGCTCCCACCCACCCCCTGCCAGCTTCGCGGCATGGTACAGGCACAGACACTTACCGGCCTAGACTTCATGCAGCAGCTCTCGGTGGCCCGCCGCCCTCCTTCCCTGCTCCCCAGAACTGGCACGGCATGCTGTTTGAATAGGCTGTTCTGTTGTAATTTGTTAACCCCAGTGTTAAATCACGGCTTCTCACAAGCATCTCAGCTCCTCTCCCTGAGCACACAGAGCTCACACAGAGGTTATCTCACGTTCTATACCTGGGCTGTTTTAGAATTCCTCAAAGGTTAGCCAACACTCCTAGCCTCCCAGTGACAATGAAATGAAACTGCTTTGTTGGAGCTTCAGATAAATATTTAAATAAACAAACAAAAAGATGCCCTGTAACCACTTTTATTTTTATTAAGCATTTCCTCGTTTGAAAGCTGTTGCTCCCAATGACACAATTGGCTGGGCACGAGCGTCTGGCTGGGAGGCTCCGGCGGGAGGGATGGGAGGCAGTGATTCAGGTGCAGGGGGAGTGCCGTGAGAGGGTCTGAGCGTTGGGAGGGCCGCCCCGTTCTGTGGGCCGGTGGCACATAGAGCGCAGTGCCCTTGAGCTGAGTCCTGCATGATGAGCGGCAGAGCGTGCCTCTCCACCTCATCCCAGGCCGAGCGGGGCAGGGCCTGGGAAGCAAGGCATGGATGCGAGTGAGGGCCTGAGCAGCAAGCCAGTTGGCATCCCCGTCATGGCTAGAAAGGCTGGAAAGAGGGTGACTGCACGGCCTGTGGGTCCTCACTGAGCCTGGTGCACCCTGTGCGCAGGGCAGAGAGCCTTCCACCGTCCCTGCAGGTGATGGGGCATGGCCTGCCCACCTTGGTGCCAGAAAGATCATTCTGGAGTCAGTGCTGAGAGGGCAACCCTTTGGGAGGCCTCAGGACCAAACCCCTAGGAAGAGTAGGATCCAGCCCGAGCTGTGGGGCGGTGCCATGAGCGTGAGGGGCATTTGGTGACACTTGGGACAGTTTGATGGGGACAACGCTGAAGGTGGAGTCGTGGATGTCCCTGGCTCCAGCTCATGCCCTGGGAAGATAGGACACCATCGTGGACACAGAGCCCTGGGCAGTCCAAACTGCAGTGTGTTCCTTGCTTTCCACCCCAATCGCCTGTTTGCCGATTCAGCCCGAACCCCCGTGCCCACTGCCTTTCACGCAGCCCCTGCAATGCCTCCTCCTGCGTCTCGTGGGCCGAGCACCAGATGAGCTGCCGCAGAGATTCAGGAAACAGATCGCGAGGCCTCGTTTCTTTCACGTATTAAATGTCCATCATTCTGCCTTATGTCAGCTTTAAGCCGCCGCTAGGGCAGTCAGGTTCCATCGTGCCTTCTTCAGCTGAACGCAAGGATCGTGTTATTGAAACAGGATCTCGCCAGCTGACCGTGTTCCAGAGGCGTGCGCTGGGGCCTGTGAAATCTATTCAAGGCCTCCTGACTCCCCCCCTTCTGCTCCTCTCTCCACCAGAACCAGCAGTGTGGGAGGGGCTTTTAAACCGAGGAGGCTGTTAGGAAAGGGAGACGCGATCAAGCATCTGTTTATTTACATATCTGTTGTCAAAAATCATCAGGATCGATTGAAGGAGCCTGGAGTTCAAATGCATGCTAAATGACCAAAGGCGCGTCACCCCACGATCGCTTTCTATTCTGAACGGCTGGTAATGAGAAGCAGACGCTTCGCTTGGCTCGGAAGAGGGAAAGAAGGAGAAATTAGGAAGTAATAGAGTCAATCAGAGGAGCCCTTTGCCAAGACCCTATCGAGTTCATGTTCTGACAGTTTCGGTTAAGCCTCGTGGCAGGAAGAGACTCCGGAACAGGTGAGATCAAACGTGTGGCCCCCACTCCTGCAGCTCTTGTGTGTGTGACACAGTCAGGTCTCAGCTGGGAATGGACCACTCGTCCTGGGTCTGTTCTCTCTGCCAGGCCCAGCCCTGAGCGTGGAGGACAGTGCACATGAGAGCAGAGATGCAGAAGCAAGCCTGGCAGACCCCACAGCTCTCTGCCCAGTTCCCTCTGGCTGTTTCTCTGTCCTCTGCCTCCAGTCTCTCCTCCGCACCCTCCTGTGCACCATGCCCCCTGTCACCCCATCTGCGTGAGGAGCTCCTTCCTGTGGTCATTGGCCTGACCGCCATGCTGTGCTGGGCTGGTCACTGTCCTGCCGGGGCTGGAGCAGCACTCACACTGCAGTGGCAGGCGCTTCCACAGAGGGACGTGCCACCGGTGGGAGCCTAGAGAAGGACACAGGGGCGGGCAGCTGGGTGGGGGCTCTTGTTGAAACCAGAGGAACCGGAGGCCGGTGGAGAGAGCCGCACGCACCAGGGCCTGACGCGGGAGGCCCGTGTCCTGGGCCTGGACATAGATCAGGGCAGAGGCAGCCTGGCGTGCACATGCGTGTGTGTCTGAAAGCACGTGTGCTGGGAACTGTACCTGTGCGGCAGTGTCTGTGGACAGTGTGCTGTCCACGCTCTCGGGGACTGGGGACTCGGAGGGCCTCAGGACCCCCCACCCCCCACCCCCAGCACACCATGCGACTGGAGCCAGACGTCGGCATTCAGTGTGTGACTGAGCGGCTGTTATTGGACTTCCCTGAGGCTCGCTGTAAAGCCATAGTGTCTCCCCTACACAGGGACACGGGGTGCTCAGCAAGTCCTCGCGCCTGCGCCCTTCACACCTCACGTCTTTCATTTCCTGGGCGGTGTTGCTCCAGGGGTCCCAGCTGTGCATCCCGGGGCTCACTCCCCAGCAAGGGCTGTTCCCTCCGTCACCCTGCGGTGCTGCCCGCCACCTCCTTCTCAGGGAGGGGGGTGCTGGGGCAGTGGAACCCGGGGGCGGGGGCAGGGTTGGGAGACAAAGGGCCCGGGGGTAAACTCTGACCCGGGCTCTGAGATGAGACAAGTCCCCACAGCTGTACCCCCCCTCTCAGGCCCCCAGTGCCAGGATACAGCATTCTCTAGGGGCAAACATTTTCTCCCAACCCATTACCTGACTCTTTGCTTTCTTAATAGTGGCTTTAAAGAGCAGACTTTTAATTGTTATGAAATTCGAGCTTTTTGGGTCTTATCTCACAAAATCTGTGCCTGATCCAATGTCACTAAGATTTTCTCCCATCGTTTATTCCAGAAGTTTTGCAGATTTACCTCTTGCATTTCGGCATATGATATTAATGGAGCTAGCTTCTGTAAATGGTGAAGTTTATTTTGTTTGTTTGTTTTTGCATGTGTGGATTCAGTTCTAGTACTGATTGTCCAAAAGACTGGGTGTTTTTCCCCCCCTCATTTAGTTACCTTGGTACCTTGATTGGAAATCAGCTGAGCAATACCGTGTGGCTCTATTCTGAACTCCATACAGTTTTTCATTCATCTATATTTTTATCCTTATCCCAGTATAATGTAGTTGTGTTTATGATGGCTTTATAGGAAGTCTTGATGCCAGTGTGAATCCTCTAATTTTCTCAAAATTGTTTTGACTATTTTAGGTCTTGTGTATTTCTTATAAGTTTATTATATAAACTTGTTAATTTCTACCGGAAAAAAAAAAGTCTGCTGGGATTTTAAAAAATATTTGTAAATGTTTTTATTGGTTTTTAGAGAGAGAGGAAGGAAAAGGGATAGAGAGATAGAAACATCAATGAGAGAGGAACAACCCCCCCCCACACACACACACACACACACACACCCGACTGGGACTTGAACTGATGACCGCTTGGTTCTTGGGTCGACGCTCAACTGCTGAGCCACACAGGCTGGGCGTCTGCTGGGATTTTGATTGGCATTGTGTTGAATCTATAGCTCAACATGAGAAGTGACATCTTAGCAATACAGACTTTCCTGCCCTATGAACACAGCATCTCCCTCTTTGCCTGGGTACCCCTTGCAGTGTAGTGGAGTTTTCATGCACAGATATTGCACTATTTTGTAAAATGTGTCTGTAAGTATGTCATGTTCTTGATACCATTGCAATGGTGTTTTCCTTTTAAATTCCAGTTGTTCATTGCTAGAATATAAAAAATACAACTGATTTTTGTTGATCAAAAATCTTGTATCTTGTGACTTTGCTTAATTTGCATATTATTTCTAGAAGCTTTAGTAGCTATTCCTTAGGTTTTTCTACATAGAAAAGTATGTCTTTTTGCATGAAGATAGGTTTACTTATTCCTTTCCAAGTTCTTCACCTTTAATTTCTTTTTCTTGCCTTATTGCCTGGCTGGGACCTATAATACAATGTTCAATGGCAGTGGTGCTAACGGGCATCCTCACCTTTTCCCCAATCACAGGGGGGAAGCACTTAGCCTTTTACTATTAAATATTTACACCTGAATATGTAGGTGTACCTCACTATCGATCCCTATAGGTCCTCTGTAGGGAGGTAATTGTTTTCAGTTGGCTATACTGCTGCCCAAAGTTATTTGGGTTTTTCTAGAAAAGAAGATTTGGGCACCTACCAAAGGGGGGGTCAGCAGGGGTTCCCAGAGCTCTGTCTTTGCTGTGTGATGATTTATTAGGAAATAAGCATTTGTTTTCATTACAGGCTGTCAGTGAGGGTGTGGCTCCCATTAAATGTGACCATGTGTGACAGTGCATCCTTATGAACTGTGTATTTAGGAGGCACCGGTATTGCCGGGGAACTAACTCCTTATTAGTCCATCAGGAGGCAGTATAGCCTATGATTAAGAACACAAGCTCAGAAACCTCAGCACCCACAGTCTGAATCCAGTTCTGCAACCTTGGGCAGGTCCCTCGACCTTTCTGTGTCACAGTTTTCCACCTGTAAAATGAAGATACCAAAAAGATCAATAATACCTACCCTCCAGGACCTCTGAAGACTAACTGAGTAAATGCAACAAAGGGCTTCAAATAGGGCCTGATGTCTGATGCATTTTAAGAAGAATTTAGTTTGCGTACAGTCAATTCAGTAGCATGTTTACGGCTTGAAGTAAAGAACAACCATAGCATTGAAAAGTCATCTCTCCAGAAACCTGGTATTAAGGTTTTGTAGGGCGGGAGGGTTGGCTGTTTGACTGCTGTTGTTTCACGGTGTTGTCTGCGCAGAAAATTCATGTTGCAGGGCTGTGCACTGCACGGGCAGTTATCAGCTGGGCTCCAGTGGCGGGCACACATTCTGGAGTTGGCACTGAGGCCGCACCTGAGCCAGTTTGACCTGACCTGCTTGTTTTGGCCACACGACTGTAGAAGGAAGTGTGACCTCACACACTGTCCCAGGCCACCCCATGTGGACCACTGCAGCTTCCATTTGGCTTCAGACTATTACTTCCTGCCAATAAATTTGAATTCAAAGTTAGAACAAAACTACAGAACAGCCATCATTGAGACTCGCGTGAAGGTTAGCTAAGCAGAAGCCCTACAACTAAGGAGATACAGAAGAAGCCATGTGGAGACTGGTAGGAGGGACAGAGATGCAGAACGGGCTGGTCCCACATCCACGTGTGGCAGTTAAAAATTGGGAGTGATGTCTGGCATGCAGGGATACCCCCTGAGGAGCGAGGAATCCCAACCCACACCAGGAACCCCAACCCTGGCTGGAGGTGAAGGCTGCTAGAGTCCCAGGCATTCCTCTTTTTTTAAAAAAAAAAAAAATATATATATATATATATATATATATATATATATATATATATATATATATATATTTTATTGATTTCAGAGAGTAAAGGAGAGGGAGAGAGAGAGAGAAACATCAATGGTGGGAGAGAATCATTGATCAACTGTCTCCTGAACACCCCCTACTGGGGATCAAGCCCGAAACCTGGGCATATACCCTTAACTGGAATCAAACCTGGGACCCTTCAGTCTGCAGGCCAATGTTCTATCCACAGAGCCAAATCAGCTAGGGCCCAGGCATTCCTCTTAAAGGCCCCACTCATGGATCGCTCTCTAAAGGACTCACTCCCTTTGAGCTCCAGCACTGGGGCAGCAGTCCAAAAGGCCACCAGGGATAAATGGGGCGGCGGGTGGGGGAGGGATTGAACTGTCTGACTCAGGGAGAGGGCTGGAGGGGCAGATTTCTCCCAGAAAGGTGTGCTGGCAGAAGCCATTGTTCCTTTGTTGAGCCCTCCCCCACCTAGCATGCACCCCAGCAGATGGGAGCCATATTTGAGTCTCCATCTACCTAGCTAACTCTTTTTCCACCACCCCAGTAATTCCTGGAGACCCTGCCCTACCCACCTTATGGGCCCAACCAAGCCACTTCCAGTGGCATTTCCATACAAATAGCCTGTCTTGGCTGATGCTGTGGACAGTTCTAAAATTTCCCAAAGTTTCACAAACCTCAACAAGCATAATCTGGCCTCAGTGTGCCCCATACTTCTTGCTCAGCAGCTCCATTACTAGTGGCAGCGGCCTCAGTTTGCAGCTTAGCGTCTCTCAGGCACCTCCAAGCCCAGCACAAGTGGAAACCACCTGCAGAACACAGGCAGCAACTGACCGTGGCCTGCACCAGAGCTCCTCTGTGAGTCCCCAAAACCAACATACCTGGTGGCCAGCTGTAGACCACACCACAACACCACTCAACCACTTACCATAAACAACACACTTAAAGAGCTAATTCAAAAGGCACCAGAGCTCCACAAAACTGTTCCTTTGTAGGGTCAGCCTCTGCACAATAGCTCCTTCACTGTAATCATGGCCAGTCCTCACCCTGACGTTCAATTTCCTCTCATTGACCTGCCACCAGCAATCAAGGCTAAACAACTACAGGAGGGCACACTCAAGGGACACAGCTAAGGCACCTGGCTAAGGAGACCAGGAAGACTGTGCCAGTAGGACCCACAGGACACCTACTCCATAAGGCCACCACTCTACTAAGCCTGGGAGAAGTAGCAGCTCCACCTAATACATAAAAACAAACCCAGGGAGGAGCCAAAATTAAGAGACAAAGAAACATGCTAAATGAAAGAACAGAACAAAACACCAGAGAAAGAACTAAACGAAATGGAGATGAACAATGTATGAGGTGCAGGAATCAAAACAGTGGTTATAAGTATGCTCAATGAACTTAGGGAAAGAATAGATGAACTTAGTGTGGACTTCACCAAAGAGACAGGAAACATAAAAATGGAGATATACAACATAAAAAAAAAAAAACAGTCAGAAATGAAGACGACATTATAGGGAATCAACAGTAGATTAAATGAAGCTGAGAATGGAATTAGTGATTTAGAAGATAAGATAGCAGAAAAAAACTCAATCAGATCAACAACAACAAAAAAGAATTTTTAAAAAATGAGGATAGCTTAAGCACCTCTGGGACAACATCAAACATACCAATATTCACATCACAGGAGAAGAGAGAGGGCAAGGAGTTGAAAACCTATTTGAAGAAATAATGATGAAAAACTTTTCTAACCAAATGCAGGAAATTGACATACAAGCCCAGGAAGTGCAGAGAGTCCCAAACAATGAGGCCCACACCAAGATACATAATGATTAAAATGCAAATGTTTAAAGACAAAGAGAGAATCTTAAAAGCAGCAAAAGAGACAGTTACCTACAAGGGAGCTCCCATAAGACTGTCAGGTGATTTCTCAACAGAAACTTTTCAGGCCAGAAAGGATTGGCATAAAATATTCAGTGATGAAAAGCAAGGACCTACAATCAAGATTACTCTACCCAGCAAAGCGATCATTTAGAATTGAAGGACAAATAAAGAGCTTCCCAGAGAGAAAAAGCTAAAATAGTTCATTACCACCAAACTTGTGTTACAAGAAATGTTAAAGGAATTTCTTTAAGAAGTAGTAGAAAAAAGATAGAAAATAGGAACAATAAAATGACAAGAGTCTATTAACAATTGCTTTAAATGTAAATGGACCAAATACTCTGATCAAAAGACCTAGAGTGACTGAATGCATAAGAAAACAATACCCTCATTTACGATGCCTACAAGAGACTCACTTCAGACTTCAGACTGCAGGCAAAGGGTTGGAAAAAGGTATTTTATGAAAATGGAAATGAAAAACAAAACTGGGGTAGCAATATTATGCTACTCAAAATAGACTGTAACACAAGGGCTGTAACAAAAGACAAAGGAAGGACCCAGCAATTTTACTTCTGTGTATTTATCTAAAGAAACCAACAAAACGAATTTGAAAAGGCATATGAATCCATGTGTTCACTGCAGCATTATTTGCAATAGCCAATATATGGAAGCAGCCCAAGTGTCCGTCAATAGATGAAGGGATAAAGAAGAAGTGGGACATATACACAGTGGGATATGACTCGGCCATAAAAAAGGAATGAAATCTTGCATCCCATGGATAGACCTAGAGCATACTGTGCTGAGTGAACTAAGTCAGACAGAGAAAGACAAATACCATGTGATTTCACTTATATGTGGAATCTTAAAAGCAAAATAAATAAACAAACTAAGCAGAAACAAACGCAGAGATACAGAGAACATTTTGATGGTTGCCAGATGGGAGGTGGGTGGGGGGATGGGTGTAAAAGGGGAAGGGATTTAGAAGTACAAGTTGGTAGCTACAGAATAGTCACAGGGCTGTAAAGTACAGCAGAGGGAATATAATCAATAATGTTGTAATAACTATGTGTGGCGTCAGGTGGGCACTAGACTTATTGGTGTGATCGAATCATAAGTTACCTAAATGTCTAATCACTGTGCTGGAAACCTGAAACTAATGTAATATTGTGTGTCAACTGTAGTTGAAAAGTAAATATATCTTTTTAAAGGAATAAAGACTTCTCAGCCTGTCGCTCTCCTGGGCATCTGCCCTAAGACTTCTCAGCCTGTCGCTCTCCTGGGCATCTGCCCTAGCGAAGCTGCCCTTCTGTTAAAGTGATTGAGGTCCTGGGTGTCATCCTCTGGGGCGGGGGAGTCGTGCCAGCCTCGCTGTTGGGGGAGGGGGGGAGGGGACGAGGGGTCACTGAGCTGCTCTAATGGATCCTGCAGCAGCTTGTGGTGCTGGCATGTGGTGGGAAGCTGGCCGGCAGGCCTTCAGGGGCCCTTCCCCTCCACTTGGACTTGCTTTTTCTTTCCGCTCATACTCTCTGAGGGGTGCAGTCACAGCAGACTTTGCAAAGGGCCCTCTGCAAGGTGCACCTCCCTCCCCCAAGTCCATCTCAGGCCGGTTCCGCTCTGTCCCGTCAGCCGTCTCTGCCTGCTTTCCCGTGGGTCAGGCCGGGGAAAGGCCCACTCTGCACACGGAGTTTTAAAACTAGAAGTGCCCCCGGTTCTGTTTGGACACATCTGCACAATGTGCTATCCCTCCCCTCTCCCCTGCAGTGGTGGGGCAGCCAGGGCAGGTGTAGGCAGCCTGGCTGCTGGCTCGGGCATGGGTTGGCCAGCCTTTTCCTCAGCGGTGTGCTGGCAGAGTTTGGGGCCCGGAGTGTTTGCCAGCTCTTGTCCTCGCCTCTGCTGGAGATGCCCCGCGGGCTGTGCCTGGTGAGTCGCAAATCTCCAGCCTTGTCGGGTGTAACCGTGACACTGGTGCAGAGATACTGATTCAGGGAGTCAGACATTCTCTCCCTCGTGTCCTCAGACGCCCCAGTTAGTGGGGACTCCGAGGCACACGTGACCTACTCCTCCACGCTGTGCCAGCTGCCCCAGGTGGCTGCTGAATTATACATGGGCCGGCTCTCAGCAACGCTGCTTTCCAGGGGCACAAAGCTCTGTCACAGGAGGGGTGCTCAGGCCCCCCGGGACCCGGGCGCTGCAGGGGGCAGCTTGCCCTCCATTCGGGGCTCGGGCTGAGCCCACAACAAGTGGGGAACAGATACAGTCTGACCTTCTATTTGAATGTTCTTTCTTTGCACACACACACAAAAGAATTGCTAAAAGTTTAAATAGCAAACTGTTAGGTTTTGAAACAAAGAAAGGCAAGAAGAAACCCAGAAAAGTCAGGAGTGCCAAATTTAACTCTGGTCAGATAAGAATCTGCCCTTCACTCCACCTGCACGACTAACTGTCAGCTCCGTGATTCGGCATCTTTCTCCTGCTCCGGTGTTCCCTTCGTTCTCACTTTATTCCAGTTATGTTTCCTCATCCCTCTCCAACTAAAAACCAAACAAACAAAAAAGCCTCCCTTTGTTAGAGTGACCGAAGATCACCTCACACAGAGTGGACCCGCAAAAGCTATTCGTTAGGTGAACATGTAGCCTAGTGTACCATAAGTTTGTTTCCGTGTTCAGGGCTCATTTCTGATGCATGTCAAACAGGCCGCTACCCAGTGTCAGCTCTGGACGCTCCTGACTACAACGGAAGGAAGGAGGGGGAGACGGAGTGTTGATTTTGTTGTTGATTAGATTTCTTTGGTTAATCCTCACTGGAGGGTATTTTTCCCCTTGGTTTTTAGAGAGAATAAAAGGGAGAGAAGGAGGGAGAGAGAGAGAAACATCGATGTGAGAGACACATCGATTGGTTGCTTCCTGCACTCACCCCGACAGGGGCCGGGATGGAACCTGCAACCCAGGTACATGCCCTTGACCGGGAATTGAACCTGCGACCCTTCGATGTGCAGGCCCAGCTCCAACCACTGAGCCGGGCCAGGGCAGCTGATTAGATTTAAGTAGCTCGTTCTGGCATTGGGACTCTTCAGGCAGTGAGTGGCTGATTAAACAATCTCACTTTCTCCCTGCACATGCTCTCTCTTCAGATTGTTCTCTGCCTGTTACATGTCCAGGATTGGCATCTGGTGGTGGCCACGTTGATATGTGTGAGGAATTCATGTAAACTGGACACAAACACTTGTGGCATTTCTTCATCTAATAAATAGCTTTAGTGGGTCGCCGAGGCCAGCCTGCCACACGCCCACACGTAAGGGGGTGCTGAAGTGTGCATGTGCCTTGCTGCCACCTGCGTGCTCTCAGAGTAGCATCAGTGTTTCTTTTTCTTCTGTCAACCTGACGGGTGGTGGCCAGGAAGGAGGACGTCTTCGGGGCCTGGAACACGCATCTGCCCCGCATGGCCTGCCTGTCTCTGGGGCAGGTCCACAGAGGTCAGCGGCCTCGTTGCATATTCATGATGGACGGTCTCAGAGGTTAGGAGGCTGGGAAGGAGACTGCGGGAAAAGACAGTCTCCGCGCCAGTCTGAGCTCCTGTTGAATGCAGGGTCCCCCAGTACCTCACCCCCACACTGAACCCCAGGAGCAGTGCCCTGAACACCCGTGGCCGCCAGCAGCCTGGCAGGAGCCAGCTGGCAGACGGTAGGGCCGCAGCAGTGGCCCTCTGCCCAGCAGTGACGGCCGTTCCCAAGTAAACAAAGGGGAGGTGCGTCCAGATAAAGAAAGGGCCTCTGCACAGGACCGCTGCCTGGAGGATGTCAAGTACCAGCGCCAACTGCTTAAGCCGAAGGCCCGGGTCAGCCTCTGAGAGCCGTGGTCTCAACCAGAGGCGGGGTGCCCTCCAGGGGACGTGCAGGGATGGCGGGGACATTTTGGGTTGTCACTCTGAGCAGTAGCTGCTAGTCAGGAGGGGCAGGGACATCTACAGCACAAACAGCCCCACAACAAAGCACGTTCCTGCCCCAAATGTCCGTCATGCTGAGGGTGAGAAGCCCTGAATGTGTATTCTGACCTCAAAAGGGCAACATCACATACAATAAAATGACACATTGAAAACAGAGTAAGACCCATGAAGATATGCCCAATTATTCCTGAAATTGTGGTTGAACCTCAAGACTCATGCGTTGATCCGTCTTCATGCCCACCCCCGGGGGGAGCGGGAAAGAGAAAGGCAGGCCCTATGTGGCTGCCGCCTGGGGCTCCCCATCAGCCAGGCTCACTGCTGACCCGGGACAGCAGGGACAGGCGGGGTCACCCACAGCTCAGGGCCTGGCTCCCAGTCCGCCTCCGTGGGCACTGTCCCAGGGGTGGAGTCCTTCCTGGGTTCTGTTAGGAGTCAGGCCAGGGACCCAGGAAAGGGTGCCTGCGTCCCAGCGACCTCCAGGCCAGCAGCTCCGGAAGGGAGAGTGCCACGTCCTTCATTGCAGTGGGCTGCCCAGGACCCTCCTCGGAGCTGACCAGGGCCATCGCAGCGAGCAGTGTGGGCACAGGCAGTCCAGTCCTGGGGGCCGTGGTGAGCTCAGCACGCAGGGTCGGGGGGAAGGACTGGAGAGGAGTGTGCAGATGAATGCCAAGAGCAGGGGGCCTCACCGGGGGGAGCCCTCAGGCACATCACCCCTGGGCCCCCCCCCTTTTACGGGGACCGACCCGGTGAAGCCTCATAGCACCTCTGATCTGATGGACCTCCGCCTCCTGCTCCCTGGGGCCAGGGGAGGGGCTGAGGGAGCAGGGTCCTTCCTTACAGGTTATTCAGGGGCAGGATGGGGTGCCCTCGTTCGCAGACCCAGAAATTCCAATTTGTCCTCAGCCCACAGTAAACGAGGCCGGAGGAACGGACTCATCTTAATCAAGCTCAGGTGCATAAACCAGAAAGCCCAAGTTCCCACTACAAATCAAAACCCAGCTGCCGAGTCACGCGTCCCCGCTCCATCCTCTCAGGGAGATCTCCATGCGGAAGTCAGCTATAAGCCAAAGGGTGCAGAGGTTGGACTGTCCGCACGTCCGCACGGTTCTCGGCGGGGGCCTGAGCGTCCACGCCAGCCTGGAGGCCTCATCCCGGAGCCCACAGGGTGTCTGCTTCCTGGGCTGCCCTGGTGCTCAGCACCAACCTCACCCCTGGGGCACTGGTAAGCCCCCCTCTCCCGCTGGTGGGTCGTGTTTTCGGATGGATGGGTCAGGCTGATAGAAAGCAGCACCCCAGGCGACAGCCTCTCGTCCACTCCGTGTGGACTGTCGTGGTCCTGGCGTCTGGGCTCCTCCCCCTGGGAACTGTCCACGGCTCTCACGCTTCCCAGGAGATGAGGATGGGCCATGTGGGCGCTGGGTGTAAAGCTTGCAAACATTCAGAGGTGGGATCAATTTGAAGAGGGCCTCGAAGAATCATGAACTCGTGCGTTCGCCTTAGAAACACTGACCGCTGCACCCCGAGCCGCTCGTCCCCCGGGTGAGAGCATAAGAAAGCTCGGTGTGCGGGTGGAGGGTTCGTGCCCCGTCAGGCTGCCTGAGTTCAGAGGCCTTTTGTACCCCCACCCGCTCTGTGACTGCAGGTGAGCTAATTAACCTCTCTGACCTTCAAGCACCTTTCTTTACAAAATGCAGACGCTGCGAGATTTACCTTGTGGGGCCCCTAAAAAGACCCTTGAAAGCGTCTGACCGTACTCCGTGTCCAGTGAAAACATTTTGTTCCTGTTAACCACTACGCTCCAAAACCCTTAGTTCCCATAGCCGACACGGAGCATTTCGATCCCTGTTCCTTAAGGGGAAGAAAAAGAGGAAAGCTAAACAGGTTCGGCCCCAGTGTATGAAGCCTGAACACCAGGAGGAAGCAGCAAGGATTTGATGTTGCCACAGCACAGAAGAAACCCAGACCTTTTATTGGTTAGTAACCAACAGTGTCTCCAGGAAATCGGCCTCAAGTTTAATGTCAAACGAAGAGGCTCTGGCTGTATAAAGTAACAGAAGAAAAACAATAAGAATTAGTTCAGTGGCAACATTTACAGATCTCGCGGACGTTTTGAAGAGAAACCCATCGATAATGAGGAGGCCTGTCAGATACAGAATGCGTCCTCCAAGTAGGCGCACAGAGCACGCGGTCCCCGGGAAGAAGGCAGGCGGCATGTCATTGCATTTCAATAGCCCCAGACCCTCGGCAGAGGCCTGCGGGGGGGGGGGGGGGTGGGCAGAGAAGCAGAGGAGCCCCCATCCTCGGTGACCGCCTGATGGTGCCCCTGGAGACGTTGGAAGGAGCGCACAGGAGGGAGGGGAGGATCAGTCTGTGAATGCGCAGACCTTTACGTCACCCCAGATGAAAACGAGCTCGGGACCCAGCCACTTTTATTAGGAACAAATGGGAAAAAGCCTTCTGGCATCCGTATCCGTGTGTCACCTGAGGACTGGGAAAACCGTGTTTGAAATAAAAATGTTAAGCAGTCTCTAGTGGTTTCTGAAGTGGGATGTGACCATTACAATGATAAATGGTTATTTTCCTATGATACACATTTTTATCTTGCCCTAGAAATAGCAGTTCTGAAGCGTGGACCTGGCTGAGCCCCTAAGGGTGTACCGATCCTCAGCTAAGCACTTTTATTAAATAAATTACGTCTGCCACCCCCCAGCTCCGTGCAGAACTGTCTCTTGCTTTCTCTTTTCCCTCTCGAAGCTTGTGACTGGTGCTCATTATGCTGCAGGAAGTCCCTTTTTTGGTTCTTAATAAAGAGACTAATAACTTAGAATGTTTGAGTTAAGAGCAAGTTGTAATTATAATTAGGATACATAAATCGTGTGGGTTTCTGCCTCTTGGAGGATTAATTTCAGACTCCTCTCAGGGATGTTTTATTTCCAAACAGGACTTTCTTTGTTAATAAAACTGTGGCGGTGTGTGTTATTAAAGCACTATCCCCATATTTGCTCCATGAGGGCTCCTTGCAGTGTTCTTCAGGGGATCAGCACCTTCCTCCCCGTTGTTAATGGGACCCTGTGTTCTTTACGAAAACCACAGTCACCCTGCTATGGTTTCAGCTTGACATCCATCTTCTGGGAAATTATGGAAATACTAGAGGCCTGGTGCACAAATTCGTGCACGGGTGGGGTTCCTCGGCCTGGCCAGCGATTGGGGCTAATGGGGGCCAGCCGCGGTCGGGGAGGGACTGTGGGAGGGCTCCAGGGCATGTCCGGCTCTTGCCCAGTCCCAATCAGCCAGACCCCAGCAGCAAGCTAACCTACCAATGGGAGCATCTGCCCCCTGGTGGTCAGTGCACATCATAGTGACTGGTTGAGTGGCTGACTGAACTGTCAACCGATTGGTCGGACACTTAGCATATTACACTTTTATCATATAGGATACTTACCATCACCTTGAATGTGCATTACATTCTGCGAGCTCAGAAAAATAGAATGCCAGCTTCCTCCAAAAGTCACGTGTGAGTTTCGGTCCTTGTCCTTCATTCAGTGGCAGGAGCCTCCCGACCTGTGCCCTCCAGCTAGAAGGACGAACCTGACCTCAGGTGGGACAGAGGTCACAGGCCACACACCTTGCTCTTTGAATACAGGTTCTGTGCTGTTTCCTGCTGGAAGTGGAGCTCTGGTGGGTGGGAAGGAGGGCATTGGCTGTGATGACCTATGTGCCATCCCTTCCCGTGGGCTCCTCTGCAGGGGACACCAATCTTTAGAGCAGTCCCAGCACCCTGAGTAGGTGGTCTAGGGACTGAGGAACTGTCCCTGTGGCTGACCTTTCTCTGTCTGGCTCCCCTGGAACCTGTGGCGGCAGAAGCAGGCTAGGGAGTCTGGAGGGCCGAGAATCCCCTGACCAGCTTCTTCGAGGCCCTGGCGTTGGGAGGAACATGTGTGGCTTTGTTTTCTCCATCGAGGTCTCGTGGCTGGACCTCAGACCCTTCACTCCTGAGAGCAGTGGAGGCCCGGGGTCCCTCACTCCTGACCACGAAACTTGCCTAGCACCACCCTCGCCGGGGAGAGGGAGAGACGGGTGGAGGCCGAGGGAAATCCGGGGGAGGCGCCTGGTGAGGTGGGGACTGCGGGGGTCTTTTGTACCAACACAGGTGGTGGCTCTGAAAAAGGAAAAAGAAGAAATTGGACTGAGCTGAAGCTCTGCAGCGTGTGAACCCCTGGGAGAGGCCGCCCAGGGCCACATGGGGTTTTAATTCTGTGCCTCATCAGCAAATGGACTGAGAAGAGAGGAAGTTCTGGAAGGCAGTCTGCCCACCACCGTCCGTGCTCGGCCGGATGCCTATAAAATGTCACTCATCTTTTGGGCCCAGATGACATCGGCCAACGGTGACTGCTGCTCCCGTCGATGAGTGTCTCCTCCATGCCAGGGCCTGCTCACCAAGGGACTCTTGTCCTTTCTTTTTCCAGGACCTCACAGAGCCCGAGGAGGAAACCAAGGCTCGGGGGGGGGGGGGGGGGGCGGGGGGGTGACAGATGCTTGGACCCATGCAAGGAAGCGTGGTGCTGGGTTCACCCAGGCCCGGCGGACCCCAGAGCTGTGCTCAGCAGGCTTTGCGGGCACCGGGCGTGGAGGAAGCCTGCCCACCCCATTCCCAGGGCTTTCTTCCTACAGATGAACATGGGAGTGGGAATTCCAGCGTTCTCTAACTTTCGGAGGTTCCCCCTTGTATGTATTTACTCAGCACATACCTGCCTGTATTAAAACTGGCCTGACTGCCTTTCAGGACTCTTACTGTGTTTGACTCTGAATAATGCCTCTTATTTTTTCTATCTCATAGGCTTTCTGTGAGGATTACATGAAAAAAATGTGTGGGAGCCCTGGGGCCTTAGAATCGTGGGAGAGCCAATACGCGGCCTGGGCAATACGTGCCAGGCACTGCCTATTCCCCGCGAAAGCAGCGAGGAAAGGACGCCAGCTCTCCAGTTTCCACCTGAGGAAGCTGAGGCACAGAGCGGTTAAATACGTTACCCAGGGTCACACAGCACCAGGAGGATTCACCTCCCAACAGATGGCTGCCCTCTGCCCAGCTGGCAGGGCCCTCAGTGCTTGTCGGACCTGACCTGGGAGCTCAGCACCGCCACGGAGGCAAGAAATCCGAGCCCTCCTGCTTGTGAAGCAGGTTTGCCCCTTGGTGCCTTGCGTGATGTGCCACCGAGAGCTAATGTGCATCCACGCTGACCCCACAGCCTGGAGCCTGGGAAGTTTCAAAACCGGGCTGGTCAGCACCCAGTCGGCAGGCAGAGCTAACACCAAGATAAGAAAGAACCGTGTGCACTGTGTAACTCCATGTTGTGAGTTTTCTATTGAGAGTAAGAGCTTCTACGCTGATGGAAGCAGGAGCCGAGGGACTCATCTGTCACAGCAATTCCAGGTGGGATTTCATATAGAGAACACGGCCCGGGGCTCATGCCCTAGAGGGGAACGTGTTTGCAGTACACATACACTTAAATTTAGGTTCTAAAGGACAACATGTTCTAGTCTCACAAAACATTGAGCAAATAACCTTTGAGTTCACATGAGCCACCCACACAAAAACCAAAATGGGCTACAGAAAAACATAGAAAAGCAACTGCCTGTCGGTGACCAGATTTTCTTTCAGTTCTTGGAGTGTTTTGTCTATAAATAATCTGCATGTTTCAAGTGTGACCATTGTCTTGAAGGTGCCTCCTGGCATGTTCTCACTTCGAGTGTGTTTTAAAAACAAGAATTAAATGTGTGAATCGCGGCGACGGTGGGGTTTTTGGAGGGGAGATCTTTGAAACACATGCTTTTTAGATACCCACAGTGTCAAAATGAAGCATTAAGATGATGGATTCTTTCTTCGGTGCATCTGTTAATCTTTTATGAAATCTGGAGTTTGATAAATCACCGGAGATAAAAACATCATTTTTAACCCAGCGTAGATCCCAAATGTCAGGAGGAAAAATGGCCCCGTGTCTCCTGTGCTGAAGTTGTCTCTCTCTCTGCTTATGAGTTATGGGATTTTATTTGCAGAGAAAACATAATGCTGTATTAACTTGAAAATGATGGCTTTTACTCAGAAATGTGAGAACAGAAGAGGAAAAAAGGAGCATTCGAGCCTCTGAGGGGTGATCGTTCGGCACGGGTTGAGATACGCTTAAAGTGGCACGGGGGGCAGAAGGGAAGTGACTGCGAGGTGACGCAAACCGAGGTTCTCATCGGCGCTCGCCTTCCTTTCCTGATGCTCGGCACCTGCTTGGCACCCGGGTCTGGTGCATCGAGGTGCGGATACTGACATTTCGGTGGGAAATTTCACTTTACGTCAGTGTAATTAGAGATCGACGAGGCTATTTATTGTGATTTTCCTTTTTTGCCCAAAAAATCACTCAGACTTTCTCTCTCAAGTGGCACCTGGTGAGCCTTGCCACGTGGAATGAGTGGGGAGTACCCCACATCGGAGGATGGCAGCCTCCACGCACACAGGAGACCATGGGTCCAGAGAGGAGGCCCAGGGAGCTGCGCCCTCATCTCTCCCGAGCGAATGGCCGTGTTTGCCCAGGACGCCACCTGTGACTGAGTCTCATGCAGTCATGCTTGACCGGAGCCAAGACCGCAGGTGGCTCCCTTCCCAGCGGCTCTGCAGGAGAGACCCCGAGGAGGAAGAGGAGACGGTGTGCGAGGCTCACGCTTGGAGAGAGGAAAGCCACTGTCCTCCGGGCCCAGACGCTGCTGACAGGGCTTGGCCCCTCCACGGCTGCCCCCGCCCCTGCAGAACTGCTCACGTCTGGAACTTGGCGGCCAGTCCTCTGCATCTCTCCCCCAGGGCTCAGATGAGGACCAAGGTTTCCAAGATGTCAGTGAGACCCTTTGCTGCTCCATCCCAGGGCCTGGCCAAACTGGCCCTTTGCCTGCCTGGAGAGGGTGTCCCTGCTCGTCCACACCGCCCCTCCCTGGGCCGGGTCCTTACAGATGTCAAAGGAGTGGGGAAAGATATTTATTTGCTGATAAAATTTTCAGTGCCTCTTATTTGCAAGACTGGGCTAGGATGACTCAGGAGGCTTTTCAGCACAGCGGGGGGAGTAAGATGTGATGAGCCTCTGAGAGGTGTGGGGAGCCGCAGACGTCACAGGACTCTGAGCTGGCTTTTGGAAGGGCTCCTGGGATTGGGCCATGAAGTATGAATAGGATCCCAAAGGGGGAAAGGTGTAGTGCATTGTTGGAGAGACTACGGTGTGGACACGGGAGAAGGTGACAAAGTGAAGGGCTCATCCAGGAACTGCCCAAGCCCCTGCTCCACCAGAGGGAAGTGTTGGGAGGGGTGGGGGCAGGAAACACTAGTGAACATTGGGACAGTGGGCTGGGAGGGTGGTGGGTGTGAGGAACGCTTCATCACAGAGCATGGCCTTTGCTGGGTGGACAGTAGGATGCCGCCAAGGGACTGAGCTGGAGAGTGACTTCACGCGCAGGCTCCGTGAGGGACATTCTCCTGGCCCGGGGCCGCGATGCCTTGGAGAAAGGGGCTCTGGGTGGGGTGGGAAGAGGGAGGAGACCAAGTGTGACCAGCAAGAAAGAGGATGAAGATCTGCAAGAGGTGGTAGCGGGGGATTGAAAGGAGGGTCTGCACTGGGGAAGCAGGGCCCTCCCATTGTGGAGGAGGCGAGCCTGTAGTGCAGGGAACCAGAGCATGTCTGCCAGAGAGCGTGCGCTCCCACTGTGCCCCGGACGTGGTTGCTGAACGGGGTGGGGGTGGGGGTGGCACATGCCATGTCCTGCCAGCCTTCTACAACAGATGCTGTAGCTGGAAGGAGGAACGAGCCTGTGGCCACAGTGGAGCAGGCAGGGGGCAGGGCCTGGGCCCTCGCCTGGCATGGAGGGCCTGCGGGCAGCTCCACACCCTGTCCTCGCATCCCGATGGGCAGGAGGCCAGAACCCCACAGCTGCCAATTGCCAAGAAGCTACAAGGCCCTGGTCCCCTCTGCTGATTCTGAAAGCAAAGCAAGGGTTCTTGCAATTCGAAGCCCTCCCGTTGCTCGCCCTTTCAGCATCTCCCTGTTGCAAAGAAGGGTGGGCGGGGGACTTCAGAGCCTGGAGTGACAGTTCTGCAGAATGAGCTGAGGGCATCGAGCCACACACCCAGGAGACAAGAGGGCTGAGGGACAGCCTCGCCGGGGTCCACCTTGTGCCACAGAAGAAGCAGAGGGTCCAGCCGGGATCCTGGACGTGAGCACAGGTGACCTGTCCTTCAGGACTCCCAGGGAGAGGCCGGCTCAGGCCAGAGACGTGGGACCCACTGCCCTGGTGCCAGGAATGCCTTTGCCTGGGAGGGCACTGCCCAGGGCGCAGCTGGCCCCTGGTGCTCAGCTGGCGCATCCCTACAGGTGGGACCTGCTGAGCGAGGACAGGTGGCGGCCTCCGCATTTCCGCTGCCTCTGAGAAGAGGCTGGTCCTCAGTCTCCCAGGAGCCGTGTGGGGTGAAGGCCTCGTTCTCCTGCCGGACCGAACACTTTCCCGTGACAAACGGAGAGCCTGGCTTTGAAGAGCCGGGCCAGCCCGTGTCGCGTCCGTCTTCACTCTGGCGCACACCTGCCCACGCTGTGAGATGCAAGAGGACCGCAGATGCTTTCATTTTGAGTGTTTTTTCCTACTTAAGTTGAGGAGGGGAGTGTTTGAAGAAAACACTCCATTTTCCTGGGCAAATGTGTCTTCACTCATGCAGAAGGCTAGTCTCGAATTTGGAATCCTCGGGCTCCTGGGAGGTGTGGACCCACAGCTGGGACAGGCCCGCTGCTCCCACTGCCGCCCCCCCCCGCGCGCACACACACACACACACACACACACACACACACACACACACCGTGCATACCCTCCAATGTCGACACCCAGGGTCTGCCTGGCCCCACCAGCAGCTGCCCGTGCCCCCCCTGGGATCTGGCTTGCCCAGCCCAGGAGGAGGAGCGTGTTCCCAGGCAGAGGCTCCAGCTATCTGCACCGGGAAGCGTGCCCTCGTGAGCACTGGGCATCTAGAGAAGCGGGGTGTGGGCTCTAGGAGGCACTGCCCATGCCGCTGGGAAAGGCTGCGCTGGAGGAATGCCAGAGCACGGCTCACTAAAGCTTGGCACCTGGCAGGACCCCTGTTCCCCAGGCTCCTGTCACAGGGATCGAGAGGAGGTGAAAGGGCATTCTGAGACTGGATGTCTGAGCCCCTGTACCATGTTCAAGGTCAGCCCGGCCCGCTGTCCCCGCCACACCAGCCACATTTCACAGAGAAGATATGCTCCCGGGTGCGGGTGGTGCGTCTTCCTCCCCCATCCCCAGCTTTTGCATCAACATGTCATCAGGAAAGCTATTCTGGGTGCAGCCATTTCCTTGAGTTCGATGTCTTTCCATGTTACAAAGTCCTGTGCCCTCTCACAGGGGCTGCGGGGAGGGGCTGCTGTACACACTGACGCCCAGCCCAGCAGCTCCTGTGCAGAGGGGGGACTTATCTCGGAGTGTGCAAAGGTCGAGCCCAGGAGAAGGAGACTCAGGTGCAGGCCTCTGCGTCCCCTATGGACGTGCGAGCGGCGCTGGGACACCGATGAGCAGTCATCTCAGCTGATGTCGAATCAAGGACATGGTTTCAGCCTCAGTCTCTCAGGAGCAGCTGCAGGGTAGGGGGCAGGGGGGGGGCGACGGGGGTCTGGCCTGCGGGAACTTGCTCTGCCCACCCCTCCCTCTCACCGGACAACCAGCCCTTGAATCTGCAACAAAGACAGAGCAGAGACCACAAATGCTTTCATTTTGAGTGTTTTTTTCCTACTTAAGTTGAGGAGGGAGGCGGGAGCAGGAGTGAAATGTCAGTGTGTCTTGGCGAATGGGGGTCAGGCTGCATGACCGCACAGGCCTCAGAGAAGAGCTGTCGCGGTGCCTGCCCCTCTCTCGGGCTCAGGGGCGGTCAGAGTGGGTGGCAGAGAGTCCAGGGCTGTTGGCGTCAGAGCACGTGTCACCCTGACACCCAGGGCGGGGGGACAGCCAGAGGCCGGCAGCCCGGCTTCTGCTTGGCTAACGTGGAAGGTTGGCTGTTGTTGGTGCAGAAAGGGCGAGAGGTGCTCGCCCATGGCCCTCAGCAGCCGGGGCCCGAGCCCACATGCACTGCAGTCCAGTTCCACAAAACCAGGTCGTAGGACAGAGGACACAGTGTCCTCTGGAGCTCACAGTCTCACCCCTGAGACAGGTCAGCACCCGCAGCTAAACACTAAAGAAAGATCTAAGAAGAACACCCCGTGTGCACGGGTCACAGCCAGATGTCAACAGGAAGAAGTCAGTGTGGCCGGGAAGGTCCAAGAAAGGTTCTTAAAGGTGCCGGGACGCCAATCTGCTCCCCAAGACGGCCTCTCAGCCCTCCTCACGCCAGGGCCAAGTCTGCACAGAGGACTGACGAGGAAACTGAGGCTCGGTGAGAGCATGTGAGGTGTCTGAGGACAGTGGCTGGAGGTGGTGGAATGAGGACTTCGAGTCCAGTCCATCTGACTAGGCCTGCGCTGGTGACCACTGCACCGGCTGGGCCTGGGAGAGGGGTAGGGTTTACCAGGTGGACGATGACAGGGAGAGGATTGTGTGGGCCAAGGCCTGAGCCCGGAGTAGTGATAGTGAGGATCTTTCAGAAAGCGTGGTTTGCCCCAGGGAAGAGGGGCTAAGACCGGGAGGGGGCGGGGGAGGCATCCGGCCAAGCAGTGCCAGGTTTTCCATGGCGGCGGCAGTGGGCAAGGTGGCGGGAGAGGGAGGCTGGGCATCAAGTTAGAAGGGATCTGCAGAGGGGAAGTAGCACCGCTGCCATGGGGCAGGGGCACATCCTAAGACATTGTGCAGGGAGAGTGGGCAGGCTTGGGGGTACGGGGAGGCAGACCTGGTGGCTGGTGGTGATGGTCCCACAGAAAAGGGAACATGGGAAAAGCGTGGGTGAGGCCTGAGAGCCAACTGGTTTAGATTGGACGTAAAATTCAAGGTATCATCTGCTCAACTGGGTGCCACATCTTCTGAGCAACAAGGAATGTCACAGTGGAGTCCAGTGGTGGGCACGGGAGGCATGGAGGTGGGCGTCAGAGAGGGCGAGGGGGCAAGAACCGAGCCGCCAAGTAGCAAGTGCTCAGAGTCCCAGTCACAGCACAGACCTTCACCAAATAAGAGAGCCGGCTCGTAAAGGATCATCTGAGGAAGTTGAAGGTAATTCTTTACTCTGACAATAGTCAGGGCCCAAGGTTTTGTCACATGAGATGATGTCACGTCGAAGGTCCAAAGCGGGGCCCATGGTGGGGCCGGGCCTCTCGGGGGCTGTGTGCTCCAGGGGGTGAGGGCAGCGCCTCGGGGCCTCACAGAGCTCAGCTCTCAGCACGTATCCAGCTTTCTGTTGAGCCACTTGTAAGAGCAAATCAGGCTTCAATTCTTAACTCTTTTTAAAATGTTTAATATTTTTTAAACTTAAGATTCTATGTGATTCACATTGGCTCCGCCATGGACATCACATGGGCGCTGGCGATGCCCAGCCTCTGTGGGTCCTGAGCACTGTGATTGGACAAGAGGAAACTGACAGCCGTTAAGGCTGCACACCATCATTTACCATAGACGAACACTGTCTGAAGAACTTCACTACTTATAAGTAACACTGAAAATTATAAAAAATGACCCCGATAATGCTTAACTAGTGAGAATTCATTGCTGCTGATACCATTCTCATTAAAATACCTGCGTCTGTAAACATGACATTCTTGGGGTCAGAACAGTGGACTTGGCGTGTTCCTTAGCTGTGAGCGGGCGAGTGTGCTGGGCTGGTCCCGGGCCGTCAGTGGCTGTGAGAGGTCGGATGTGCAGGCCTGCGGTGTGCCAGGGAGGGCAGCTTTGTGGGGCCCAGAGGCGAGAGGTAGGGCTGTGACGGCAGACGGCAGTGATGGGTGTGCAGAGTGAACAGCGGCTCTGAGTCCGGGAATAAGAGGCTCATCTGGCCGGCTGACAAAGACGGAGCCTGGATGCCTGTCAGGAGAAGTGGGTTTAAACCCGAGGGTGACAGGGACCCCCAGGGACATTTCCAAGTGGAACAGCACAGTCCAAATAGCATGCAGGGAAGCGGTCTGTGGGTGGGGCTTGCTTGGGCCAAAGCACAGAGGGGTGCTCCCACGAGCGGGCCTTGGATGAGACTGGGCCCCTGATGGGCAGAAGGGGGTGTCATGTGCACGAATTGTCTGGGTTAGGGTTGCCCGAGCTTCCACCGCAACTTGAATGGATTGTGAAAGCATATTTTGCAAGCCTTCCCAAGGTTGTCTCGGCCCTTCTGTGGGAGAAGGGTGGTTGGGGAAAGGCGACTTAAACATTTGGCGGGGGCGGGGCAGCCTGCTTGAGTCGACACTGGGGGCACGTCATGTTCAGACCAAGAGAAAACTTACAGCTGTGGGAGTCACGATGGGAGGCTGAGACAGGAAGTGGAGCCGGATCAACAGAGGCAGGTGCAGCGAGGGAGGCTACAGGAAATGGGGTACCGTGGGCCTTTGGGGGACAGGACGGGCCACGTGGTGGCTGAACCCAGGACTCTCCCGTGGTTTAGGATGGAGTCTGGCTGGTGACAGTGGCCGCGTGCTCTGCTGTCATTGTGCCGGCTGACCTGAGGGCGGCCACTCATCCTGTCCTCTCCTCTCCCTCCCAGTGACGTCGAGCAGTTCTCCCTGGCAGGGCCACGCTGTCCCGACCACGAGGACCAGGCTCTGTGATGGAGGTAGGTGATCACACGAAGCCCGAGTTCCTTAGAGCCGGCAGCGCTGTGCCTGCCCCGGGGAGAGCTTCGTCTGCACCAGCAGGAGTAAATTCATCATCTCTGGATTCTGTGCTCGGCAGGGATAAACCTGTCATCGGCCGGAGGAGGGTTGCTGGTTAATGAGCACAGCCGTGTCCGCGGAGCTCCGACAAGTGACAGGAGAGTGGGTGCCAGCCACTAGCGGGGAGTCTGTGAATTCTCCGGGGGCTCGGTTGGTTCTAGTTAAGCTTCTCTGACAGAGTCTTGATTCTTTCAGCAGATTTATGAGGCTTGGCCGCACTCCCTGACTCTCACCGCGCTTGTTAATTAAGACAAAGGTCCCCTGCGCCCGCGTCTGCCACAGCCTCGCTGTTCACCGCCCTGGGGAAGGCTGCACAAATGAGGCTGCTCGGTCTCACCCCTGGAAAGGGAGGCCTGGGTCGGAGATTCCTTGACCTGGAATGTAAACAGGCTTCTTTTTTTCTGGGTAACGATCCTTTCATCCCCTTCTGAATGACCAAGCAGCACAGGTGGGGAGTCACCTACCTTTTGGCTGTGCACACAGGTGAGCCAAAGGGTGGGAAACCTGGCCAGCACCCGACGTGCATTTACGTAAAACGTTGTCTTTGAGGCAGAAAGTGTCAGGGACTGACCAGCAAATCACAGAGGTGCGTGTGTGCTTTTCCACTCCCAGCTAAGGCGCGTGTTCTCACCTGGGCACGGGTGCGGGCCGGCCGGCCTGGAGGCACACGCATTTCCGTGATGTCACTATTTTCTGCACCCTCAGGAAACCGTGTGCGCCAGGAATTCCGTTTCTTTACCTCCACGCTATGCCAGGTGTCCTCTGACTTGAGAAGGGAGTGGAAAAAACAGGGTGTCGCTGGAAGGGATTTTCAGCTCATTTGCCTAAGATGTGATATTTCTGGTCTGCCTTTTTTTTTCTTGCTTTCAGTGATGTTAATCTTCTAATAAAGAAGTGCTGACACCAAATCTATTGGGTTTGCCTGGGAGACCTGGCATCACGCACCGACTGTGCGTGGCACAGACTCGGCTGCATCAGCCCTTCTCGGCGTGTTGCGGTTTCGCACACTAAGCGCTGGTTCCCCACAGAGGCCCATTCCCCAAGGACCTTTAAGCCAGGCACAGCAAGTGTTTCAGTGCCTCGAGCCCAGGCTCTCACCTCTTTACCTTGTCACTCTTCGGGGTGACAGGGACACAGAGCCTGGGCCACTGCCCTCCTGTCCTGTCCAGCATCGCTCCTGCCCTTCCCTGTCTTCACTGTGCTGCGTGCTGCACGCCCGCCATGCTGCCTGGACAGCCTGTGCGCCTGCAGCGAGGGCACCTCGCGTCTCGGGTCATGCCGGGTAGAGAGGGCCGAGCCTGGAGCTGGCGTCAGGGGCCAGACCTCCAGGTGTGGGTCTAACCGTCTGGCACGTGCCTGTCTGCAGTGACACTGAGTGTGCGTGTCCCATGTTGGTTTCTGCAGACTGTGAGACGGTGGCAGCCAGGGACGGTGTCTGTGGGCGTTTTCTCAATATTTGCAGATATCTGAACAGGCGTCATCAAAGCAGTTTCACTGAAGAAAGATGTGAGCTCGGTTCAAATATACTGAAACTATTTGTGATTTTTTTTTTTTCAGGAGATTGAGGTTTTATGTCAGACACTGGAGCACGCTGTGTGGGTGCGGGAGGGGTGTGCAGGACTTCTGTGCTGAAATGTGGGGCGGCCGGCTCAGGTGACGGTGGGCACTGGCTACACCCCGCCTGCAGTGGCGTGTCTGCTTACGTGGGTGAGCTGTTCACTGCAGGTTACCTGCGGGCACTGAAATATTGAACTCAACCTCATCGGGATCGAATATGATGATTTTAACATGGTCCTCTGCCTGCAATCTGTTGCATCCCTCCACGGTCAGAGGTCACTGAGACCTGTGAACAAGGAGTCTGATTGTGGGGGTGCAGGAGGTCGACATGCAGCTGTGCCTCCTGCCGAGTGAGGTCAGGGCTCACGTCTGAAGCCTTGGAGGTGGCAGAGGCAGGAGCCTTCATCTGATGGCCAGGAGGAGCGGGAGGAGGTGGGGGCGGGGGAGTGACCGCACCACCGCACCTCGAGTTAGCGGCAGGGGACTGGGGCCCTTGGGCCAGGCTTCTTCCCGGGACCCCCACCCCGGTGACCAGGTTCAGCCCACTCCCCACCACACCAGAGCCACTCATGCAGTGAGACTGTGATGGAGCCACAGGTGTGCCGTGTGGCCGGCTCCGAGTGGCTCCGGCTCGCCCAGCACACGTGTCCCGGAGTCCGTGGACAGGAGGGAGCTCGCTTCTCCACGGCGCGGTTCACCCGTCTCCCGAGGAGAAGTCAAGGCTGTTGGCACCTTCGAATTCCCCCACCTGAGCTCTGCTAAGGGGCTAGGACAGAGGTGCTGAGGGCGTGACAGCTGTCCCTGGGGTTTGCCCGCCAGTGAGATTTCACCACTAGCTGAGCCGTATAAAAGGTTCAGACTTTATCGTTTGACTTCCGCCTCCACACTCCCCTGTTTCTTCTCTCATTCCTAGTCCTACTGGCGGGGAGCCTGCTCGGCCCCTCGCTGCCACGGCCGCAGAGCCCACGGCCTCGCTCCACGCTCCGCTGTGGCTGCAGATCAGCTCTGGTCCCACACCCAGCATCCCCGCAGGTCTCAGCCCCTCTGCCGCCTCTGTCCTCCCTCCTCAGCCCGGAGCCATGGGACAGTCTGGGACCCTCCCCTGTCCTGGGGCTGCCATGCCAGACCCAAGACATCTCTTCATCCTTCACAGCGTCTTTCAGAGTCGCCCCTTGTCCTCTGTCCCAGAGCAGAGCGCCTGGGCCTGCTCCCCGGGCAGCTCCTGGCCCTGCTCGGCAGGCACCCGGGTGGCCGTGGGCAGGTCGCTGTTCTGTTTTAGCCCTTCCTCTTCTTCTGGGAAAGAGGTGAGTTGGATGAGTCCAGGGACCCATCCAGCACCCACACACGCTGCAAGGCTCGGCCTGGACATCGCCAGCAACCCTGCCTTTCTGAACATGCTGGAGAATGCCGAGCCTGGCCCTTCACTGCTCGCCTCTCCCTCTCCAAGTCCACCTTCCTGAAGCCCCTGTCCGTCGCGCTGCCCTCTGCATTCGCTTCTGGCCATAACTCCTCTGTCCCGTGGACGAGGGTGATCGTAGAGCACGTCATCCAAACCTGGGTTCTTGGGAGTGAAAGGGGCACCATGAGAACGAGGCTTGGATGACGGGCATCAGCCATGACTGTCCGCACCCCAGGGCACTGGGTCAGCCTGGTTTTCAGTCAAGTCCACAATCTTTCCCTCAAACGCCTCTGCCTTGCCTGCTGGGCTCCCAGTGCCTGACCAAGATGCTCCGGCCCCCCCTCCCCCACTCCCACCTCCCTCCCCCACCAGAACTGTCTCCTCTTAAAATAACAGGAAGGAGTTGTCAGGAAGACTGGCCTCTCAGTGCCAGTCTGCAATCATTTTCTAAACAAATAGAAGTGATCAGCTTCCTCATGTGGCTCTCAGAGTCGTCCGCATCTGGCAGCAGCCCAGCTGGGTGCCTCTGGGGATGAGCCTTCCCGAGGCCAGCCAGCGCGAGCGGGCTTCCCTGCCTCCTTAGGAGAGCGAGCAGGAGGCCTGGGCGGGAGTGACCCTCCTAAGTGCCGCTCCCCGAACAGGAGGCAAGAGCCAGCCCAAGGAGCTCTGGCTGATCTCAGAACTGGAGCAGAACAGAGAGACCGGGGCTGGCTCAGAGCAAGGCTTTCACACGCCAGTGACGCTGAGCCAGTGCCCGGAACATTCCGCACGCTGCACTGGCAGTGCAGGCCCACTGCGCCTGAGGCCTCCGGCTGGAGACCCCGTGTGGTAGGACCCGCTATCACACCCCTCCGCTACAGAAACAGTATCAAGAACCAAGCTGCCTGTATGACAACAGTAGCACCATCTGGGTCTCTGTTCCTCAGGCTGCGGGCTGGGCAGGGCCGTCCCGGCTGCAGCGGTGACGATGTTCCAGCCGGGCTGTGGGATGCGGGCAGAGGGGCCCCCATCTGGGGCGCGGTGTGAGGCACACGCAGAGCTGTTCCAGGTCTGCTGTCAGCCGGCTGGCAGGTGCGGCCGTCGGAGCGGGTGGCACAGTGGCCAGGTGCTGAGGCCCAGGTGGAGGGGAGCCGCAGACATTCCCCAGGAGGTCGCCGCTGACCAGGGAGCGGGGCTGGAGCGCTGCCACAGAGTAACGCTGCCCCAAGCAGGGGATGCTGGGCAGATGGGGGTGGCAGCATGCCAGGCTGCGCTCCACCAGGGCCCCCACCTCTGGTTGGGCCAGACCAAGCCCTTTCTCTGTCTAATGATGTTCTAGGAAATCGGACACACTTGAGTCCTTCTTAAAACCAGAAGTCCCCAGTGAATGACATGACGCAGCCCCTCCGTCCTCCAGGTTTACAAACACAACTTCTCCCCAGGAACAGGCCCTTTCTCCCAGCCGAGGGGGCCTGGGCTGTTAGGATGCCCGTTTTCACGAGGACAAGAAGCAACTTTAACTTGCATGGGAACGGCTGCGTTTGAGGAGAAAGACATTTTTCCGCATAACCGCTCCGCTGGTTCCCCTCCCACAGGAGGTTTAGAAAGCCCCGCAAACCAGTTGTCCGGTGTCCCTTAAATTGCCATTGTTGCAAAGACTCTTTCCTCATCCCCTCTCCCTGGCCCGCCCCTGCACCCACGGCCTCCACACAGCGGGGCCCCAGGAGCGGGTTCTGCTGGGCCCCCTGGCAGGGTCTCTCCCTGTTTTTGTGCTTCAGAGGAGGCCTCAGCCTCTTCAGCCTGATGGGAGCTCACCACACAAGCCGGCTCCGAGGCAGGCGATGCAGGGGACTGTCCCTGCCTCACGGGGCGGCTGGCAGCGGCTGTGCGAGCCTGTCGAGTGGGCGAGGTGGGGTTTTTCCCTCTTTCCTGCATTCTAACTGCTCTTTCTTCCTTTTCTCAGCGCGTGTAGGTGGTAGCTAGTTTAAGCACCAAGCCTCGCAGCCGATACTCAGTTACAAGCACCATCAAGGGCAGGGAGGACTGTGACCGGTGCTGTCCTCTCTCTGCAAGTGTCTCTTTCATGCCCACTGACTCCACGGTGGCCCCTGGCCGTGCCGGTGCGGGTGCCCTGGGCCCCTGAGCAGCAGGCAGGAGCCGATATCCTGTGTGCGCCACAGGCCTGCCCACAGCCTCCACTCAGCCCTGTGGGGCTGGTCATGGGATCTGCCTCCCACACAGAAGAGGGTTGTCATCTGGGGTTTAACTGCATTTCCAAACCCAGTGCCGGATGAACAGGGCCAGTGCTGTGGTGGCTTCCGCTGGCCCAGATCCTGAAGGGCGGCAGGGTCCATGAGGGTGAAGCCCAGTCCTTATCCCCGGCTCTTTTCCCGCCGCCTACCCTGCTCCTTGCCCGCTGGAGCCACGCAGAGAGAAGTGAGCATGTGGCTGGCCACGTCCCTAAAATAGGTCATTCCATAAATGTGTACTGAATGCCAGTATGTACCAGGAAGTGTGTTTCTAGTACCTGGCTCACCTGAATATGTTTCAATTTTTTTTTCTCCATTTAATAAGTGAAAAGAGGTACAAGTGACACACAAATCAAGTCTCAGACCTAGCCTTCTGGTAATAAGTGTTTCTCTCTTACGCCTGTATCTCTGCGCCATTGGGGCCCCGGAATGCCTCCATCCCCTTATTCCTCACAAGCTCGCCCTGTGCCAAGGTTCTGCAGGGCTCATCTCAAACCAACCCTCCAAATCCTCAGTGGCAGTTCTCCCTCCCAGTGAAGTTGTGATTTTGGAATGGAATCTTGGGTTCATAGCACTAACTTTGTAAATTACAGGAATAAATGCCTAATAGTAGAATTCCAGGCTCCGCAGTGAGGCGACAGAGGAGCTATCTTGGGGGCTGTCTGCACCATCTGCCACGGTGCCTCTTCTGAAACATGTATGAGTGCCTACTATGTGCCAGGTATTGTGCTAGGCTCTGGGGCAGCAGAGCCATCAATAAGGCCTCATCTTCAGGAAGCTTCCCGACTAATAACTGAAACAGGCACTTTATCGCACCCCATGAAGCAAGCACATGGGCCGGCCCGGGGCTGAGTGCCGAGAGGGAGGGAAGGGAGGCTGCCAGCGGAGCACTCCTCTGGGGCGCCCACCTCAGCATGGGTTTAGGGCGGCCTCACTGAGGAGTGGGGGGAGGGGGCGGCATTTGAACCAAGTCTCTGTCTCTGCAGGAAGTTAAATGAACCAACAGTGTGGGCTACACTCTGTTTACTGGCGGGGTCAGTGCGAGAGCTGTATTCTGAGTTTTCCATTTATAGAGTGTTTCGGGTGCACTCATGCATGCCCTGAGAGCGGGCTGCCAAAGCAGGGGCCCGACAGCTGCCTCTCCAGGGGAGGGGTGCTCAGAGCTGCCATTCTGGCTGTGCTGGGCACATCTTCCCAACATGCTGGACCTCTCTTGGAATTACAGCATTCCTTCCTTTAGCTTGTAAAGCGTCCCTGATTTCTAGAGGTCAATGTCAAAATCAGGTATCTCTGAGAGGGAACCCAGTGGAAGCCATCAGCAGCTCATAGTTGCTCTAGAATAGTTTTGAGAGCATGGTGTCCAGGCCAGGGGTCAGGATAGAGAGTGAGATGGTTGGTGGGGAATTAGGGAGAGAAAGGCATAGGGATTTCTGCTCTGCGCACTTCATCCATCTCCTTCACAAAGACCTCCTGCCAGGGGACGTGGGCCAGTGTTTTCCCAGGCCAAACGCCATCAGGTGCCAGCCCGCCCTGTGCCTGGCTCAGAAGAGCAAACAGTTATAAGGGAGGGTGGTAGCATCGGTGAGGCCATTACACCTACTCTGCTCTTGACACTTCTTTACCGACCATCAGAGTGAATCTCTAAGTGGAGAACTGCTGGGAGCAGACATCCCAGTGTTGGAAAAAGCAGTGCTTCCCTGAGCGTGGAGAGCACGCGCTCTGGGAACCTGGCCTGCAGGCCTGGCTCAGGACACGTGGAGGGTGTCCCTGCCTGAGCACTTTGCCCCCCTTCCTCCATGCACAGCTGTCGGGGGCAGATTTCATTTCAGGCTGTTCTAGGAGACAGGGTGGAGGGCAGGTGAGGACATGGCTTGAGACAAATAAGAAAATTAGAAGAATTTGGTGAAAGCCACCTGTGGGAAAGAGCAAAATTTGACTCCAAGGGGACTGAAGTTAGTGGGAGAAGGGAGCAGGAGTTATTGGGAGAAGGGACTGAAGTTAGTGGGAGAAGGGAGCAGGAGTTATTGGGAGAAGGGACTGAAGTTAGTGGGAGAAGGGAGCAGGGGCTCTCAAGATGCTGAAGTGCCCAGGAGACTTTTCTTGAGTGAATTACCTCGAATTGGGAGCATTCTATCAGGGAGTTTCAATGACAGGAACACCAGACATTGAAAGAATTGCCACGTGGTTGAGGGCAGCAGATTTCCCTGCACACAGCAAAGGGCATGTGAGTACTGAAGCCACGTGGGAAGTCACACTGATGGGGCCTAATCAAGGCAGCGGAGCTGGGCCCTCACACTCGGGCAGCGCCCCTGCCCGTAACCAGGCACAGCTGTGCCCAGATGGGAACTGGAACTGTTGCTCCATCCTTTTACTTTTAATCTATGTACATATGGTTTTGTAAACAGCATGCAATTGGTTCGTATTTTTAAATACAATCTCTGTCTTTAATTGCTGCATTAAGAACACTGCATTAATGTAATTATTGATGTACTTAGACTGAAGATTGCCATTTTTTTTTTCCATTTTGTTTTTGTTTTCTGTTTATTCTCTGTTTTTCTTGACTAAGCAGCACTTGAGCACTTTTTACAGTATCATTTTTATTTTTCTATAGCATTTTGGGGTACGTCTCTCTGAATAGCTTTTTTATTAGTTGTTCTAGTAATACCTAGAGAAAATTTATTATGCAAACTTAAATCAAAAGAAAACAAAAGTGGTTATATTCATATCATATGAAGTAGACATCAGAGCGAAGAAAATTACTACAGATGGAGGGAGGCATTACATGAGGATTAAAAAAAGTCAATTCACCAAGAAGATACAGATAGCATTGTTAAGTGTGTACACAGCAAATATCAGAGCTGCAAAAGGTGTGAAGCAAAAGATTATAGATCTGAAAATAAAAGCAAGTCCATAATTATAGTTGGAGATTTCAACACCCCCTCTCTCGATAACTGGTAGAACAATTAGAGAGAAAAACTCAACACCATTGACAAACAGGATCTAATAGACATTTATGAGACACTGCACTCAGTAACAAACTACATTATTTCCAACTGCCCACGGAACATATGCCAAGTTAGACCATAACTTGAAACATAAAGTAAACCTTACAATTTTTTTTTTAAGTTTCTTTTTTTTTTTTTTTTTTTTTTTTTTTTTTTTTTTTTTTTAAATATATCTTTATTGATTTCAGAGAGGAAGGGAGAGGGAGGGATAGAAACATCAACGATGATAGAGAATCATTGATGGGCCGCCTCCCGCACGCCCCCCACCGGGGACCGAGCCCACAACCCAGGCACGCGCCCCTGACCGGAACCGAACCCGGGACCCCTGAGTCCACAGGCCGACGCTCCATCCACTGAGCCAAACCAGCTAGGGCAGACTGTAGTTCTTCCCTGTGGTGGGTAGTTACCCCTTTTAAGCCATTCACTCTGGGGCCAATTATAAATAGACACATATCGCCCCTATCTATAGAGATAAAACATTTTCCCCGAGATGAGGCGCCCGCCCCTCCCCCCACGCTAGCACGAGATCTCTGGAGGGATTGGTGCTCTCCTCCCTCCTCCATCCATCCCTCCTCCCTGCCGCTCCTCCATCTCCACCCTGCAGAGGTGAGATCCAGCAGGGGCCATGATGTCAGAGGCTCAGCTGATGTCACCGCCACGGCCGTGACTTCACTTGCCGGCTTGGGCAGGAGGAGCCGCGAGGAGGCTGCGAGCTGGGAAACTCCCCCCCTTTCCTTTTCCTCCTCCGCTTCCCTTTCCCCCCTCCCCGTCCTCGCTCTGGAGTTGCTTTCCTCCCCCTGGTGGGCCGCGGTCTGCGGTGGTCTGTCCAGGGGTCTGGGGCAAGTGCCAGGAAGGATGCTGCTGCAAAGGTAACAGGCGTGGCGTGCACGGCGCCTCTCCCTCTGGTCGTGAAAGTTTGCTCTGGTGTGCGAGGCGTGCCCACTGGGCACATTTTTAAGTTTCTAATGAAATTTAAAAATACATTGAAGTGGATGAAAAATAAAATTCAATATATCAAATTTGTGGATAGAACTAAAGCAGCACTGAGGGAAATTTATAGCTCACAAGAAATAGGGGGAAAGCCTTAAATCAATAACCTAAGCTACCACCTTAAGAGCCTAAAAAATAGAGAGAAAAATAAGCCCAAAGAGAGCAAAAAGAAGGAAATAATAGACAAGAGCAAAGATCAATGCAATTAAAACAAAAAATAGAGAAAAACAATGAAGCAAACAGTTGGGTCTTTGAAAAGATCAGTAACAAGACTAACAAAGAGAACACACAAATTACTAATTAGGAATGAAACATGATTTCAGTACACACCTGTAGACATCAAAATGATAATAAGGAAATACTAGGAACATTCTACACACATAAATTTGGCAACTTAGAGGAAATGGACCAATTCCTCAAAAACACAAATTACCATACTCGATATGAAATAGATAATTTGAATAGCCATAGAACTACTAAGGAAATTGAACTTGTAATTTTAAAATTCTATAAGGAAGAGAAAAAGTAGTTTTCCAATGCTAAACTGCAAAATTTTTCCCTCCCCCCCCCCTTCAATGTAGCTTCTGGAAAGATTATAGTTTCACCAATAACACTTTGGAATATTGGTATTTAGCATTTTAAAGATCCAAGATGGTGGCAGAGTAGATGAACGTTACACATTTCTCCTCACAGAACCAAACAGGAATTACAACTAAAATATAGAGCAATCACCCTGAATAACCAACTGAAGATTAGCTGAAAAGAGCCTTATAACCAAGGACAGACGTATAGAATAAATCAAAGAGACTGGTAGGAAGGGCAGAGATGCAAAAAGGGCTGGCCCTGCTCCCATGGGTGGCAGCTGAGATTCTGGAGGGATATCTCAGTTGCAAAGATTTTCCCTGAGAAATATGGGGTCTCAACCCCAAGCTGGGCTCCCCAGCTTAGAACAACAGAGCTGGGAAGAGGCATCCACATAATATCTGGCTGTGAAAATCAGCATGGCTTCTGTCTGCCAGGGGGAGATAGTAGTCCACTAGAGACACAGGCACCCTCTTAAAGGGCCAATGCACAAAATCGCATTTACAGTCACTCACCCTGGGTGCCAGTGGAGGGAGGGCAGAGCAGACTAGAGTCACATGAGAAGAGACTGGGGTTTGTGTCTCTAGGGAGAGAGCTGAAGGGACAGTCACCAGGATCCCTGAGCTGAGTTCTTCCCCCACATTACAGATACCATCTTTCCTGGGTGGAGCACTTCCCTCCACATGGCATCAGCCTGTGGGAATGCAATAGCCCCACCCTCTGTACTTCCTGTCATCCCACCCAGCAGAGCTTGTGCCCTGCTGAGGAGTCAGGTGCTTAGATTAGGGTGTAGAGGTCTGGGCAAACTCAGGGAGTGACTGAGTTGTGTGGCTCTAGAATGGGGGACATTTTGACCTTGCACACCCAATTGGTTCAGAGCCTTCCCTTTACATGGGCAAATCTTGATCTTTTGGGGGCTAATAAACTCTACTGGTCTCACCCTGACAACGCCCTGAGACCTCACCCCATCGCAAAGGTGTGCAAGTACCCAGTGGGTAGCAACTAGACCTGAAATACCCTGAGACATTTGCTGAGTGGCCTCAAACCCAGCACTGGCAGTGAGTTTGAACCTGTATTGATCCGGTGAACATTACTTGTCCCTAACAGGTGACTCACTGAGAATCTATCTCATGCAACTTGAGTGCCACCAGAGGCTCTTTCAGTGACTAAGCCTAACAGGCAGCTGGCAGCAGAGGAAGGCTTAGGCAGATTTTGAGGTTCCTTGAGACTTTTGCTGGTCTGCTGCTGGGCTTGGTCCTGGCAAAAGCTAGCCCTCGTGCACAGGTTGGTCCTTCTCATGCACACCGAGGCCCAGGAGAGGCAGCCACAGACAGTGGCTTGCTTTGTAGCTCCAAACAGGTTGCCCAGGGCCAGTCATAGGCAGTGACTGACATTGGCCTGCACCAGAGTCCCTCCCAAGAGGCCCAGAAGCAACACACCCAGAGGCCAGCTTCAGACAATATCAGAGCAGGATTCACCTAGCTTCACAAGTGGCATATCCAAAGGGAGATCTTGGGAGGCATCAGACCCTGCTGAGGTGAATTCTGCTTTGTGTGGTCAGCACCTGCCCAGCAGCTTGTACTCAGGGATCGAGGTTGATCCTCACAGTCAGCAAGCCGGAGGTTGACCCCATGCATGAATGGCCAATAACAATCAAGTCTTAATTACAACAGAAGTGCCCACATAATCTACACAAGGGACATTACAGCTCAGGTGATCAAGGATACTGCACCACTGGTCCCACAGGATACCTACTACATAAAGCCACCCTGCCAAGACTTAGTCATAGCAAATTTACCTAATACATAGAAACAAACACAAAGAGGCAGCCAAAATGGGGAGACAAACTTGCCCTAAATGAAAGAACAAGAGAAATCTCCAGGAAAAGAGCTAAATGAAATGAGGCAAGCAAATAATCAGATATATAATTTTAAAAAAAAATCATTATAAAGATGCTTAAGGAACTTAGTGAGACCTACAACAGAATGAAACAGGACACAGAAACCGTAAAAAAGAACCAGTCCAAAACTAAGACCACAATATCTGAATGAAAACTACACTGAAAGGAATAAACAGTTGGCAATGGATCAAAACGCTATTGGAAGAAATAATGACTGAAAACTTTCCTCACCTGGTGAAGTAAAAAGACTCACAGGTCCAGGAAGCACAGAAAGTCCCAAACAAGATGAATCCAATGAGGCCCACATCAAGACATATCATAATTAAAATGCAAAAGATTAAATATAAAGAGAGAATCTTAAAAGCAGCAAGAGAAAGATAGTTAGTTACCTACAAGAAAGCTCCCATAAGACTGTCAGCTGATTTCTCAACAGAAACTTTGCAGGCCACAAGGGATTGGCATGAAATATTCAAAGTGATGAAAACCAAAACCTATAACGAAGACTATTATCCAGTGAAACTATCATTTGAAATTGAGGGGGAATAAAAGAGCTTCCAGACAAGGAAAAGCAAAAGGAGTTCATTACCATTAAGCCAGTAGCACAAGAAATGTTAAGAACCTCCTTAAAGATGAAAAAGAAAGAAGAGGAAGAGGAGGAGGAGAAGGAGGAGGAGGAGGAGGAGGAGGAGGAGGAGGAGGAGGAGGAGGAGGAGGAGGAGGAGGAGGAGGAAGGAGGAGAAGAAAAGCAGAGGTACATAGTTAAAAGAATAAAATAGCAATAAATACATAACCATCAATAATTACTATAAATGTAAATGGCTTAAGTGATCCAATCAAAAGATTTATGGTAGCTGAATGGATAAGAAAATAGGACCCATATATATGCTATCTACAAAAGACTCACATCAAAATGAAAGATACACACAGACTAAAACTAAAGGGATGGAAAAATATATAAGGGTAGCAGTACTTATACCTGACAAAATAGACTTTAAAATAAAGGCTATCATAAGAGACAAAAAAGGACACTACATAATGATAAATGCAGCAATCCAACAAGAGAATATAACCCTTGTAAACATTTATTACCCAACATAGGAGCACCTAAATATGTAAAGCAAATCTTGATGGACATAAATGGAGAGATTGACAGTAATACTATCATAGTAGTGGATTTTAACACCCTATTGACATCAATGGATAGATCTTCCAGACAGAAAATCAATAATGAAATGGTGGCCTTAAATGACACACTAGATCAGATGGATTGAATTGATATCTTCAAAGCATTTTACCCCAAAACAGCAACATATACATTCTTTGCAAGTGCACATGGAACATTTTGTAGGATAGGTTACATTTTAGGGCACAAAACAGATCTCAATAAATGTAAGAGGATTGAAATATCAAGCATCTTTTCTTGCCATAAGGGTATGAAACTAGAAATCAATCACAAGAAAAAACTTGAAAAACACACAAAAACCTGGTGGCAAGCAATGAATGGCTTAACAATGATATCAAGGAAGAAATCAAAAGATACCTTGAAACAAATGAAAATGAGAACACAACAAACCCAAATCTATGGGACACAGCAAAAGCAGTCCTAAGAGGGGAATTCATAGCATTAAAGGCCTTCCTCAAGAAACAAGAAAAATCTCAAATAAACAATATAACTTACACTTAAAGGAACTTGAAAAAGAACAACAACCGGAGTCCAAAGTCAGTAGAAGGAAGGAAATAATAAAGATCAGAGCAGAAATAAATGGAATAGAGTCTAAAATAACAATACAAAAGGTCAATGAAACCGAGAGTTGGTTCTTTGAAAAGATTGACAAACCTTTAACAAGACTCATCAAGAAAAAAGAGAGTACCCAAATAAATTAAAACAGAAATGAAAGAGAAGTAACAACTGATATCAAAGAAATACAAAGGATTGTAAGAAAATGATATGAACAACTATATGCCAAATATTGGACAATCTGGATGAAATGGATAAATTTCTTAAAGTCATATCTTCCAAAACTGAATCAGGATGATTCAGAGAATATGAATACATAGATTACAACTAATGAAATTGAAGCACTAATAATAATTTTTAAAAAAAACTCCCAACAAACGAAAGTCCTGGACAAGATGGCTTCACAGGTAAATTTTACTGAACATTCAAAGAAGAACTAAAACCCAACTTTCTCAAATTATTCCAAAAAATTTAAGAGGGCAGAAGACTCTTAAGCTCATATTACAAGGCCAGCATTATCCTAAGTCCAAAACCAGATAAAGACACTATAAAGAAAGAAAATTATAAGCTAATATCCCTGATGGATAATAGATGCTAAAATCCTCAGCAAAATACTAGCAAACTGATCCAGCAACACATTAAAAAGATTATTCAGCATGATCAAGGGGGATTTATTCTGGGGATGCAAAGTTGGTAATATATCTACAAATTAATAAACAAGATACACCACATACAGAAAATGAAAGATAAAAACCACATAATCATATCAGTAAATGCAATAAAAGCATTTTATAAAATCCTGCACCTATATATGGTAAAACTCTCAGCAAAGTTAGAACAGAGAGAACATATCTCAATATAATAAAAGCCATATATGACAAACACGCAGCCAGCATCATACTGAGTGTGCAAAAACTACAAGCATTACCCTTAAGATTGGAACAAGACAGGGATATCTGCTTTCACCACTTTTATTCAACATAGCCATAGCAATCACACAAATTGGAAAGGAAGACATAAAACTGTTATTATTTGCAGATGACATCATACTGTTTATAGAGAACCCTAAAAATTTCACTGAAAAAATACTAGAACTGATCAATTAATTCAGTAAAGTAGCAGGATAAAAAATAAATATCCTGAAATTAGTTGCATTTTATATACCAACTAGAGGCCCAGTGCACAAATTTGTGCACAGGTGGGGTCTGGCCAGCCTGCCCCTATCAGGGCTGATCAGGCCCGGCTTGCCTGGGGGAGGGGATGCAGGTGGTTGGCCAGCTGGCCGCACCTCCTGGTTGAATTCTTGGTTGAACTCCTGGTTGAAGGGACAATTTGCATATTAGCCTTTTATTATATAGGATAATGACCTATCCAAAAGGGAAACTAAGAAAACAAACCCATTTACAATTATACCAGAACTAAACTAAAATACCTAAGAGTAAATTTAACCAAGGATGTAAAAGACCTATACTCAGTAAAGTAAAAGACACTGAAGAAAGAAATTGAAGAAGACATTATGCTAAGTGACATCAGCCAGTCACAAAAGGACAAATACTGTATGATTCCACTTCTGTGAAGCACCTAGGATAGTCAAGTTCACCAAGACAGATGGGTGGTGGTGATAGTTGCAAAGCAAAGGACAGATGGGAAATTGGGAGCGGAAGGAAGTTAGGGCCAGTTCTGGGTTAATACAAGTCAGAGAGAAGCACCTAGCAGAAAGCTTCCCCACAAGATGCCTAATCTGTCTGCATAAACTAAGGGTGTGGTTCAGAGCCAGTCTACACAGTGGACTGCGGAGGAGAGAGTAGTCTCCCGTCTGCCTGCAAAGCTGTGCTTTCTGAATTTCCCCGTCCCCTTGGGCACGGTAAGGCCAGTGTCCTGCAACACCACAGACAGAGGGAGGCTTGTCGGAAGACAGCAATGCAGGAAAGCTCGGCTCTGCAGCCAGCTGTCAGCCCCCAAGCAGAAGAGCGAGCATTTCCCTGTCAGTCTCCCCCTCAGCGTCCTGAAGCAGCTGAGATGTGTCCTCCCCCCGCCCGGGGGCCTTCAGCAGGCTGGTAAAAGTTGTCTCCCGGCTACCTGCGCCAGAGCTATTCCTCCAGCCTCCTGTAGGCCTGTCAAGTTTCTGTTTCCTGCAGAGGAGTTTTCTGCACTATTTCCTGACATTCGGATATAGGTATGGTTAGGCTTTTCCAATGAGGCATGAGATAGGACACACCTTGGGTCTGGCTGTCTGTAGCTGTCTCTCCTCCGACCACGCCCTCCACATTTGATCACCAGGACGCCAGCCTTGGGCTATCACGACGTCAATGTGAGACTCGGCCGCCAGAGAGAAACTAGTTCCTCTGCCAGAGCATGGGGCGGGCTCCTCAGTGTCCAAAGACTCAGAACGAAACGATCCCCTTCATGCTGACCCCCCTCTCCCAGAGTCCTCTGAGCTACCAGAAAGTCCCAGCTGCCATGCCTGTCCCCTTTCTCAAGAAGAGAGGCTTGCCCTAACTGGTTTGGCTCAGTGGATAGAGTGTTGACCTGGGGACTGAAGGGGCCCAGGTTCGATTCCAGTCAAAGGCATGTATCTTGGTTGTGGGCACATCCCCAGTAGGGGGTGTGCAGGAGGCAGCTGATCGATGTTTCTCTCTCATCGAGGTTTCTAACTCTCTATCCCTCTCCCTTCCTCTCTGTAAAAAATCAATAAAATATATTTTTTTAAAAAAAAAAGAAGAGAGGTTTGTATGAAGCCTCAAAAAATATTGAGGTTAGATTTTTAAAAAAATTAATTAACAGTGCAGGCCATTTGGAAGAGAAGTCTGATATGAACAACTTCCTTGGGTAAACAAAGAAAGGGACACCAAAGGTGACCCCTCCGCCCATTTCCAGTGAAGTAAATAAAACGGCCTCACCTCTGGAAGGTGATGAGCTCACACCGGGAGCTGGTGGCACTGGGGAGACTGGGCAGGTGAGCTGCATGCAATAGACATGGGCATCGTTCCAGTCTGGCCCAATTTTTCCTAAGTTCCTATTTCAAGGAATGCCCTTAGAAGTTGCAAAGCCAATACTTTTTGCTAATGCTGGGAGAATTTCTTAAACTAAGAGATGGTACCACTGCCCATCAATTTTACCAGGCAGCAATGCAGATCCCCAAAGGCTAAAGTCTGAGGCAGAAGGCAGAGCACTTTATCACAGTGAGAGAACTGGGTTGTTGCTGGGGAAGCTGTTCTGGTATCACGCTGGTACCGCCATGCATTAATAAGCTTTGTTCATCTTCTCTGACACTAGAGGTCCAACTCGGTCCTTTTGCTCAGCTTCTTGCTTATTATGCAGCCTGGGCCATGGGTATGGGCTGCCTACTTGTCAGAAATCACAGGCAACCTCCATTTTTTCTGTCCTTGGTCCTAGTGGCTTTACGCCCCGGGGAACCCGGGCTCCCTGAGCTTTCAGTCCCACAAATGCAAGGTGAGCCCTGATGCTGGGCTGGGCACCGCTGAAATCCCAGGATGCACGAGCCCAGGTCCTGCCTTCCTGATCACGCTGTGGTCAGGGAGATGGTCACGTGGGCAAATAATGACACCAAGAGGCAGAATGTGTAACAGAGGGAAGCGCACACTGTTACGGGAAGCTAGGAAGGCAAGGGGCAAGGACACCAGTGGGAGGACACCAGTGGGAGGACAGCCGGGACCAGGGTTCAATACAAGAAACCATTAGAGGATGTAGCCTTCGCAGCCTGGAGTTCGCAGTAACCAAGAGGAGGAGCCTGTACATAGAAAGATGATGCATTTTAATTATTATACAGCAAAATGGCCTTGCATAGGGGTGTATACTTTTATGAATATCGACACATTGATAGAATCCTGTCATTACCAGTTCAACCAAGACTCAGAACAATCTGACCAGCCTAAAATAATCCTTCATGTGTGGCGTTATAGTCATCCTCTTCCTCTTCCGCTGACCCCTGGGAACCAGCGACATGTTGTCCATCACCATAGCTTTGTCTTCTTGAGAATCTTGTGGGAATGGAATAATACAATTTGTAACATTTGGGTATTGACTTTCTTCACTTGGTGTGGGGAACCGATATAGGGTTGAGCCTCGGACTGACCTGCTGGCAAAGTCACAAACAAGTCCCAGCTTAGAGGGCTCAGTCCTCTTAGCATAATTAGGCTTGACCTTATAACACTCCCCAGATCTTACCAGGGAAGCTAATGGGCTGAGGGAAGTGCAGGAAGTGTAACTATGGTCAAAACAGGTGAAACTCACAAGAACTGTGTAACTATGGTAACCACTGCCTTGTTTACCTCTGACTATAAAAGGTTGGTGCGGCCTGAGCACAGGTGGAAGTCCTTCCTCTTGAGTTGGACTTACCCGCCTGGCCCCCCAATATTTCCAAATTATCTCTTGTCTCTTCTCTTTCATTTGTGTGTGGCTCCTCTTCCAGATCCTGAACCCTGAACCACACGGGACGTGGAGGGGAACATTTACGACAACTTGGCGTGTCTTCAAGAGTCAGCCACGTTCCTGCACTGCACGTTTCATCACTGAGTAGTATTCCATGGTGTGGGTGTACCACAATCTGTTATCTGTTCACCCAGTGCAGGCCATCTGGGTTGTTTTCAGGTTTTGCTGATTGTAAGTAGAGCTTCTCTAATGATTCATATACAGGTTATTATATGATGTAAACATAAGTTTTCTTTTACAAGGGCAGCTTCTCAATCTTGTCTTCCCTGTTGACATTTTGGGCCAGATACTTCCTCTTTAGGGGGGCTTCCCTGAGCGTTGTAGGGTGTTTTTAGAAATATTCCTGGACTCTACGTATAAATGTCCCTAGATTCGCCCAGTTCAGACAAGTGAAATGTCTGTGGACATTGCCAAGTGTCTGTTGGAACAAACATCATCCGCGGCTGAGAACCACTGCTTTAGGGTAAATACCTCGGATGGAATTGACCAGGCCACATGGTAAATGTATGTTTTACTTTATAAGAAACTTCACATTCCCAGCGTATGAGACCCACTTATCAGTATCCTCACCAACACCTGGTGTTAGTATTTTTTAGTTTTTGCCATTCCAAAAGGGCCATTTCCCTCATGGCTAATGATAGCGAAAATCTTTTCACAGGTTTGTTTGTTTGTTTGTTTGTTTTTGCCATCTGTCTATCATCTCTACTGAAGTCTGTTAAAATCTCTTGCCCATTTTAAATCGGTGTGAGTCTGGGAAGGCAGCCAGGGAATGGTGTCTGCAGTCAGGGGCTTGCAGGGGCTCTGTGGGGCCAAGTGGGCAGCTTGAGTCAGATGGACTGGGCTCGAGGCTGATGACCATCTGTCATGAGGTTAGAGATGGGATTTGCTCACCTCTGTTCACCTCTCCAGCTCTACTCTCCAAACTGCTCTGAGTCCGGAAGTAACTTGCTGTAGAATCCTTGCCCTCTGGGTCCAGTTAGGTTCGGAGCAGAGAGCTCTTGCTGGAGGCTGAGGGCGAGCGGGGAAGGAGGGAGAGATATTCTCGCCCCTGCCTGCCTTCCTGTGGGATCACCTTGGGATTCTGTGTTCCTGGGCTGAAGGTCACAGCTCCTTTTAAGGTGGCCCTGTCTACAGAGCTCTCTCTTCTGGGACCCAGTAGCCACTGCCTGCCCTCTTCTTTCCAAACCTCCCGCTGCCGTCTCGAGCTCTGGGTGCTGCCCTAGCCCCGTGGCTCCCCTGCGCCTCCTCAAATCAGTTATTAAACTCTCCTGAGTCATCCTAATTGGGGACATGTCATCTGTTTCTTAGTTGAGTCCAGGAATATTCCTAAAAACACCCTACAACGCTCAAGGCAGCCCCCCTAAAAAGGAAGTATCTGGCCCAAAATGTCAACAGGGAAGACAAGATTGAGAAACTGCCCTCGAAAAAGAAAACTTATGTTTACATCATGAATTGTTAGAGCAGCTCTACTTACAATCAGCAAAACCTGAAAACAACCCAGATGGCCTGCACTGGGTGAACAGATAACATTGACTGACACAGGATTCTGGATTGAGTGAGATGAACTACTAGATTATTTCTTTAAAAAGAAAAAAAAAAAAAAAAAAAAAGCTTACTTATACTTCCATGGCTCTGGTTCCTTATCACTAACCTTTATCTTTGTTTACCCACCTCTGGTTCCTTATCACTGACCTTTATCTTTGTTAACCCAAGAGGAATGAGAATGAGGATTCACTTTCTATGCCTAGGAATCCACAGTACATATTTTTGTAGTGATAGGAAGTTTACTTAGGTCCTTGTGATTCAGTTTAGCCGCATAATCAACCCGATTTATTATTTTTACAAGAAAGTGTGTTTTCAGGCTGTATTGTGGCATCTTTCAGCTGCTCTCGCTGTGTCTATGGGGCCGCTAGAATCGTTATTGCTGTGATATAAAAGAGCCCAAGGAAGCTTGCACTCAGCAGGCAGCCAGTGCCAAGAACCAGGGCAAGGTCATAAAAGAGCCATAATTCATCCGAAATACAGTTCTCAGACAAGCTGCTAGGCTGGGCCGTGACCCTCCCTGAGAAGACCGAAGTGTCAGGGCTCTTCGTAACGATGCTATTAGAAGGATGTCCTGAGCCTCAGGACAAGAAGAGCCTGTGTTGTCTCAGGACTGCACGCTGTGTGGCTTCTGAGTCTGAGGACCCACAGGAGACGGGGCCTTTCTTCTGGTGACAGCCATCTCCATCTGACTCTGAAGCAGAGGGTCTTGTTGCTGTTGCTCGGATTGGCTTTGAGATGACCTTACTCCCAAAGAGTCATGATCCCTGAGAGACACACGGTGAGATGCTCATGGACGAGATGCTACGACTGAGCTTTGCTTCCCAACAAGACAGAAAGGAGGGGACAGGTGGGAGGAGAGAGAAAACAAGACTGGCCCTGAGTTGATGGCTGTTGAAGCTGGGAAATGGGACATGGAGGCCCACCATACTATTCTTTCTACTCCTGTGTAATTTTGGAATTATTGAATATCAACAGCTAAATGCATAGTTCATTTCAACGTTACTCGTTGATGCAGGGAAACTCGTTTATTATTGCTTAATGCCACCGATGTCGCAAAGGAGTTCTGTGCGTGGGCCTCAGAAATGTAATAGGAAAAACATACTGAAACAAAATGTGAGTAATGCTGCTTTTATGAAAGTGTAATGAGAGCATGCTCAAATGTTTGCTTTCCTTTCTCAATTCGTGAAACTATAAATGAACGCTCTGAATAATACCGTCTTGAACTGCGAAGGAAAGAAACCAGGAATACGAATTTATGTGTTAACATATCTTAGGAGTGGACTTTGCTTCTAAATCACCTGGGGTGGGGGAGAACTAGGCAAGGTGACAGACGAAATGAGACTGGCCATGAGTCAATATTTGTTGAATTGCGGGGATGGAGACATGAGAGTTGATGATGCTATTCTTCCTACTCTTATATATGTTTTATTTTTTACAAAACGTGACCTCTTTAATTAAGGAAGTATTAACTTTAGTAACTGTAGGAAATGTAACAATATGCAATTCCTCTTTCCCCTCCTGGGATTCTGCATTCTCTAATACCTTGCTTTTGCCCGGTTCCCTCCTCTTCCCCCGCCCTCAGTTTTGGCTGCTGTCTGGAACCAGGCTGGTGTTCCAGGAGCGAGCCTGGTGTCTGGAAGGTAAGCATCTGACTCCCTCTCCCTCTGCGAGCGCGGGGATCAGGAGCCAGGTAAGCGCCCTGCGCGCAGGAGAAATCCTTTGCGGATCAGCTGTCAGCTCTTTGCTTTCTCAGAAAACAGTGCTGCCAATCTTTTATCGGTTTCCACGCATGGGTGTTCATGCCTCGGGGACTTCATCCATGTGTTTTCATTGCCTACCACGATCGTGTTACACTTCAGAGTGTAAGTGACAAGGAAGTGATTCACCCGGCATAAACTTCCTGACATGAGAAGGAGAGGAGGCAATTAAAAGTGCTTTCCTTGTCTTGGCCAAAAAAAAAAAAAAAAAAAAAGTATTAAGTGATTTTCATTTTCCCGCTTCTTACCAAAACCTCTTGACGCGGTCTTCGTGTTCAGAGAGAAGACCTGTCAGGGGTAGGAACGGGGCGCAGCAGGCCAGCCTCAGCACCTCACAATGAGGGGGAGCCAGTGAATCGCCACCAAAACGCTGCTCTAAAGGGAAAGACTGTGAAAGGGCGCATCAGGGTCCAGCGCTGGCTGAGGACTCCTCTCTCCCAGGCCCACTGGGTGCTGACACAGCAGGCCTGTGCTCAGCCTCTGCCTTCGAGGGAGCGCCTCATGTCTGGGGACACAAAACTGACTTTCAAAACGCAAATACCAATACCTGGGAGGAGAGGCTTCCGGATGAGCTGGGCCACAGAAAACGCTGAGTTCAGAGGGCAGGTGGCACTTAGGAGTGACTGTCATTCTGTGCTTGGCCTTGAAGAGGGGACAGTTCAACGTGGAGGCGGTGGTTCAGCTGAGAAGGGCCGATGACCTGAGCATGAGCTTAGAAAGGGGAGCACATAGGACAAACACGCTAAGAAACGGAAGTCTCACGTGGTAGGAAAACGTGGAGAAATCTGCAGGCACTAGACGACCACGGGCCCTAAACAGCCTGGAAGAATCTTTCTCCTTTTCAGGAGAACAGAGATTCTGAAGAAAAGTGTATGCAAAGAAGTCCCAGTTATCGATGCCACATAACAAATGACCCCTTAAACATAGTGGCTTAAAACCACAGCCATTTATTATTGCTCATGATTCTGCAGTCAGGACGGGGCTCAGCCAGGTGGCTTTTCTGCTCCACGTGGTGCCTGCAGGGGCTCCGCGCTGAGGCTGGCTTCTTCGCTCGCAGGGCAGCCTCCTCAGCAGGAACACAGCGGCCACTGTCTCTCTGTGCGGCCCAGTGTGGGCGTCCTCACAGCTTGAGAGGCTCAGGGTGGCCACACATTTTCAACAATGGCTGGCTTCTGAGGAGACAGTGGGAGATGCCGGTCATCTCACAGGCCAGTCCCAGAACTAATATAAATGACCTCCACTGCATCCCGCCGGCCAGAGAAACCACGAGGCCAGCAGACTCCGGCTGGGGAAGACCTCGCCTCTCTGAGGAGAAGCAGGAACATCTAGGGAAGAAGAGAATGGCTGGCAGCGATCTAGGAGATTATGCTACACAAAGAAGATGCCCACTTTGGAAAGAAGAAAGGAGAATACTTATTCTTGTTGTTGTTAATCCTCACCTGAGAGATATTTTTTCCATTGATTTTTTTTAGAGAAAGTGGGAAGGAGGGAGGGAGAGAGAGAGAGAGAGAGAGACAGAGACAGAGAGAGATTGGTTGCCTCCCACACACACCCTGACCAGGGCAGGAATCAAACCTGCAACCCATGTACGTGCTCTTAACCAGGGATTGAACCCATGACCCTTCCATGCGTGGGCCAATGCTCTAACCATTTAGCCACACTAACCAGGGCGAAAGGAGAATACTTTTTAATATTAAAAAACAAAACCTGAATGTTCAGTAAAACACACACACACACACACACACACACACACACACACACACAACAACAACAACAACAACATTCAGGGTGTTAATTTTGTATCCTGCTACATTGCCGAATTCATTTATTAAACTTAGTAAGTCTCTAGAGCAGGGGTCCTCAAACTACGGCCCGCGGGCCACATGCAAATACAAATATTGTATTTGTTCCCGTTTTGTTTTTTTACTTCAAAATAAGATATGTGCAGTGTGCATAGGAATTTGTTCATAGTTTTTTTTTTTAAACTATAGTCCGGCCTTCCAAAGGTCTGAGAGACAGTGAACTAGCCCCCTGTTTAAAAAGTTTGAGGGCCCCTGCTCTAGAGTTCTCTATGTATAATATCATGTCATCCCTGAATAATGGCAGTTTTATTTCCTCCTTTCCAATTTAGATGCCTTTTATGTTTTCCTCTTGTCTGGTCCCTGTGGCGAACACTTGCCGTACTATGTTGAGTAGGAGTGGTGAAAGCGGACATCCCTGTCATGTTCCTGTTCTAGGGAAAATAGTTTTAGTTGTTGCCCATTGAGTATGATGTTGGCTGTAGGTTTGTCGTGTATGGCCTTTATTATGTTGAGTTATGATCCCTCTCTTCCCACTTTACTGAGAATTTTTATCAAAACTGTGTGTTGGATTTTGTTGAATGCTTTTTCTGTATCTATTGATGTGATCATGTGATATTTTTTGTCTTTTAATTTGTTTATGTCATGTATCACGTTTATTGATTTGCGAATATTGTACCAGCCTTGCATCCCTGGAAGAAATTCCACTTGGTCATGGTGTAAGATCTTTTTAATATATTGCTGGATGCAATTTGCTAATATTTTGGTGAGGATTTTAGCATCTGTGTTCATCAGGGATATTGGCCTGTAATTCTCGTTCTTTGTAGTGTCTTTATCTGGTTTTGGAATTAGAATAATGCTGGCCTCATAAAAAGAGCTTGGAAGTGTTTCTTCCTCTTGGATTTTTGGGAATAGTTTGAGGAGGATAAGTGTTTTTCTTCTTTGAATGTTTGGTAAAACTCCCCTCTGAAGCCATCCAGGCCAGGGCTTTTGTTTGCTGGGAGTTTTTTATTACTGCTTCTATTCCATCCATTGTTACTGGCCTAGTCAGGTTTTCTAATTCTTCCTGGTTAAGTTTTGGAAGATTGTATCTTTCTAGGAATTTGTCCATTTCATCCACATGGTCTAGCTTGTTGGCAAATAGTTGTTGATAGTGTTTTCTTACAATCCTTAGTATTTCTATGGTGTCAGTTGTTACTTTACCTATGTAGTCTCTGATTTTATTTATTTATTTCGGTCCTCTCTCTTTATTTCTTATTGAGACTGGCTAACAGTTCATCAATCTTGTTTATCTTTTCAAAGAACCAGTTCTTGGTTTCATTGATCTTTTGTATTTATTTATTTTTTTTGTCTCTGTGTCATTTATTTCTGTTTTGATCTTTATTATTTCCTTCCTTCTGTTTACTCTGGGCTTTTTCTTCTTGTTCTCTTTCTAATTTTTTTAAGTTGTAGGGTTAGATAGTTTATAAAATTTTTTTCTTGTTTTTTTTTTTTTTTTTTTTATAGTGCTATGAATTTCCCTCTCAAGATTGCTTTCACTGTGTCCCATATATTTTGGGTTGTTGTGTGTTCATTTTTGTTTGTTTCAGGAAGTTTTTTATTTCTTTCTTGATCTCACTGGTAACCCATTCGTTGTTTAATAACATGCTATTTAGCCTCTATGTGTGTGAATGTTTTTTAGTGTTTTTACTTAGTTGATTTTTAATTTTATGTCATTGTGACCTGAGAAGATACTTGATATGATTTCAATCTCCTTGAACTTGTAGAGACTTGTTTTGTGGCCTAATATGTAGTCTATCTTTGAGAATAACCCATGTGCACTTGAGAAGAATGTATATTCTGCAGCTTTGGAATGAAATATTCTGTAAATGCCAATTAAATCTATCTGATCTAGTGTGTCATTTAGAGTCATTGTTTCCTTGTTGATTTTTTATCTGGAAGATCTATCCAATGAAGTCAGTGGTATGTTAAAGTCCCCTACCATGACTGTATTGCTGTCAATCTCTCCCTTAAAGTCCTCCAGAAGTTTCTTTATATATTTAGGTGCTCCGATATTGGGTACATGGCTCAGTGGTAGAGCATCGACCTATGAACCAGAAGGTTACGGTTCAATTCCCAGTCAGGGCACATGCCAAGGTTGTAGGCTCAATCCCCAGTGTGGGGTGTGCAATAGGCAGCCAATCAATGGTTCTCTCTCATCATTGATGTTTCCATCTCTCTCCCTCTCTGAAATCAATAAGGATATATTTTTTAAAATAATAATAATGAATTCTCAGAAAGAGAAACTAAAAAAATCCCATTTATCACTGCAATGAAAAAATTAAGATACTTAAGAATGAATTTAACTGAGGAGGTAAAAGACTATACTCAGAAACCTACAGGACATTGAAAAAAGAGATAGAAGAAGATATAAACAAGTGGAAGAACATACTGTGTTCATGGATTGGTAGAATTAATATTATTTAAATGTCCATGCTACCCAAAGCAATCTATAGATTCAACACAATCCCTATTAAAATACCAACAGCATATCTCACAGATCTAGAACAAATACTCTAAAAATGTATATGGAATCAAAAAAGGCCCAGAATAGCTGCAGCAATCTTGAGAAAGAATAAAGTAGGAGGGATCACAGTAGCAGATATCAAGCTCTATTACAATGTGCCCAAAGTAACACAATTAGTAAAAGCCCCTATTTCTCTCATGCAAAGCATGTTCACTTATTTTATTTGGATAAAAGTCTACATCACCCAGTAACAACAAGCACACCCAGTGCCCAGTTATTGGTTTCTCATACCATTTTTCAACAAAAGGTACAAGGGTCATTGGAGAAATGGCTGACTCTAGGGCTGGGACAATGAATTTGGTGTAGGATGGTTCTCAAGATGAGCCTGGAACATCTTCTAGAGCAGCGGTCGCCAACCCTTCGTACCTCACGGACCACCAGTGGTCCATGACCACCGGTTGGTGACAGCCATTCTAGAGCTAGGAAGTCAGAAAGTGCTCAAGAGAAAAACAAAACAATCACAAAAAGCATACTGTTGGGGCATGGCACCGGGACGCTGGAAGGAACACACTAAAGAGCTCCAGTAGCCACAGCTGGAGCGGTGTGCGTAACAAAATAAATAGCAGTACTGTATCATAAACCAGTGTATAAAATACGCAGACACAAGTCCATCCGGTATAAATAAATAATTAAGCAGGCCCATAAGTGGGTCAGAGAGATAAGTCTTCCTTATAGAAGAATTCCAAATAATCTATGTAGATACTTCCCCTTTGGGGAGTGTGGGTTGGATTTAGTGACTCTCTCATTTAAAGAATGGAGTATGGGAAGGGAAATCGTTACTTCACAGTGGAGAAACCTGGTAGGCCCCACCTTAACTGAGTGGTTAGGTTAATATCATCGGTAATAAGTCATGTTGATCTGATATGATGTGATGAAAAGAGCATTTCACTGTTCCTCAGAACCCATAGCCCCAGTCCAAGCCTGAGAAAAACTGTCAGGCAAAACCAAATGGCCTCAGAGTGTCAATGAATAGGAAAGACAGAGAGACCATCACAAAGCAGACGAGACCAAGGAGACATGATGACTCAATGCAATATGGTGTCCTGCTTCAGTCCTAGAACAGGAAAAGGACATTCGTAAATAAACAAGGGAAATCAAGTCTGTATTTTGTTAATACAAATGGACCAGTATTTACCTCCTAGTTTTTACAAAGGGCCGTAATTAGGTAGAATGTTGACATTAGCAGAAACTGGGTGAAGAGCAAATGGGGCTCTCTATACATTTTGTAGATCTCAAAGTATTCCAAAATTTTTTTAAAAAATTATTTAAGAAAAGTCAGCATCCAGAAACAGCAACCAGCGTAGGATAATTCTAGATATTAAAACCTTTAGAATGCCCATGAGTTAGGCTCCAGCTCCAGTCTAAGATAATCATCAATGGACATGTTAATACGTTAACAAAATCTCATGTCATTCTTGTAAGGACCTTCAGAGTAAGTAAGGCTGAGATAACTCCCACGTAACAAATGAGCAAAACCAAAAAACAGGGAGAGAGGCGACCGCCCAGGATTCTAGCGGAGCCTAGAAACAGAGCTCCTGATCCCCGGTGCAGGTGCTCAAGCAAGAGGCACATTTGCGTGCCGCCCTCAGGTCCACACGGGGCACTCAGACCTGGTCCCAAAGCTTCACCGCGGCCTGGCCTGCCCGGCGTCCCAGAGCCGGCACAATCCCCCCACGAATCCAGAGAGCAGCTGAGCCCCCAGGGGTCCGACCGGGGCCACAGGAGCGGGGAGCTGGGCTGGGTTTTTATTTCTTTTTTAACTTAATCCAGCCCCCCCACAGCCATCCCTTCTTGGTGTGACATCTAACTCTTCCCTTTTGTCTGAACTTCGGTGCTGACAGAGCAGGCCACATGGAGATCCTGTGTAATGGCCACCAGCTCCTGGAGTGTGCCCAGCACCCTGGAATGTGTCCAGCTGTGCACCCACTCATGGGAGGGGGAAGCTGCTAATGGCGAGTGGGGAAGGTGCGGCTCCTGGGCCCTGGTTCACTGCTGCCTCCTGTGCCCAGGCCTGAACTGGCCAGTGAGCTGGCTCCACCTTTGTGCCCTCATTTCAGGGCCTCGGCTCCAAGGTGGTCAGTGGCAGCGGCCCCCGCGGCTCCGGCATAACAAGGCCCCGAGTGAACGGTTCCTGCTCCCTTCCCATTAAGACCTTTGCAGGGTGCATACAGACAATTGCGTGCTTTGTTCTTGAAAAATTTGGTGTCCAGGCATTACCCTGCTCCATCTTCACTAGCCTAGACCTTTGTATTTCTTTGGCTTTAGATAATGATCGGCATCAGGGAGTAACGATTAGCTGGGGCTCCTTTTAAGGAGGAAAGCCTTTCAAAGTAACCTAGCAGTTAGTAATTGTGTCTCGCCACTAAAACCATTAAAAAAGACGAGAGAAAACTGAACAAGAAGTTCAGCCTCTTACAATGGTGTGTTTTAAAGCAAGTGGACATTTGGCCTTGAGTTCTCTGCTGTACTTTCTACCAGCCCTTAAAGGGAACTGAAACTTTAGACAGAGTAGCCCATTTTTCTCACCGGAGTGTTGCTCCCTGAACCCCTGGGCACAGCTGGCTGGCTCCGTCAGCACCCAGCACGCCCGGAACAGCAGCTCTGGGCGGCACAGGGAGAAGAAACAAATGCACGTGGACGTGTGGTCAGCTCACACTAAGGCATCCACAGGAGGACGCTTTTCCGTCTGTGTGTTCAGAGAACCACAGCCCAGCTGTGGGTTGCAGATCAAAAAAGACCCTATTCAGTGTGGTGAAAATAATACTTAGCAAAATGTTGAATCAGGTCCTACTTCCTGCCCAGAACCCAAATAATGGAGCCACGTGATGAGACAGTCTCTACAGGACCTGGAGGGAGGGGAGGGAGGGAGGCTGCGTAGCCCAGCAGCAGCCCGGCCTCTGCTCCACCTCCCACAGGGCATGCGGGATTGCCTGTAAGAGTAACGGCGTCAAAAACCAAAAACTCATTCAGGAAGGCAGAAGACAAATACAGGTCGTGTCCCAGCAATCCTGACATCCCCGGGATGTTTGATCGCTTTATGCCCATAGCTGTTACTCTTTTGCTCAAACGTTGCCTCGATGTCCTGTGTCCTGATCTGTTGATTTTTCCTGAGTGCTGTTTCTGTTGCAGCAGCAGGTGACGGGTGCCTCAGCCCCTGGGTAGCCCCTGCCCCCCGTGCCTCTAAGACTATGTTCCCGTTCATGTGACGCCCAGGTCCACAGCGCAGCCCAAGGCCTGTTGGCACGCTGGCTGGTAAGAGGCCACAGGAGCGGACCCAGCACTAGTCACCTGGCCGGCCTCAGGGAAAGGAACCCTCCCTCTCCTTCCTGAGTAGGAGCTACTCAGGGACCCGGCTGCACCCAGGAAGCCTTGGGAGCCTGTTGATGGCAAGTGACCTTGGCTTTTCGGCTGTATCTGCTCAAATCTAAAGCCACCAGGAAGGCTGGTTTCAGTGTCGGTGCCGTCAGTCACGTGGTGGCATCTTTGGGGGGTGGGGGGCTCCAAGTCACGCCAGTAGTTCTGAGCAGACACAGCCACTGGCACAGAGGCGTAGCCTTAGGAACCGTGGCTGGGAGTAAGAGCATACAGGCCCCAAAGCCAGGACGCTACTTGGCTGCCTCAAATTTAGAAAATGGGTTACACTCATTTACTATTTTGAACTAAGTGCAGAATACAAATGCAGTCACTGCTTTGTGGCAAAAGGGCTTGGGGTGGAAGAAACAGCCCCGGGGGGAGGGGGGGTGAAGAGGAGTTTACGGGAGAGTTCAGAGCTGGGAAGATGGTGCTGGGACATCAGCCTTCTCCGAAAATCCTCAGCTCATGAATGCACACCCCATACCTGTACCCATGAGGCTTCGGGTCGGTACCTGTGCCCGTCGCTTCCTGCAAAGGCCACGGTGGCTGTTTTCACGCTGCAGGAAATGTTTCTTTTTAATGGACACTCAGACTTCCCAACCTTCTATTCCCCTTTTCTCAAACCACCTGGAGTGAGGCAGCCTAACAGATGGTCAGGTGCTGGAATCAAAGGCACAGGATGTTGAAAATACTCCCTGGGAAGTATCAGGAAGGGAGGTCAGGTTTCTCAGTCCCTTCCCCTCGTCCACTACCCACAGACTCTTGCTTTTCTTTGTAAGGAACTGGAGAAAGACCTCTGGCTCCCGCCCCTTCTCATCCCCCCAGTAGGCTCGTCTGACTTGGCTACAAGCAAGTGGGGTGATTTGCTGGGGTCCAACCCCAGCGGGTCCAGGGGTCCCCAAAGGCGTAGACAGAGTCGGCAAACAAGGAAGGACACGGAGACAGCGTTCAGTTGATCAGCAGCCTAGCCAGGATCTCCAGCCAGGATCTCCAGCCAAGTTCTGGTCTGGATCTCCAGAGAGGTTCTGCTTTGGATCTCCAGCCAGGTTCTGTGTCCATGTTCTCTTGCTAGGTTCTCCAGGTTCTCCAGCCAGGTTCTGTAGCCATGTTCCCTCGCTAGGTTCTTCAGCCAGGTTCTGTCCAGGTTCTCCAGACAGGTTCAGTCACCAGGTTCTAGTCAGGTTCTCTTGCCAATTTCTGTAGTCAGGTTCAGTCCAGGATCTTTTGCCATGTTCTCTCCAGCAAAGTTCTTCTGTCTGTGTAGGTTCTGTCTTCTGAGTTCTGTGTTCTAAGTTCTGTGTTCTAAGTTCTGTGTTCTAAGTTCTGTCTTGTTGCATCTGTATTTATACCAGTTGATTCAATCCTATCTATCTCTATTACAAAGGTTAGGGCGTTTCTTATCTTCATTCCAGGGAGTAAAGATTATGTAGCTTAAGCACGATTGTTCGTAGTTAAAGTGATTAATTACCCGCCTGGCACTTAGTTAAGAGGTTTTATTCCCTCCCTAACTTCAGGGGAAAATCCCTACCTGGGGAAACAACCTTTCTCAGAGAGGAGACCTTGGTTAAAACACATAGTGCCAAGAAGGTGAGCAAACATATTAAGAACAGTATGCCATATGTGCCAGGTCCCTTGAAACAGCAAGCATGGACCGGCTCCCGGCAGTGATTGTGCGCTTGGCTGTGTCCTCCGGGCTGAGAGGGAAAGGCTGGTGCCAGTGTAAGCACAGGTGCCATCCCATCCGGGTGGGGACGGACATCTCCTCTTGGTGGCACTTGGTCAGCAGGGCAGGAGTTTTACTGAAATGACATCACAGTGGAGTGGCCACACAGGGAACACACTGAGACAAGTGTTTAAATCTTCTATTGAAAGCCCCGCCCCCCGCCCCCCACCCCGCAGACTGGGTTATTTTCAGTTCTGTGGGACCCCTGGCCCACCGCCAGGAGACCGCAGGACCAACTAGAACATGCATGTGTATTCTCTCCCCTGAGCTGGAGACGCTCTGAGAGAGACAGGGTAGGATCAGAACAGACAGATCGCTGCCCTTAGGAACAGGGCTCTGTCTCCCTTCCCCTCCCCTGCTCCCCCGGCCCACGCTGCTCTCAGTGGCACAAAATACACTGTTGGACCTAAAGTTGCAGGCCATGCAAGTGAGGCTAAGAAAACACAAGTGCAACTTGGTTTCTTCAGTTTGGCCAGTAAAAGAGACCCCAGGTCACCACCCCTGTGGTCTGGTTTCCGAGCGGCAGCCACCTGGCTGGCCTGCAGGCTGGCCGCCCAGTGCAGCTTTGTGAGGCTGGGGAGTGTGCCGGGGTCACTGTTTCCTTCCGTCCAGCGTAACCACCTCAGGGGAGACCCCTGCTCTGCTGAGCCCCAGCCTCTGAGTTCCTAGGACAGCGGCTCTGTCCTGAGGCCCGTTGTCCACCAGAGTCCTCCAGGGTGCCCACTGGTGGGATTTGTTCCTAAGAGGAGCCGGTTATACAAAAATCTTCAGATGATGGAATTCCCCTGGACCCAAGTGGACAGGGCTGACCCCAGTCAAAGACAAGGTGCGTTTTATCATGATTCCCTAGTACAGTTTAAATGAATTACTGAACTTGAAACAGAAATATCCCTACTCCACCCATTTAAGTAGAAATTAATATTCTAGCTAAAAATACTTTTTTATAAAACAAAATGTGTGTTGTAGTTGCTGTTCTTTTGTCTGGTGCTAGTCGCCCTTTTCCTTTGGAGAGAAGTACAGGTTCCCTGCTTGAAGGAAGCAATCCTGAGATTCCCAGTCCCCCAGGGGCAGCGTCTGCAGAGCTGCCACGTGCCGTGCCACGCCCAGGACCTCCACGGGGATGCCGTGTGGACACGGCTGCGGCGCCGCCCCGGGCTCCTCATGGGGTTCTTGTACAGCCACACTCTTTCCCTTCCCTTCTCCCCTTATCCCTTAGCAGTCACTTACCTGTTCTCCATTGCGATAATGCTGTCATTCAGGAGTGTTGTATGCTGATAAAAGGGCTTGCATAACGTGCATCCTTTAGGGACTGGCTTTTCCTACTCAGCATCGTTTTCTGGAGATTTACCCAAGTTGCTGCTTGTGTGAACGGTCTGTTTCTTTCTCATTGCTGAGTAGCATTCCATGGTGTACATGTTCCACAGTCTGTGTAACCGTTCACTCATTGAGAGACATCTGGTTTTCTTCCGTTTCTTATTATTAGGAATAAAGCTGTTATGAAGATGGGTTTTAATTGGTATGAAGATAGGTTTTAATTTCTCTGGAGTAAATGCCCAGTAATACCATTGCTGGGTTTATGGTGGGTACATGTTGATCTTTTCTTAAAAAAATTGGCAAACTATTTTTCCGAGTGGTGTGAAATTTTCACTCCACCAGCACTGTGGAGTGGCCTTCACATCCTCACCAGCATTTGGTGGTGCCACTGTTTTTCTATTTTAGCCACTCTGACTGGTAGGTAGTCATATTTCATTGTGGTTTTAATTTGCCTTTCCCCAATGGCCAATGATGATGAATATTATTTTCTATGTGTTTATGTACCATCTGTATGTCCTCTTTGGTAAAATGTCTGCTCACGTCTTTCTGTCCATGTTTTAATTGGATTGTTTGTTGTTGTTTGAAACATTGAATTTTTAGAGTTCTGTATATATTCTAGATACTAATCCTGTGTCAGACACATAGTTTGCAAATATTTCCCCCCCAGGCTGTAGTTTGTCCTTTAATCCTCTTAACATAGTCTTTTTGCAGAGTAAAAGTTCTGAATTTTGATGACGTCCATCTCGTCAATTCAATTTCCTTGAATATGTGGAGGATATTTTATATCAAAATCGGAAGCATTTCAACAATCCTGAGTGCTGTTATTTTTCCTTTTCTGACTTCTGGAATTCCAACTGCAGGCATGTGAGGTTGCTGGGCCTAATGCTCTCTTCATATTTTTTTCTTTTTTCTCTCTGCTCCACTTAGAACAATCTCTACTGCTCTGTTTTCTAGCTTCGTCATCTTTGTTCTACAAATGTTCTATCTGCTATTAAATCCATCAGTGAATTTTTATCTGAATTCCATTTTTTAGTTCTATAATTTTTCTTGTGGTCTTTTTTAGAGGTTACATTTATCTCATGAAATATCCCAGGATATTGTGCTTTCTCTAGATTTGGGGTGACATCATGTAACTTTTATAGTAATCAAGACATTGTGTATAACATTTTTCTCTTTTCTTTTCTTTTTCCCCCTCTCTTTTGTCCTGGGGTTAGGGAGAGGGGCTGAATGTTAAGATTCCCCCTCAAGTCAAAGTCAGCAAGGGCTGTTTTATTTTATTTTATATATTTTATTGATTTTTTACAGAGAGGAAGGGGGAGGGATGAAAGAAGAGGGAGAGAGAGTTAGAAACATTGATGAGAGAGAAACATTGATCAGCTGCCTCCTGCACACTCACTCCCTGACTGGAATCGAACCTGGGACCCTTGAGTCCGCAGGCCGACGCCCTAGCCACTGAGTCAAGCCGGTTAGGGAAGGGGCTGTTTTAATTAGACTGAGTTCATGGATTTAGACTGGTCGCACTCCCACTCCTATTCTGCAGTTTTGGTCCTCTCAGCACTTTTCTTTCTTTCTTTTCTTTTTATTTTATTGATTTTTAGAGAGGAAAGGAGAGGGAGGGAGAGAAACATCGATGTGAGATCAAACATTGATCAGCTCCTCCTAAACACCCTCCACTGGGGATCAAACACACAACTTGGGCATGTGCCCTAACAGGGAATTGAACCGGCAACCCATAAGTGCTGGGGATGACACACAATCAACTGAGCTGCCCCGGCCAGGGCTCCTCTCAGCACTGGAGCTGGGAGGATGTTGGACTAGCGGTTCTCAACCTGTGGGTCGCGAACAATGAAAATACATCCTGCATATCAGATATTTACATTATGATTCATAACAGTAGCAAAATTACAGTTATGAAGTAGCAACGAAAATAATTTTATGGTTGGGGGTCACCACAACATGAGGGACTGTATTAAAGGGTCATGGCATTAGGAAGGTTGAGAACCACTGGCAGAAATCTTTGACTTAGCTTTGGGTTCAACTTCTGGTTGTCACCAGGGGAGCAAAGTTCTCCTGAATCTTTCTACATCCCACTAGAAGTAGAAGCTCTCCCAAACTGCTTTGGAAATTAAAAGTTCCAGGACACACTGGCACAGAATTTCTCCATAATAACATTGCACTCCTATCGTGTATTTAGTTCGGGCTGTTTCTAGAGCTTTTGCTTCTTGAAAAAAAGTTTTTGACTAAAAATTACCCCTTGTTGGGTATGTTCGCATTTCTTTGAGGCTATACTGACAAGGCTGAACTATGGGTTGATGAAAATGCTGTATTCTTTTATATGAAAGGGTGTGAAGCTAATAGTGAAGCTTTGTTACAACCACCTAATTTCATATTCTTTCTCGTTTCATGTAAATGTCTTTGTCTGTAGAAAATGCTACCAAGGGCGGCCTTGTGGTTACTTTAATTCCATTGCCAATACCTTCATATGGTTTCCTGTATTCTAAAGGGAAGGCTATGTGCTCTCGTCTTCTTTTTAAACTTTTCCTCTTATGAATCAGTAGCAGTTGAATAAATGTCAGAAGTTCTTATTAAGTGGTTAGCGTGGATGCCTGTGTCAGCATTCTTGTCTTAGGCGATGGCGATTAAGCATACTTTGTAATGGAAAATGCCAGACTTTTAAAGAAATTATTTTCATTGCTAACCGAAGAGCACACAGTAATACTAATATTTATAAATACTCACATTTTAGAGAGAAGGAAGGTTTCATGTCTTGGAAGTCACAGCAGCAGGGTTCAAGGTCCCACTCCTCTACTGAAGTGGGCATTTTTAGTAATACTTAGCAGATGACAGAATTGTGCACTTTTTCTTTGAAAACCACTACAATGGGAAGGACTTTATTTTTTTAATTCTCAACCAAGGATGTTTTTTTCATTGATTTCTATAGAGAGTGGAAGGGATGGAAGCGGGCGAGGGGTTAGAGAGTGACACAGTGACTGGTTGCCTCTCACACACACCCCTACTGGGGCTGGGAAAGTTGCAACCAGGTACATGCCCTTGACCGGGGATTGAACCCAGAACCCTTCAGTCCACAGGCTGACACTCTAGTCACTGAACCAACTGGCCAGGAAGAACATTTTGGAGGTAAATTTGTTTCTCTTCAAATAAACTCTCTAGTTGGGCTACATAAAGGTGGTTTCTTTAAAAACATGTGTTTTTATTGATTTCAGAGAGAGGAAGGGAGAGGGAGAGATATAATCATTGATCGGCGGCCTCCTGCACGCCCCCTATAGAGGATTGAACCCACAATCTGAGCATGTACCCTGACCAGGAATCAAACCGTGACCTCCTGGTTCATAGGTTGTGCTCAACCACTGAGCCACACCGGCCGGGCCATGAAGGTGGTTTTGTTGTTGTTTGGTAAAGAAGAAAATGTCTTCATTCTAACATTTCAGATTATGGTAAATATTTCTATCAGCTGATAAACAGACCAATTAAGAGAACATATTAAACTGGAGTCTTGGTTAACAGAACCATGGATTTCATTGCAGGTTAATGAAACCTGGCTGTAGGAGCCATCCAAATGGATGTGTTCTTGGGACCAGCAGGCTACGGCCTGGCCCTGCCTTGAGGAGCTGGCCGGTGTCAGTAAAACCAGGAGCAGAGCTCCCTCTCCGGTGGTGATGGGTGAAGGAGAGAGTAGACTGACAGCACACGGAGTGTGACTGTACCTCATGGGAGTGCTTCCCGTGTGTTCGTAATGTCGACCACTAGCCAGGCATTTGCGCTCAGGTGGCACACTAGCTGTTACAGGCCTGCCACTCGCCCATGTGAAAGAGTGTGTGTGGTCAGTTCGTCAGGAGAGGCGACGGGTGTGATGGAGAGAAGACAAGGCGGCCTCCATGCGCTCGGTGAGTTTGGAAGTTCAGGCTTCAGGAGAAGAGGTAGCAGCCGCAGGAAACTACTTGATCCTGGTGGCTGTCCTTGGTCACAGTTTGACAGTCGGCACGCTGCTCTTTGGAAGGGAGGGACATTGTGTGGTGACTTGGGTGTAGCCTGGAGGAGCAGGCCATGCAGGAGCGCCCACCTACCTCCTGAGGGGGCTCTGCAGGGCCAGTGCCTTGCCTCCCCGGGAGAGCCTTCCCTCCCCGGGAGAACCTTCCCTCCCCGGGAGAGCCTGCTGCCTCTGGAACACCCTCCAGGCTGATCGTCCCTCGCAGGGGTAGTTTCTGGAGAGGTGATGCCTTGGCCTTCTCAGGAGGAGCATCCAGACCACCAGGCCAGCTTTTCCACATCCTGGCAGCTGGCTCTGAAGCTAGTGTCCTTGGCACCTTCCTCCAAGGGTGACATCCTAGCAGTCCCCTGGCCCCGTTACTGCCCTGGTCCCCTGGGAGAATGTGTGCTGGGCAGACCCATGTTCTCCACAGCAGGCGCGCACGGGACAGCCACTCTGGCGTAGGGAGAACACCAGGGTCCTGGTTTGCTCATGTCAGAGCCGCTTCCTCAGTGCGACGCCCCACACCCTCCAGGGATGGGAACTGTGAGTGAGGCATAAAGGAGAAGGTGGAGGCGGGGGAGGTGAAGGCAGGGGAGGAGGAGGCACGGTAGGTCGGCTGGGCTGTGGGAGCAGGAAGCTCTGGATTAAAGCCCCAGTTGGTCCAGTTATAAGGTATGTAAAGTCCTAAATTCTTTCAGCTTTGTCTTCATCTGTAAAATGGGGTGAACCTGACAGAGCTGTGGTGAGGACTGAATGAGGCAGTTAACATGAAGACCTCCTCTGTCACCTGGCACACAGTAAGTGTGCAGCGAATGGCAGTGCCAAGCAGCAGGGAGCAGAGCACAGGAAGCCTGGGTGACATCTGCAAAGGGCTGTGTGTGACTGCATGACACTGTGATCAAGACGCTGGAGGTGCAGGGTGGCCAGTCCAGGCAGCCCAGTGCTGCCTCTCTACCTGGTTGCCTTTCCACGCCCAGCTACCTGGGATGGGTGTGGAGCGCGGACTGACACTGTGGGAGAGACAGATCCTTGGCCAAGGCTGGGGCCCAATCTATGAAATGTCCACTGGGGACTAGGGCTGGCCAGCACGCGCATGGAGGAACATGGGGGGAAATAAGGCAGGAAGAGGAGGCCAGAAGCGCCTGGCAGGTCTGCTACATGCCACAGCAGCCATGGCGGCCACGCATGACAGCCACAAGGAGCATGACACCTCATTTCACCAAATGCTTTCATCTTATTCCCCATCACAACCTTTTAGACTAAAGATGATTTGTTGGTTGTATTGAGGTCCCCCTTCTTTTAAATTTTCTGTTCAATATCTTATTAATCCAAAATCAAGTCATTTGGAAAAGAGTGGGCAGAAAAGTGCATGACTCGCCCACCCACACCGAACTAGCCCTTAGAAAGTAAAGGTTGGCAGCAGAAACGCCTTCTGAAAATTAGGTAATAGAGATCGCATGGGAAGTTTATTTGTGGTGTGGTTTGGTAAAGCTGCTATTTCCGTGCCTAACCAGCTATGGTGACTGGTACAAAGCAGGGCACACTCGCTGAGCACCTTTAAGACACACCAATTCTGTCATTTCACAAACGAGGAAACAGGCCAGGAAGTCCCGGTCCCAGTCCCAGGACTAGGACATGGAAGTGCCTAGTCCACACCCTGGCTGCCCCGTGAGCTTCAGTGAGAGAATTCTCTGCAAACCCCTCTGCCCTGGCTTCCCGGGCACCTGGGGGCAGCTTCCATATAAACGTTTTCCTCTCATCTCCCACAGGATGTGCTAACCTGTTATAGTAGCTCTACTACTGGAGGTACTGGATCTGAGAGCACCTGTGTGGTAGGAGGCAGTAAGAAATGTAAGAATAGCCCGGCTGGTGTGGCTCAGTGGTTGAGCATCAACCTATGAACCAGGAGGTCATGGTTCCATTCCAGGTCAAGGCACATGCTTGGGTTGTGAACTTGATCCCCAGTGTGGGTCATAATTGATGTTTCTGTCTCTCCCTCTCCCTTCCTCTCTGAAATCAATAATAAAAATATTTTTAAAAAATAGAAATGTAAGGACAGGCATTATTCTTTTATTCTAACCAGTCCTGACCTCCTGAAAGTTGTGCGCCAAAATCTCTCTTTAAAAGCAACATTGTACAGTGGGTCCAACACCCTGTGGTCAGGCAGGTGGTCCTTTCCCCAAGGACAGCGTAGATATGGGAGGCCATCCTGGGACCATGGGTGAAGGTGATGGCTATGTCCTCCCAGCAGCCAAAGCCAAGGGGTCTCAGGTACAGGGGCAGCCACTCTGCCATTGCTGTCCCTTGGAGGACAGGGCAGGAGCCTGAAAGATGACAAGCAGTCCTCACACCAAGAATGAGGAAGGCGTGGCGGTAATGTGAGAATTCGTGACTTTAAAGCAGCCATCATAGAAACGCTTCAGTGAGCAAATATGAACACACTTCGGACAAAAATAGAAAGTCTCAGCAAAGACATCGAAACTATAAAAAAGCCAAATGGAAATCTTCAAATATAAATATATATATATATATATATATATATATATATATATATATACATTTACATTAATATAAAATAGTCATATATAGATATATAGATAAGAACTAGGAGTTCAGGAAAAACAAAGGTGATAGGAAAGCAAATGGAATTAATGTCTAGCTCAGCCGTGGGCAAACTATGGCCCGCAGGCCGGATCCGGCCCGTTTGAAATGAATAAAACTAAAAAAAAAAAAAAAAAACCGTACCCTTTTATGTAATGATGTTTACTTTGAATTTATATTAGTTCACACAAACACTCCATCCATGCTTTTGTTCCGGCCCTCTGGTCCAGTTTAAGAACCCATTGTGGCCCTCGAGTCAAAAAGTTTGCCCACCCCTGGCTAGTATCTACTCTGGGACAAGGTCAGTAGTGCTAAATGCTTTATTGTTATAATTATCATATAACAAATACGTCATTACATATTTATTGTTTAATTTAATTCTTACAAAATCCTATGAGAGAGAGAATACCTCCTTCCTACAGATGAAGGAAGTGGGCTCAGCAAAGTTCACGACCTGTCCATATTCTCTAGGGAACAGACTATTTTAGGATGGCTTTAGGAAGGCAGTAAATCTAACCAGACACTGAGAGCTTGAGAGAGACCTAATTCAGTTAGGGTGAGTCAAATGAGAAAGAATGGCAGATGTGGCGACGCGGTGAGATACGAAGAGTGTCACCTGATGGCAAGATGCATGTCCTTGGTCCCGGTGGAAAGTGCAGCTTGTGTGTGAGTGGTGGACGAGGAACCAGTGACGGACACTCAGTCAATCAATCGCTATGGAAGGACCAAGTTCAAGTCAATGATTTTGCTTTGACACGAGAAGCAAATGGAAGAGATTCTGGGCTTTGGGAAGAATGAGCAGATCGAAACAAGACTGGAGGAAGGTAATCTGGTGAGGCAAGGTTCTGAAGAGCCTGGCGAAGATCTGAGTAAGCGGCTACGGAGGAGCGTGGAGAGGAGTCTCCCACCAGGTTCTGCTATAAAAACAGAGCAGAGAAACCAGGGGTGCCCTTTCCATGGATGATAAAGACACTCAACAAAGGTGAACCAGCCTTTCTCTGGATGACATGTTAACCTGAGGGACATAGGCTGGTAGTCCTTTTCTTTAATACTTTTAACCACCGCCTGGAGAAGGTGATAATCTCACACACAATCAATATGTTTGTTTCAGGCACATAAAAGGGGTCAGATCATCAAATGAGAAATATTGGTACTTATTCCCAGCTTGTCATATTCAGGCTGCCACCACATCACAAGTGGAGTCCTCCAACTCAGTTGACGAGGGCATATGTGCTGTTGTACCTTCTCTAAGGAGGACACTCTTCAAAGCCGTTTAAATGACAAGTACCTTTGTACCAGAGCATATCCAACTGGATAGAAGTGGGAAGCCACACATCCATGTATGTGCTGGATTCCACATCCTGTCACACTCAGCCCCCCAGTTTCTGTGTTAATGGACAGATTCACATCATAACTTACTGCTTATGAGTTTCCTGGAAACCTTCAAAGCCTTGATGATGGCCTTTTAGGGAACATGAGTTGACAACCCTTTGTTTTGCTTCCTTTGGCAGCTGACAGAGTGGCCTTCACATAATTACTTCACTCCACCCTCCCAACCATCTCTGAGGCCAGACTTCTTACCCACACTCTACAGATGAACCCCTTTTGGCCACCCTTGCTAACGAAATCCCTGGGAGTAGGGAACCGCTGCAGCTCCAGTGAAGTAAGGGGACAGGTCAGTCCTCTCCATCACACCAGCTGACTCTGGTTGGGCCCGAGCAGGCCCCGTCCGTTCCTCTCCACTAATGGCGCAGGAGGACCCAAGCGTTTATAAGACTTAATCCCTGGTGGCAAATATTTTCTGCCTTCTTTCCCATCCTTGACATTTTGTTTTTACTCAGCACTTTTGTTGGAGGTTAAAGCCTCTCACAGAGATGGTTGTAAGGCAAGCCCTGGGGATTAGGGAAGTGGGGTGAGCGGTGGCCTTCAGGGGGTCTTCCAGTCCACTATTGAAATTCTCTCCCAGGCATCCACCATCCGGACACTCACTGGCTTTATAAACTACTTCTCTCAGGACTGAAATGCTCTCCCACAGTCAAGCCTGTCAGTCAGCTAGACTCCACTATCAACTGCTAGTTGTGTTATCATACAATTGTCCTCACATAATTAAGTGGCAGACGTGCAGCTGATGATAGTCCTACTGAATGAATGCCAATTTGTCCACTGAGTGCCAATTTGAATTTTAAGGAAGGTATCGGGTTCAGTGACTGATTGCTGTGTAGATACCACCCTAAAGCTCAGTGGCATAAAGTGACAGTTGTTCATTTCTTGGAGTTCTGTGGATAGGCAACGGGGCGGTTCTAGTCTTAGGTCAGATCACTCTGTTGTTACCGAACAAGGGTCCACGGCTGATGCACATACAAGCATAACACCAGCTTTGGAGAGAAAAAGGGAGCTTTATTTGGGAGCTGAGACAGGAGACAAGGCTCAGATGTCGCTCCTGTTCCAGGACTCAGGGTGGGGGTTCAAGAGGTAGCAGTGAAGGGTTTACAAGTGTTACCTGTGAGTGGTATTCACAAGTGTTGCTTGTGAGTGGTGTATCCAAGGTTGAAACGTTGGTTCTAGGTCTTGTTAGAAACAGAGCAGGACCAGGTTCTGCAGTTAACACTATGGCTGTGGTCATGTTAGTTCAATAGAACTAAGGGGTCCAAGATGATGGCTTCCTGCACATACTGGCAGTAGGCCTGCCGGGCTGTTGGCGAGGCCCCTCGGTCCTCCTCCACATGGCCTTTCATCTTCCTGAAGGCTGACCGGGCTTCTGCCCAGCCAGTGGCCTCAGGGTTCTAGGAGAGCAAGGTGACTGTTGCAGGACTGCTGAAGGCCCAACCACAGGAATCCACACCACGTCACTTTCTCTGCATTGGTCAAGGCAAGTCCCAGGCAGCTGGTGCAAGGGATGGAGAGACTATCTCAGTGCCTAGGCAAGAAAGAGGTGGTTGAGGGACATTTCAAGTTGGGGTAAGGGACTTTATATGAACAGAGGTGGGGTCATGGAAAGAGGAAGGAAAACCTTGTAGTCAGAGTCTTAAGAATAACTGGGTGTTGCTGCAAGTGCAGTGGGCACCTCACCTTAAGCACCATGGGAAAATAGGGGTTTGCTTAGCAGGCTGCAAAGCTCAGTCCTTGCCCATCCGGGGCCATCCTACTCTCCCGAGCAGAACAAGGAAAGTGCAGGGAGAGCCAAAAAGAGAAGGAAAAGAAATAACCTACTGCAACTTGGTGTGGGTGAGAAGCCAAAATGATGTTCTAAATCTCCTCCCGAAAATCCACACAGGAACATACATACCCACACGCTGCCCTGTGTGGGCCGAGTGTTTCCGCTCTCTTCAAGGCAGATAGTCTCCAATTCCACTCACTGGGAAGTTCCAGTGGCTCTTAGGTTCTCACTGTTTTTAGAGCAATACCGCCTCCGCTTTGGGTCTGTCCTTTTAAAAACGTTCTGCAAGAACTTACAACTTGTTTGTGTCCTTTTACTTTGAAAAGCCATCTCTTCATTGATGCTTCTTCAAAAGCTATTCACCATAATTTTCTGTATAGAGACGGTGGGCTTGGGGTGCTCTGCCCAGCATAACTGGGTCACATACTGGCAGGATGGGGTGGGGGGCCTGCAACATGCACCATTTTTATGCTTAGATGGAAGCGTATGTTTGGTAAGAAAACTAAACTTTCAGAGTACTTTGGTTAGTCCTAAAGGGCTCCCTGGTAGTAAAATATGCTGTAACTGTGTAATAATCCACACGACATTACCTACCTAAGTTTATTTTTTATTAAGATCATATTTGTAAAAAGTCCCACAGGGAGCACCACGAAGACTCCAGTGCCCTGCATGGTCCCTAATGCAGGCGAGGACCCCAGTGCCTACTCTGTAAGTGAAAGGATGATGATGATGATGATGATGATGATGATGATGATCCTCCTCACAGGCAGAGGTGGGAGAATACCTGGGATCACTGTGAAACGCATTATAACAGGAACAATGCCTGATCCTTCCATCTAGACCAGCGGTTCTCAACCTGTGGGTCACGACCCCAGAAAATACATCCTGCATATCAGATATTTACATTATGATTCATAACAGTAGCAAAATTACAGTTATGAAGTAGCAACGAAAATAATTTTATGGTTGGGGGTCACCACAACATGAGGAACTGTATTAAAGGGTCGCGGCATTAGGAAGGTTGAGAACCACTGATCTAGACCCTAAAGAGTCTGAGCAGTCAACCTCTGGTCTTTCCCATCACACAGCTTCCTCTTCAGTGTCATTGGAGGGGTGACTCTCTGAACAAGTGCGAGTGAGGCAACCCTCTTCTGCACCAGCCATCAATTCCTTCTTTTTAAACTTAGTCTATTATTGAATTTTCCCCGTTGTTCAGTATGAAAAAAAAAAATAGGTTGAGTTTTCTAATGCAAACCCAAAGGAAAAATGACCTTGAATACTGGTATCACAATATGTAGGAGGTATAGGGACTACCCATCTCATGGTTTTGAACTTTGTGGTTAAAGACTTTGAGAGCTGACAGATTACTCAGGGATTTGTCAAGAGTATTAATTACAAACTTTGAAATCTTGGTCAGCGAAAGTTCATCACGGTGCCTCTTGCAAATATGATCAAAGTCTTTTCAGTACTGATTTGATGGTGCTTAACCACAGTGCATAAAGAATGAAGGTTTTCATTAGAAATTACTGATGTAATAGAGCACATTTGAAAGGAGGAGGCACTGTATTGTGGGACTATGAAAATTCATGCTCTTCCCCCATGCCACCCTCACCCCAGTTTTGGACCGCCCGCTCCCCTTCTCTGAACACTTGGAATTGCCTTTGGGACTGCTGCCAAGGAACTGTGGTCCAATAGCCTCAGTGTCGCTCCAGGGATGACCACTCCCAGGAGAGCAAAGGTGTGGCTGGTTAGGTGATGTGTTTAAAACCATAAAAGTAAACCATGAAAACCTGGGGTGAACTGTAATTTGGTGAAAGAAATTTACAGCTGACTGAAAACGGGAAAAAGAGAGAATAGTGTGTAGCTGGTTCATGGAAAGGGAAGCCATTGTTTACTGTTAGAAAAGCAATCTATTATTTTTGGTAGCTTTGGCGGGGGAGGGGGGAGGGGTGTGATAAAAATGCACTGGCATCTAAACCCTGGAAAATGAAATAAAATACACCCACTGCAGCGTCTCCAAAATCACTGGACTGCATCTCCCCCTCCCTTCTGCTGGAATGTCTTATCCTGCCTCCCAGTGGTTGTAGAAGACACGGGAAGGTGGGAAGGTGGGGAGGCCTTGAGGGTTCCTTGGCGCTAACTGCAGGTGGTGGATTTCCAGCAGCAGCCAGGGGAAGACGCACAGTTGCCAATGCCCATCCCGCCCCTCCCCCCCCCCCCCCCCAGCAGTCAACCACTGCTTGGCATTTTAGGAGCTGTGGCCTGCTGCCACCCTAGGGGTGGAGGTGGACATAGGGGGAGACACGGGAGGTGGAGGTGGGGCTCGGGGAGGGACGTGCTGCTGGGGAGAACCCAGCTGGCCTCTGAAGTTCAATGGCTCTAAAGTTCTACCAGTTCACTTGCCTGTGAGCGCCAGAGGGTGGCACTCCAGGCACTATGGAGGGGACCCGAGGGAGGAGGAGGGCTGCAGGAGTGGGCAGAGGGGGAGGGGGGGATAAATTCTCAGTCTCTGGTCTGGAGCTCCCAGCTGATTTGGAGTCCACCCCCGCCCTTTTAAGGAATAAGTGGGCTTCTGCCAGCCTAGGTGTCACCGAGTTAAGAATTCCTAAGATGAAAAAGGCTTGTGAACAAGTTGTAAGGCTTATTCAAAATCGAAGGTATTTACCCTCCTGGTCCCAGGAAATCCGGCTGCTGGGGGTGGGCGTCCAGCCACTGTGAGTGAGCCAGCATCTGACCTGTTCCTTTGCGTCCTGTTTTGCAGTTGCTGGGCTTGTGTGACCCCGTGAAGGACGATGCCTGAGGGTGATCTCTGCCTCTACCATTCCGCACACCTATCTGCACCGCAATCGCGGGAATCGCCAACCCCCGGGCCACCTGGGCCTTCTACCCTGGGCTGCAGCAGCCCCAGGCCCAGGAAAGGGCGCGCTCTAGGGGGCCCACACCCAGAGCCAGGTTGCAGCGGATGCAGGGGCAGGATTGGTGGTTCACTTGCCACCCACACTGCTTCTCTGACTCTGAGCTGGAGCAGAGGCCGGGCCACGGAGCCCCGTCCCGGCAAGGCTGGCGAGACTCCCCGGGCTGTCTGAAAGGGGGTGCACGCAGTGCTGCGCCCTCTCCCTGTTACCCGACCACCCATGCCACCTCTCCAGCTTCGGGGGAACCCCCACGGCTGGTGCAACCCACGGTCTCCCGCTGGCAGCGGTGCCTAAGATTCCCAGTGATTTTGAAAAACTGTGGTGCTGAGTAGAAAAAAAAATCAAAGCGCGGAAATCAAACACCCGCGGGCAGAAGTTCAGCTCAGCGAGCAAAGCTGCTCCAGTGAGTCAGAGCCTCCCCGGCTCCGCGAGGAAATGTGCGGCTGACGGGAGCCTGCGCTGGGCGCTCCGAGCACCGGCTCAGCGGTCCTCCCAGTCCCGCGGCACCCGGCGGCAGGACAGCGCGCGGAAAACGTTTTCACCAAGGGCAACTGTACTATGTTCTCTAGAAGCGCAGATTCCACGTTTAATAAAGAAATGAAGCGACGCGAAGGCTATCTTGCGGCTTGCGAAGGGTGGGGTGGCCGAGCGGGCAATGCACCGCAGTAAGTAGGTTTCGGAATTTGGAGAGACCACCCTGGCAACTCCCAGGTGCCTGGCGAGGGCCGGATTCCCCGTGTCTCAGGTGCCCGCGGCCCTTTCTGTTAAAGCCACCCTCCGCCCTCCCGCTCCACGAGTCGTGGAGCAGGCTCCGCTCCGCTCCGATCCGCCCGTGTCCACAAGAGCGCCATCCGTGCCGAACACCCTTCTCTCGCTGCCCCTCCTCTGGCCGGGTTCAGGAGGACCGCTGGATGCTGCGGGACTGGGCGGGAAGGGCTGCCAGCCACCGGCGCGCCCGGGGCCCTCGCCCAAACTCCCCAAGCACAGTCTGGGTGAACTAAACAGCCGCCTTCTGGCCAACCTTCAGGCTGTGTGCCGGATAAAAGCACCTAATAGGTTGCTTTCCTCCTGCCTTTGTTTTTTAAAGTGTTCATCGGGTTGCTAGAGTGGGCAGCGAGGACGTGGTGGAGCTGCATGGTGCGTTTTGTGTTTGTTTGTTTGTTTGTTTGTTTGTTTGATTGATTGATTTCCCCGGCCCCTACCTGCCTTGTTCAGGCCCGGAGCACCTGGGAGCGGGGTGGGTTGGGGTTCCT